>NC_136424.1:187260052-187700052 GCF_052625555.1 Lactuca saligna | reverse complement strand
ATAATCCACTCGTCTTAAGCAATTGGAGAAAAGATGTATGAGGGAGTTGTGAGGTGCTTTGCCTCCTGTGGTGTACAATTATACAATTATGTGATATCATGTACTACTGCAAAGGAAATATGGAACAACTTGAAGGATAAATTCGAAGGCAGTGAAAAGACTAAAATCACCTTAGTCAAACAATGTCTGGTGGAGCTGAAGGATTTTAAGCAAAAAGATGGTGAAACCATAGAAGTTTACGATGATCGTCTTAATGAATTGATATATCGATGCAATCGATATGGTATCACCAGGCCAGTCATGGAGTTCAATTTGATTTTTGTGATGAGTCTTCGTAAACAATGGCATAGTGTGAGCATGATGATTAAGAATCAATAAAGCTTTCATACGTCAACACTAAATGATGTCTACAACTAACTGAAGTCACATGAAAGTGAAGTGAATGAAATTTCTAAAGAATCAAAGGCAAGCCTAGGAGGTCCACTAGCATTGGTTTCGAAGATATTTGAAAGGGAAGCTGAGAAGAACGGTCTTGATGATGACGAAGGGTTTATCATGAACTCTAATGATGAAGCGATTGCTTTCTATTCTAACAATTGTGTGAAAAAGTTTTTCAAAAAGCCGTTCAATCCAAAAGTAAAGTCATCAGATACAAAAGGAAACTTCGCAAGTAAGAGTGTTGTGGATGAGAAGAAGAAAGGGGAAAAGAATGATGCGAAGCTTACTGAACGAAAAATTGTGAAAAAAGTTAAAGGGAGATACTGGGTTGGATTGTCATTATTGCAACGGCCCTAATCATTTAGCAAATGACTGCATGTTGATGAAGAGGGATGAGAAGAAGAATAAAACGAAGGATGAAGCGTACTATGTGGAGAAGCTCGAAGAGTTGTGTACTAAGGAAAAGAATCTTTCATTGGTTGCTCATGGTGAACATGAAGGGGATGGAACATATCAAATCTGGTCATCTAGATCAGATGATGAAGAGATGAGACATCCGACTCATGGAGGAATGTATGCGAAATTGGAAGAAGACTAAAATGAGGAAACATACGAAGCTTATGGGAGATGCTTCGTAACAAAAACATGTGACAAATCACCAATAAATACAAAGGTACGTAATATTCTTGAATCCTTTAATATTCCAATTCATGCTTATAATTCTTAATTACTCTCTTTTGATGAAACTGTTACTTATTTTGATTCAATTGTGATATCTGCTAGCAATGAGGCTAAGAAGCTGTCTGATCAATTGCTAGAGACACAAAAGAAATTAGATTCAAAAATGGCTAAAATAGAGTGTTTAGAACTTCAAATCACTAATATCATGGTTGATAGAGATAATTTGTCTAGTGATTCAAAGTTGTTGTGTGACAACTCGATATTTCGCGACAATATAATGGAACACAAGTCAAATTTAGGTCAAAATTTAACTTTCCAAAAATCTTATTTGGGTTAAATAAAGTAGTAGGAATCGTGTCAAGGTTTTCATACATATAAAGAACCCTAAAATCCGAGTTATAACGAAGATGTGATGGCCAATCGAAGATTCTCGGCAAAACCGGCAATACTGATAAATGTAAAACGCGAAGTTTCAATACAATAGTTTTTGGCCTTAGGTATCTAAATGAAAGTTTTAGATATCATCAAACGGTAAACGTACATAAAAAGAACGTCCAAATCTGACTTTGTATGAGGAAGTGGTGATTTTTCTAAGTTACAAATATAGCAGTAGACAGCTAAAAACTCGAAATAGAGATCGAGAGACTTTTAGCCGACACAATCTAAATAAGAATCGAAGGGCTCAACAATACTAGCGCAACGGTAAAAAGTCTGACGATAACGGACGTCGGATGAAGAAGTTATGGAACTTTAACGGACTTTTTTTGTCCCGACCTATTAAAAATATAATATTAAAAATAAAGTCAAAACTAGCCGACAGAGTCTAAACGAAAGTTGTAGATAGTAGTCTCACCTTCGCGTCGATATAAAGAACGTCGAAAACGGAGTTCGTATGAGAAAGATATGAATTTTTGAAGTTTGTTAATTAATTTAAATATAAATTAAATTAAAGCCCGATATTATCCGAAGAAGGAGTCACCGGTCCGATCCCTCGTACGCCCAGCGTACCGTCGTACGCCCAGCGTACTCGGATGCTAGGCTCCGGTTCGTCCACGTCGCTCCAATGCTTCGACCGAGGATGCGCTCATGCATGACGCATGAGTACGCAGCGCGTACTCTAGTACGCCCCGCGTAACGCAACCCCCTCAGACCCCTATAAATAGCATGCGAGGGTGCCGGCCAAAATTGCTAATTTCCTTCCTTTCTCGCGCCGAAGCTCTGCGTTTCAACCCTCGGAATCATCCCAAAGGCCCGGCTTTCATATCCAAGGTGGGAAGAAAGTTTTACACTCCCGAGACTCCTGAGATTTCCCGAGAATCTCGAGAGATCCGCTTTCTCGAGTAGAAGTTCTGCTCGGTTTTCGTCACGCATTCTTCAATCAATCAGGTGAGTTCATACCCCTATAATCCACACTTTTAAATGTTTTATGAATATTTTTATATGCTTTTAAGGGGGGAAATACAAGTAAAACACACGATGATTATCGTATGTTATATAAAGTTTCGTTTTATACTTTTTATCAACGGAATCATATGTGATTTATAATCATTATAAAGAAACTTTTGTGTGCAAAATGCATCACGATAATACCATATCTTTCGGAAATTGAAAAGTGTTGTTATTTATATATAAATCAAACACTCCGCTTATACTGTATGTATATGTGTCCACCGTTGGTACTACAAACATACGATTATTTTAGTACTACAAACATACGATTATTTTGGTACAAAAAACATCAATATTTTGGGATACTTCTTCTTAATAAATCAATCATATGTGATTTATAACTAGTATACAAATAGATTCACTACAAGTTCAACAGTTTCACTAAACATATTACTTTAAATGACTTTCTTAAACGTTTTTACATGATTAAAGCTCGTTATCAAACTGTCTTACATACTGTAAGCTTCCTTTCAAAATCGGTTACAATGGTGTTTTCAAACAATGGTTTTACGTGTACTTAAACTGTCTTATCAAACAAAATACTTTCAATCATTTTATAAACTGACATCAAATCACAAATCTTTATTAGACTTTTCAACGGTTTTACAAAACTTCTTTATGCTTTTATATTATAAATTGCATGCCTCTATATGTACAGTTATATAAGAAATGTTTAAAAGACTTAGAAAGGCTATCCACCGTATTTCCTTTTCGCGCCTTGAGATGTGGTCTGGTGGGATATTGGGTATTCGTCCGAAAGTCTTTTAAATATTAGTTATATATCATGTATACATATATGGTCATAAATGTTCCATCAGTAATTTAGTTTCGATACAAATAGATATCAATGGTGTATAAACCTACTTGGTCACTCATCAATTACATTCTAGTAAACTATTATAGGAATAGTTTAGAGTAAACAAAACATTTTCACTACTACAAGAAATTACACCAGAGTCAGTTCATTCATGAGTCCAGACTACATGTTATATGAAGGAATACTTTTATATGAATACTTATACATGAATACTTTTACATAAACATTATATGGCAAATTACTACTACATGTTATATGAAGGAATACTCTTACCTGAATACTTATACATGAATACTTATACATGAATACTTTTACATAAACATTATATGGCAAATCACTACTACATGTTATATGAAGGAATACTCTTACCTGAATACTTATACATGAATACTTTTACATAGACATTATATGGCAATTTAATATTACATGTTATATGTCTAGATACGGTTATATTGTTCGCCTTTCTATCTTTACCTTGTGATTCAAGCACATCATCGACGAGGTAGACTGGGACTTTATCTCCTATTACCACATCATACTTTGAGGGACTAACCATTCCGACAACCACTGCTAGCTACAGAGGTAAATGAACAATCTACGGATGTTCTAGGTTGATACCATCGTGGGTATACATAAGGGACTAACTATTCCTAAGCCCGGCTGTTAGCAACAGAGGTAAATGAGCAGTTTACGGATGTTCTAGGTTGATACCATTTTAGGTATACTTAAGGGGCTACTAATAAGAGTTAAACAAGGAAAAACCGTCACATTTTCAAGAGATACGTACTGTCAAAACAGTCAGGTCTAGGTAAAAGACTACTTTCAAAACATTCGAGTCCTGGTAGAAGACTACTTTTATACTAGTAGGAAATATGGGATTTTCTAGAGCTTTTCATACTTATACTAAATGTTTCATCATTCATTTACCAGTCTTTCATATCAACTAATCAAAGTAATGACATTAAATACTTATGAACTCACCAGCTTAAATGTTGATCTACTCTTTCAAAATAACTTGTATTCTCAGGTTACAAATAAACAGGTGTCGATACAAGGTTTAGAGAAGATGGAGCACTCAAGACTCGTCTTTTATTTTGATAAGTTATTATCATATCTTGTACAATGAAAGAAAACACTTGTAATTAAAATTATACTATTGATGCAATGGATGATGTTGTTGCTTGTTTACTACTTTACATTTGTTGTGATGCATACATGATGTCCTCTGCCCCAGAACGTTTCCGCCGTTCGTGGTTTTGGGGTGTGACAGATTGGTATCAGAGCTTTGTTTATAGTGAATTGAGTATATCAACCCATAAAAGATATACTAACTATAAATACAATGGGATTAAAAATACTCTGATTTAGTGTATATACTTTAAATAATAAGATATTTAAGTAAGTATACGTGTTGCATTCATACTAAAATCAGTGTCACTAGGACAGTACAAAAGAATTACGATTGTTGGGCAACACAAGTGGGCTTAGAGACATATGGTCAAAACTGGGAAGATATAGCCTGATCGCCTATATTATCCGAGGGTTGACTAGCATGTGCCTAAGTTTAAGTGTGTAGTCGCAACAATGCTAAAATCTTACCAACCCTACCACAATGAGAACAATAGAACATAACATAAAAATTAAAATACTATAGGAGTATTTGATGTTACTATAAGTACTTTATACTTGAGAATTAAAACGGGATCCTCATTACTAAGTTGATAGTTGCTAAATGGATACACTAAGGCTACATGTAATTAGGATGTTATAGACTTAGAATCAGTGGTAATTTTGCCCTACCCCTATTCTATGTGAATTTGGAAATAAGGTCACTTATTCGAAGGTCTATCCTGTTTAGATTACACATAGCTGGTATGCACTTCACAAATAGTGATGTAACTAATGAGGGTTTTCTAAATAATTATCTAGATAGTTCGTCTAATAATTATCCACTTACCCTAAATTCTCGCATAGAAATCACAGTTGGACTCCATCCCCTTGACAACCAGTATCTTTCGAATAAAGTTATAGCTGGTTGGTTTGGAGAAGAACCATAGAACGATCATCCTATCCCCTTGGATGATCACCGTGATGAAGGCTTTTCTTACGATGCTAATTACGAACTAGAGGTTGAGAACCTACCCCGAGAAACTTCCTTTCCAATTCCTAACCCTCGTCCGGCTCTTCATGGCCCGACACCTGATTCGGTGGAATGCGTGGGAAAATGGAGCCAATAACAAGATCAGCCCATGCCAGTTATTGGCGACCGAAACTTTTACGACCTGAGCAATGGGGGCTCAGCATGTAGAACCTTGCCAATCATGGGCCGCAGAGTGGCCCAAAATGAGATTCAAGGCAGGTCAGCCCAACATCAGATTGCCGAAGTTGTCACCGATGCGAGAATGCATACCCTCCACACCATTCATCTAGAAGATGCTCACGAGAGATCAGAGAGAAACCATGAAACCCTACTGCAAGCACTGACTGAATCACGAGCCGAAGTCATAGGGCTCCGAGTACACCAGATGGTGTGCGAAAGACACCTACTTAACATGGAACGTCAATTGGTTGGACTAAAAATTCACCCGAGGAATTATCGTCGCCAGTAGTAGACGCTTTACTTTATTTCCCTTATAAAAAGAGAAATCGTATTTTCTGTCTATGCCTGATGTTGCATTTTCTATGAAATTATCTGGTACCGTAACTACTTTAGTTAGGTCTTTATGCTGTCAGGAACTACCTCCTGTGGATATGATGTAAAACCTTTACAAGGTCATTTCCCTGAACCTTTACGCCGTAAATATCCAAGATATTGACAGCCGGCTAACTTTTGTGTCATTTCCTTCATTTAAGTACTCTTATCATACTCTCATTGGAGTCTATCTGAAACCTGCTTTAGTTAAGTCATTGGACCATAGCAAGTTAAATACGGAAACATTTCCAAGTCTCTTTCAGTGGTTGGATTTCGTTCTTCACCAACCCACGATACCTCAACTTGTACAACAAACGTCTTGAGAACATTCTACGAACTTACCTCTATTCATTACTAGGACTGCATCATAGGGATGTAGGTCAAACCTTCGCGAACATACTTTCATTCTGTACTAGGACTGCATCATAGAGATGTAGGTCAAACTTTCGAGAACATCGTCGTACTCTTAACATGAACAATCTAAGTACATCAGGGTCAACCCTTTATACACACACTTCCATCCAGCACTAGGACTGCATCATAGGGATGTAGGTCAATCCTTCAAGAACATACTTCTATTATTTACATGAACGATCGAAGTACGTCTAGGTTCAACCATACTTGCTCATAAATTCATTTTTCTTTTCATATAACAAAATCATGTCGCCGAAGAAAAACGATCAACCCATCTACCAAACACCAACTCTTCAGATTAATGCAGCTACCTTTCAAGCTGGAGTCTCGGCTGCCGTGTCAGCTGTTCTGACCCTCCTCAACGCTAACAACGCGAATGTTAGCGGGATCGTTAACAATAATTCCAATCCAAGTAACAGTCAAGTACCTCAACAAGAAACAAACTACCACGACACCCCGAATCCCAAGCCCAAGAATAGCAAACGAAAGTTCTAGGCTAAGTCTAAAGGAAAATCACCCCAAGGGATGAGCAAAAGACGACAACATGTGGCAACCTTCGCAGCCACGACATCTGTACATCCTACTACCATCTCTTCTGGTATCCCAATTGTCCCTACACTAGCTAGGCAGTATGCCGGAAACACTACCAGAATGCAATAAGTGCGACTTTCATCATCTAGGTAGTTGTCGTCCGTTACATTGCTTTAAATGCAACAAGAACGGACATACTACAAATTGCTTCTGGACTCGGATCCCACACATTACTTCAACCACCAATGTCGAAATCTCTCAAATATGCCATCTATGTGGCGTAATAGGACACTTCAAGAGGGACTGTCCAATAGAGGAGAATGATGGTAAATCCGGAGGAGTGTGACCTCATTATGGGAAGAGACAACGAAGGACCCTACTATAGTATAGGTTCACTTCCAACCATCAGTAACATCTATGTTTTTATAAACCAACTAGAACTAGTGCAACTAGAGTCTTACCTTTTGCGAGATCCTGTCTTTTGTAGTATATCATATTCGCAACAATAGTCTTGTGGTAAGTCTAAAGTACCGAAACTCTGTTGATGTTTGCACGGTTGTTTTGTCTGTAAACATCTTTTGTTCAAATCTAATGTCTTTAAGTTTCCTTATGATTACGACATTATCATACTACTTGATTCAATTCTATCCTCACAAAAGCAGCTTCATACGTACATCTATTCCTCCAAAATCGTATTTCTAGCAAAACCGTTATTCCGGAACAACAAAGTACTCGTTCATAGAGCACCTCATGTTTCTCATCCTCCCCAAGGAGAAACTTAGCAAACCGCCCGAAGTACCACTCGTTCAATACGTCAAGTTCAATCCAAAGACCCATACGGTTGATCTATTGTTGAAGAATGTATACATAGGGGTAGTATATAATCAAGGTTCTACAGGTTTAGAATTGATGATTCCACTCTAACTTCTTTTCCTCGTTGGGATGTGAGCTTAAAGAAGAATCATTTATTCGACTACCTTTTCAATCTTAATTATATACGACTCGTATATGCGAAACTGAAATTGATGAACCAGGTATGAGTTCTAAGATGAACTTCAAGATGGAGACTACTTAAGAAGACTACGAGTGATCATGCTGCCATGCGAGTAAACTTAGAAGCCCAATGCGTGCCCTTTCTGTCGATTGGGACAAGAAAGTCAGATAGAACAAAAGTACCTAACATTTTTCCTTAAGTCATGAGCAATCATACTTTAGTTTAGATCTTCACGTCACCTAATCAACCACAAGGTTTTGACTTCATAATCAGTATGAATTGGTTTTGTTCTTATACAAGAGGAAAGGTCACTGCCTATACCTCAAGACAACTTAAGACACAGGGAGTTAACTATACAACACATGATCTTGAGTCAGGAGCAATGATAATCGCTCTGAAGATCTGGAGGCACTACTTGTAGGGTACAAGGTGTACTAATTTCACAGTCCACAAAACATCCAACATACATTCGACCAAGAAGAGTTATAACACTAGTAAGGCAAACGAAAGAAACAAAGTCGTTCCCCGATAGTGAAATGTTCACTGGAAGGCCATGCAAGGATTTGAATTCACTTAGGAACAGAAAGATCAAATTAAACATCAATCCGTAGCGTAGTATCAATTCTGCTTAAACTCTAATTTCGGGATGAAATTCCCTCTAACAGGGGGATGATGTGACAACTCGATATTCCGCGGCAATATAATGGAACGCAAGTCAAATTTAGGTCAAAATTTAACTTTCCAAAAATCTTATTTGGGTTAAATAAAGTAGTAGGAATCGTGTCAAGGTTTTCATACATATAAAGAACCCTAAAATCCGAGTTATAACGAAGAAGTTATGGCCAATCGAAGATTCTCGGCAAAACCGGCAATACTGATAAATGTAAAACGCGAAGTTTCAATACAATAGTTTTTGGCCTTAGGTATCTAAATGAAAGTTTTAGATATCATCAAACCGTAAACGTACATAAAAAGAACGTCCAAATCTGACTTCGTATGAGGAAGTGGTGATTTTTCTAAGTTACAAATATAGCAGTAGACAGCTAAAAACTCGAAATAGAGATCGAGAGACTTTTAGCCGACACAATCTAAATAAGAATCGAAGGGCTCAACAATACTAGCGCAACGGTAAAAAGTCTTACGATAACGGACGTTGGATGAAGAAGTTATGGAACTTTAACGGACTTTTCCTGTCCCGACCTATTAAAAATATAATATTAAAAATAACATCAAAACTAGCCGACGGAGTCTAAACGAAACTTGTAGATAGTAGTCTCACCTTCGCGTGGATATAAAGAACGTCGAAAACGGAGTTCGTATGAGAAAGATATGAATTTTTGAAGTTTGTTAATTAATTTAAATATAAATTAAATTAAAGCCCGGTATTATCCGAAGAAGGAGTCACTGGTCCGATCCCTCGTATGCCCAGCGTACCGTCGTACGCCCAGCGTACTCGGATGCTAGGCTCCGGTTCGTCCATGTCGCTCCAATGCTTCGACCGAGGATGCGCTCATGCATGACGCATGAGTACGCCCCGCGTAACGCAACCCCCTCAGACCCCTATAAATAGCATGCGAGGGTGCCGGCCGAAATTGCTAATTTCCTTCCTTTCTCGCGCCGAAGCTCTGCGTTTCAACCCTCGGAATCATCCCAAAGGCCCGACTTTCATATCCAAGGTGGGAAGAAAGTTTTACACTCCCGAGACTCCCGAGATTTCCCGAGAATCTCGAGAGATCCGCTTTCTCGAGTAGAAGTTCTGCTCGGTTTTCGTCACGCATTCTTCAATGAATCAGGTGAGTTCATACCCCTATAATCCACACTTTTAAATGTTTTATGAATATTTTTATATGCTTTTAAGGGGGGGAATACAAGTAAAACACACGATGATTATCATATGTGATTTATAATCATTATAAAGAAACTTTTGTGTGCAAAATGCATCACGATAATATCATATCTTTCGGAAATTGAAAAGTGTTGTTATTTATATATAAATCAAACACTCCGCTTATACTGTATGTATATGTGTCCACCTTTGGTACTACAAACATACGATTATTTTAGTACTACAATCATACGATTATTTTGGTACGAAAAACATCAATATTTTGGGATACTTCTTGTTAATAAATCAATCATATGTGATTTATAACAAGTATACAAATAGATTCACTACAAGTTCAACAGTTTCACTAAACATATTACTTTAAATGACTTTTTTAAACGTTTTTACATGATTAAAGCTCGTTATCAAACTGTCTTACATACTGTAAGCTTCCTTTCAAAATCGGTTACAATGGTGTTTTCAAACAATGGTTTTACGTGTACTTAAACTGTCTTATCAAACAAAATACTTTCAATCATTTTATAAACTGACATCAAATCACAAATCTTTATTAGACTTTTCAACGGTTTTACAAAACTTCTTTATGCTTTTATATTATAAATTGCATGCCTCTATATGTATAGTTATATAAGAAATGTTTAAAAGACTTAGAAAGGCTATCCACCCTATTTCCTTTTCGCGCCTTGAGATGTGGTCTGGTGGGATATTGGGTATTCGTCCGAAAGTCTTTTTGTGACAATCGTCAATCTTGAGTCAAGTCAAGTCATCAAGTCAAGCCGGTCAACTCTATTAAACCTTGTGTATTAGGGTTGGTGTTATGTTCGTATTGTATAACTTGCTATATTAATGGGAAAACATCACTAGAGAAAAGTTTTGTGTTAAAAATTTTCCTAAGCCTTAGTACTAATCAGTGAATTAAACTGATGAAAACCATGTTGCATACTCATCGGGAATGTGTAAGATCCTTAAACAAGGCTTAACAGGGTTTACGAACCATGCATTGCAGTGCCGGACACTCACAACTGTCCCACATGGATCCTCTCTCAATCGTTTTCACTCTATCTCTGTCTATGTCAAATCTCTCCTAAATCTCTCCAAGTATGTGAAATCTCTCTCAAATATCTCTCTGTATGAGAAATCTCTCCAAAAATGTCAAATCTCTCCCAAATCTCTCTAAGTAGGTGAAATCTCTCTCAAATATCTCTCTATATGAGAAATCTCTCCAAGAATGTTAAATCTCTCCCAAATCTCTCCACGTATGTGAAATCTCTCTCAAATATCTCTCTGTATGAGAAATCTCTCCAAGAATGTCAAATCTCTCCCAAATCCCTCCAAGTATGTGAAAACTCTCGCAAATATCTCTTTGTATGAGAAATCTCTCCAAGAATGTCAAATCTCTCCCAAATCTCTCCAAGTGTGAGAAATCTCTCCCAAATCTCTCTCAAAAGTTTCCCGTAACTTTTTGGAATCATTCGGGTCATTCCGGCCCTTAACCGGGTCAAAAACGGCTTAAAACGGGGCGAAAACGAGAAAAATAGGCTTTAGGAACCGAAACCGGAATGAGAGGCTTCTTAGGACCAGAGACCGAGCCTCTGGTGGCTAAGAGAACAGAGGCCGAGCCTCTGGTGGCTAAGAGAACAGAGGCCGAGCCTCTGGCGGCTAAGAGAACCGAGACCGAACTCGCCCAGGAGGAACCGAAACCGAGAGCAAGAAGCAGGAACAGAAGGAACTGTTCACAACCGAGCGGTCGGTCCCTCTCGGTCCGTCCCACTCTCTGTTCGCGCCGCACTCTCGGTCCGCCTCCGCCTCTCTGCTCACTCTCTGCTCCGCCTCTCACTCTCTGCTCTCTTCTCACTCTCTGCCTCGCGCGCTCCTCTGTCCCCTCCCACCTCTCGGTTTCTTCCCTCCTTCTCCTCTCCTCTCGGCTCCTTCCCTTCTCTCTTCTTCTTCTCTCGGTTCCGCCTCCCTCTCTCTCTCAGTTCAGCATAAGAGGGCCGAACCTCGGCCAGGCTTCGCATTTTTGTCATTTTCAGCCCATTTTTGATATTTTTAACATTTTAAGCCCGTTTTTCGTGATTTTAAAGCGGGATTTTCTCCAGAAATTTTATTTTAACATAATAAACCCTAAATATTCATAATTTAAACATATTTTTATAAAAATCATTAATTAAATAATAAAGATTTAATGGGGGATTTATTTAAGGTAGAGTGTTGACTTTGTCTTAACTTATGACACAAGCAACCACCCCACACCCACTCTATGACCAGCCATACCTCCCCACCTTACCTATGTCACTTCAATGTTCCCTTACACTCAAATTTCACTCACTCCCACGTTTTTGAGCTGGAACAAACAACCACACTCCTCATTTTCTCTCATTTCTCTCATTCCACTAAGTAACAAACACCACTCTTTCTCTCAAACTCTTCTACACAAATTTTCGAGATCCAAGGCTGATTTCAAGTGTTCTTCCACACTTAGTAAGTAAAAATTCATCCTCCCTATTACTATTTCACTTCATTCTACTCAAATCTTTGGTTGCTTACACAAACTCCCTAACTATGATGTTAGATTCTCGAAAACCTTCAAGGCATCTCCAAGTGTTCTTGAATTAAACACTTCCATTCTTCAACAATCATCTACTGAAATCACTCAAGGTGAGTTCATACCCCTACATTTTCATGATTTCTCAAGTTTTCAGGGGGTGAATACAAGTTAAAACACTAAGAACCTATCAAAATTTTTCTAACAGCCTTCATCAGAAAAGTTCAACTCCATTCACGGACTGTTTTGGGCATCTTAAATATTTTTATTTTCAAAACTGTACAAGGTGCAAATAGTTCAAGTTTTTAGCTTTAAAATGGCTACTTGCACATCTCCATACGATTTTTCTACAATTTATGGTGATTTTTACAAAACTGCCTATCATTTCAAACAACAATCCGGACCAGTCTGTGATTATGGACTTTTTCAACCAAGTTAGAGGTCATATTAATTTGTGATAAAAATTATGAGCAAACTAGACACATTTTGCGAACTCTCAGAATTTACGGATCTAATTTTCGACTTCGTATGATTTTTCTATGATTTTTCCAAAACCGGGCAGAATTGCTAAATTTTGCCAACAGCATGTAAATATCATAACACTTTGTATTATGTTGAGCAAAGTGTATAATCATAAGTTTTAGTATTTGTATGTGTTTCCTTGTTAGATTATCATTATGAACTGAAACTAAGACATTCATATTAAATATTAAATATTATTCATTCATTTTGGAACACGTATTATTAGACTATAAAAAGTCTAGTTTGATAAATTCACAATACTAATACATTTCCATAAAAGAATTCATACATATTACATACATTTTAGATAAACTATAATAGGTATAGTTTATGATACATCACTCAACGCACTCGTACAAAAAGGGTACATCCATACAAGAAAGATTTATATTCACACGCATTTCACGTAAACTTGTTAACCTATGTTGTGAGACTCTCTCTCTCTCCCCGTACGTCCGAGTGCGGGATATAATTCCTGGTAGTTATAATCAGAATCTCCTTGAGGGAGAACGTGATACTTGTATATAGATCTATATTGGGTTTGACACCCCACACCTTGCTGCTAGCTACAGTGGGACCTGCAGGTCTACGGGTGACAAATGTCATTTCATTTTCGCGACGCCTGAGAAACGTTGTGGCAGGTTCACATAGTCACAGTATGATTATAGCGACTCACTTAGGGGGATAAGAATTCATGAAGTTTACGGGGTTTCATAAAACCGAAGTAGGTTTTAGGTTGATAAAAGAAATTTTACTTTCCATAACATTTTAAACTCACAACATTGTTACTAAGAAACGATGATTTCTCATACACTCTAGTCTTTGGTTATAAGGCTACATTTCTCGGATTTCAAGGGAAATACCGGATTTTTCTGAAACAAACGCGACATTTACATGTGAAATACTCCTACTAAGTTTATTAATAAAAGCTTATGAACTCACCAACCTTTGAGTTGACACTTTTCAAACAACTTGTATTCACAGGAAAACACTAATCAGGTTATCAAGTGCTTTTGAGGATGGGACGTTAAGGCGTCAAACTTTTCATATTTTAGCAACATATTGTAATTGATTTTGAAACATGTAATTCATACAAGTGATGTAACTTTTTCAATTATATATATGTTGGTTGTGTTTGCTTAAATTACTATTAAAATTGTGGTTATGATGCTATACATGAAGTCCTCCACCCCCGGACGTTTCCGCCATCCTTGGTTTGGGGGTGTGACAGATTGGTATCAGAGCATGGTTTATAGTGAATTAAGTATGTCAACCACATAAGATATGCAAACTATAAACACATTTGGGACTAAAAGTCTCTGATTCTTAAAGTGATTTAAAGAGTTGTACTTTTAGAAAACAAATAATTTCTTGTTTAAAAGTATACTTGCATGCATTCTATATTAGCATGGTGTCATAACTTAGGAGAACATAAATTGAAAGAGGAGGAGTCGAACATTATTAATACGCCTTAGCATGTGTAATCAGTTCTGGGAAGGATATAGCCTGATCAACTATATCCGTCCAAGAAGTAACTTACGCACACTAAGGAATATTCGTAATGAGCGACAAATCTGAAAACCTAATAACACTCCATAAAGAACACGCTAAGAACCAAATATAAACATTTAAAAATACTATAGGAGTATTTGTACGTTTCTATAACGCCAAATTATTATTTTCCGATACGTACTTCTTAACCCCGTTTCTCGTGCAGACGACATGGCAGGATTTCACATACCCGGGGACCCCTACTTTCCCAATCAGGGAAACGCGGGATGGATCGAAGAGGAACCCGAGGAGGATCCCGAAGAGGATCCCGAGGAGGAGCCCGAGGAGGAAGACGAACAAGAGGAAGAAGAGGAAGACGACCAAGAAGAAGAGGAAGACGACCAAGAAGAAGAGGAAGAAGAGGAAGAAGAGGAAGACGAGGAAGAAGAAGAAGGTGATGAGGTAGTCATGGTTGGGAACGGAGCGGAGGAACCACCAGAAGTATTCAACCCTCCCTACATCGCGAGGGTACCCGCGCACCGTTTTGGTTACAACGGACCTGAACCCCCTTGGGTAACAATGATCGAAAGATGGAGCCGACAACAACGCCAACGGTCACCATATGGCTACCAACGAGGTTACTATGATCTCACTCATGGTGGACCGGCTGATAGGGCTCTCCCCGTCACGATACAACGAATGGCAAGAATGGATGATCGTGGTAGGACAACGACAGATCAGGTCCGGGAGTTAAGTGCCATTGTACAGTCTACTACGGATCGCACCAGAAACCTGGAACGAGACTCCCACCACCGAGACCAACTCATTCGAGACCTTCTCGCGGCTCAAGCAGAAACAAGAGAGTATCGGGAAAGATACATGGCACTCGAAGAGAGAATGGTTGCAGCCGAACGCAAATTGGCGGAACTACAGGGCGCATCGACATCATCGCAGCCTCCGTCAAAGAAGGGTCGCAGTGATTAGAGCTCGTTGCTATTCTCCCGTCTAGGTAGTAGAATTTTATGAGTATGCGTTGGTGCTACTCCTTGTATGTAGGTCGACCCTGCGACTATGTGATTACACTATTCAAAGGGGTTTTGTAATGCCAAAAACTACCTTTTGTAACGATGTAATGTAGACCCTTATGAGGTCAAACTTTTCTCTCTAAGCGTTATGTACTAAAAGTTATCAATGAAATTTGGCATGTATTTTATTTATTGAATGTTGGGCACTATACATCATAACCTGATCACACAAACAATTACGAATAATAAAGTTATGATAAAATACAAGAGGGATGAAACCAGTAACACTCGACTCGTTATCACTATTGAAGTCTTACCGACTAGTCATTTTTTTTTTATGACAGAACCATGCCACCAAGGAAAAGACCAAGGCCTTCCAGCAACCCAGTGCCGCCTCCACCAGCACCTCCGCAGTTTGATCCTGCAATGTTCCAGGCTGCAGTAACGGCAGCCGTGGCGGCAGCAATGTCGCAAATGGGAACCCATGGTTCCGGCGGTTCTGGATCCGGAGCTACAAATTCCATTCATGGGGACAGTACGGGGCGTACGAGGGAGTGCTCTTACAAAGACTTCACGAATGGCAAACCCGATCCTTTCAATGGAAGCGGGGGCGTTATCACACTGGTTCAATGGTTCGAAAGGACCGAGGCAGTTTTTGAAATCTGCGCTTGTCCTGAAGCGAGCAAGGTCAAGTTTGCGGCATTCACTTTCACTGGAAAAGCACTTACTTGGTGGAATGGCCGAGTTAAGTCACTCACTCCTGCAGTAGCTAACGCGATCAGCTGGGAGGATTTGAAAGCTCTAATGTTAAAGGAATACTGCCCGAGGGGCGAAATACAAAAACTTGAAGAAGAACTTTGGAACCTCAGGATGACAGGCACTGATCTTGAAACTTATACCGCCCGTTTCAACGACCTAGCACTCCTCTGTCCAACAATGGTCACTCCAGAAGAGAAGAAGGTGGAACGATATCTCTGGGGTCTATCATCCCAGATTCAAGATAGTGTCTTGGCCTCGAGACCCACTACCTTTGAGAGTGCCAAGGAATTGGCACAACAACTTATAGATCACAGGGCTAGCCATGGTACCGTGATAACCACCACCGACCGAACAAAAGGAGGGAACAACAAGAGGAAGTTCTGGGGAAATAAAAGGAAACAACCAATTCAGGACCCCGCCAAAAAGCAACCGATTGTTGCTGTTCGCGCCGCCACTACTGCTGCCGCTCCAGCGCCACCGAAACAGTATACAGGAACTCTTCCCAAGTGCAACAAGTGTAACTACCACCATAACGGTGCTTGTCGCGAGTTACACTGCAATAACTGTAACAAAAAGGGGCACACTGCACGATTCTGTAGAGCGACTACCCAACCCGCCACACAAGTCGCTACGACCGCCAACACTGGAGCAAGCCAAGCCTGCTATGGGTGTGGTGAAACGGGACACTTCAGGAGGAACTGCCCCAAGGCACGAGCCCCTAATGCTGGGGGTGTAGGGAGAGTCCTAACTTTAGGGCAGGGAGAAGCAGTCAAGGATCCCTCTGTGGTTATTGGTACGTTCCTCCTCAATAACTCTTATGCATGCGTACTTTTCGATAGTGGGGCAGAAAGGAGTTTCATAAGTCACCAATTCAAACATATACTTAAGCAAAATTCTCAACCACTAGAAGATTCTTACATCGTAGAAATGGCAAATGGAAAGGTTGAGCGCGCTAATGATATTTACATAGGGTGTACTCTCACTCTAGACAACCATTTGTTCAAAATCGACCTTATGCCGGTCACCATAAAAAGCTTCGATATAATCATTGGTATGGATTGGTTAAGCCTTCATCGTGCCGACATTCTATGTTACGAAAGGGCCGTCCGCCTCAATCTGCCGAATGGCAACGTTCTCACCGTTTATGGTAATAAACCTAGTGCGAACCTGCAAATCATCTCTTGTGTTAAAACCCAAAAGTACCTCCGAAAGCAATACCAGGTTTTCTTAGCCCACATCGTAGACAAGAAACAGGAGGTGAAGGACATCAAAGAAATTCCAGAAGTATGCAACTTCCCTGATGTTTTCCCAGACGATCTGCCTGGTGTACCACTCGCACGACAAGTCGAATTTCGGATCGACTTAATCCCAGGAGCTACCCCCGTCGCCAGGGCTCCCTATCGCTTAGCACCGGCAGAAATGCAAGAACTATCCAGCCAATTGAATGAACTATTGAGCAAAGGGTTCATCAGGCCAAGCTTCTCACCTTGGGGAGCACCAGTCTTATTTGTAAAGAAGAAGGATGGGTCTTTTCGCATGTGCATAGACTATCGAGAACTAAACAAACTCACTATCAAGAACCGTTATCCCCTACCCCGAATCGATGACCTCTTCGACCAGCTCCAAGGAGCCAGCTACTTTTCAAAAATCGACCTGAGGTCGGGCTATCATCAACTGCGAGTTCAAGAAGAGGATATCCCCAAGACGGCATTCAGAACTCGCTATGGGCACTATGAGTTTGTAGTGATGCCATTCGGGTTAACTAACGCGCCCGCGGTGTTCATGGATTTGATGAATCGAGTGTGTCGACCCTTCTTGGATAAATTCGTCATCGTATTCATCGACGATATCCTGGTCTACTCGAGGAGCGAAGAAGAGCACAGACATCACCTACGACTAGTTCTAGAGGTTTTAAGGACCGAGAAGCTTTACGCTAAATTCTCAAAGTGTGAATTTTGGCTCCGAGAAGTAGGATTCCTTGGCCACGTAGTAAGCAAAGAAGGAATACATGTGGACCCCTCGAAGATCAAAGCAATCGAAGATTGGTCAACACCTACAACGCCGACAGAAATCCGACAGTTTTTAGGACTCGCAGGCTACTATCGAAGATTCATACAAAACTTCTCCAAAATCGCTAAGCCTCTCACCACCTTGACTCAGAAAGGGGTGGTGTTCGAATGGGAAGATAAACAAGAAGCCGCCTTCCAGACACTAAAGCAAGCCCTATGCAGCGCACCAGTCTTGTCTCTTCCAGAAGGAACTGATGATTTTGTGGTGTATTGCGATGCTTCAAATCAAGGCCTCGGTTGTGTGCTCATGCAAAGGGGAAAAGTCATCGCTTATGCATCAAGACAACTGAAGACACATGAAGTTAATTACACAACCCACGACCTTGAATTGGGAGCTGTGGTGTTCGCCCTGAAGATTTGGAGGCACTACCTCTACGGCACCAAGTGCACCATTTTCACTGATCACAAAAGTCTTCAGCACATTCTCAATCAGAAAGAACTAAACATGCGCCAAAGAAGATGGGTGGAATTACTGAATGACTACGAATGTGAAATTCGCTACCACCCAGGCAAGGCTAATGTAGTAGCCGATGCCTTAAGCAGGAAAGAATAGTCGGGTCGCCGAGTAAAATCCCTAGCCATGACCATCCACTCCCAACTGGCCACTCAGATCAAGGACGCCCAATTAGAAGCCCTGAAACCAGAAAACGTGGCAAGCGAAGCACTAAGGGGGATGGATAAGAACTTGGAAGTCAGAGGGGATGGAGCTCGTTATCTCATGAATCGAATCTGGACACCGAAGTTCGGTGGGTACCGAGACGTTGTAATGGACGAGGCCCACAAGACTCGATACTCCATTCATCCGGGGTCAGATAAGATGTATCTAGACCTCAAAAGGTTATACTGGTGGCCAAACATGAAGGCTGAAATTGCTACTTATGTGAGCAAGTGCCTCACTTGCGCCAAGGTCAAGGTGGAATATCAGAAGCCATCAGGACTACTTCAACAACCAGATATACCCGAGTGGAAGTGGGAGCGAATAACCATGGACTTCGTAACCAAACTGCCAAAGACATCAGGTGGGATGGATACCATATGGGTGGTTGTGGACAGATTGACCAAGTCCGCGCACTTCCTGCCAATAAAGGAAACAGACAAGATGGAAAAGTTGACCAGGACGTACATTAAGGAGATCGTGCGACTACATGGTGTACCAACATCCATTATCTCGGATCGAGATAGTAGATTCACCTCGCGTTTCTGGCAGTCCCTACAAAAGTCTCTGGGAACTAGGTTAGACATGAGTACGGCCTACCATCCACAAACGGACGGACAAAGCGAGAGAACCATCCAGACGTTGGAAGACATGCTGAGAGCCTGTGTGATAGATTTTGGTAAGGCATGGGATACCCATCTACCGCTTATCGAATTCTCTTATAATAACAGTTATCACACTAGCATTGGAGTCGCTCCATTCGAAGCTCTCTACGGCCGCAAGTGTAGATCACCACTGTGTTGGGCCGAAGTTGGAGATACTCAGCTAGCCAGAGGGCAAGTCCCTGATAGCACCCTTACGGGGCCGGAAATCATAAGGGAAACCACAGAAAAGATCATTCAAATTCGGGAAAGACTAAAAGCGTCTCGTGATCGACAAAAGAGTTACGCGGATAAGCGACGCAAACCTTTAGAATTCCAGGTCGGAGACCGGGTACTACTAAAAGTTTCCCCCTGGAAAGGGGTGATACGTTTCGGTAAACGGGGGAAACTAAACCCAAGGTACATCGGTCCGTTCGAAATCCTTGCTAGGATTGGTCCTGTGGCGTACAAACTCCGACTACCACAAGAACTTAGTAATGTGCACCCTATCTTCCACGTGTCCAACTTAAAGAAGTGTCTGTCTGACGAGACACTCGTAGTACCGCTTGAAGAAATTGAAGTTAATGAAAATCTCCACTTTGTGGAGGAACCCGTCGAGATCATGGATCGAGAGATCAAGAGAACAAAACAAAGTCGCATTCCCATAGTGAAGGTTCGTTGGAACGCGAAACGAGGGCCTGAGTTTACCTGGGAACGTGAAGATCAAATGAAACAAAAATATCCACATCTTTTCCCAAACCCTTGAAGTCCCAGCCGAATTTAAATTTCGGGACGAAATTCCCTCTAACGGGGGGATGATGTGACAATCGTCAATCTTGAGTCAAGTCAAGCCGGTCAACTCTATTAAACCTTGTGTATTAGGGTTGGTGTTATGTTCGTATTGTATAACTTGCTATATTAATGGGAAAACATCACTAGAGAAAAGTTTTGTGTTAAAAATTTTCCTAAGCCTTAGTACTAATCAGTGAATTAAACTGATGAAAACCATGTTGCATACTCATCGGGAATGTGTAAGATCCTTAAACAAGGCTTAACAGGGTTTACGAACCATGCATTGCGGTGCCGGACACTCACAACTGTCCCACATGGATCCTCTCTCAATCGTTTTCACTCTATCTCTGTCTATGTCAAATCTCTCCTAAATCTCTCCAAGTATGTGAAATCTCTCTCAAATATCTCTCTGTATGAGAAATCTCTCCAAAAATGTCAAATCTCTCCCAAATCTCTCTAAGTAGGTGAAATCTCTCTCAAATATCTCTCTATATGAGAAATCTCTCCAAGAATGTTAAATCTCTCCCAAATCTCTCCACGTATGTGAAATCTCTCTCAAATATCTCTCTGTATGAGAAATCTCTCCAAGAATGTCAAATCTCTCCCAAATCCCTCCAAGTATGTGAAAACTCTCGCAAATATCTCTTTGTATGAGAAATCTCTCCAAGAATGTCAAATCTCTCCCAAATCTCTCCAAATGTGAGAAATCTCTCCCAAATCTCTCTCAAAAGTTTCCCGTAACTTTTTGGAATCATTCGGGTCATTCCGGCCCTTAACCGGGTCAAAAACGGCTTAAAACGGGGCGAAAACGAGAAAAATAGGCTTTAGGAACCGAAACCGGAATGAGAGGCTTCTTAGGACCAGAGACCGAGCCTCTGGTGGCTAAGAGAACAGAGGCCGAGCCTCTGGTGGCTAAGAGAACAGAGGCCGAGCCTCTGGTGGCTAAGAGAACAGAGGCCGAGCCTCTGGCGGCTAAGAGAACCGAGACCGAACTCGCCCAGGAGGAACCGAAACCGAGAGCAAGAAGCAGGAACCGAAGGAACTGTTCACAACCGAGCGGTCGGTCCCTCTCGGTCCGTCCCACTCTCTGTTCGCGCCGCACTCTCGGTCCGCCTCCGCCTCTCTACTCACTCTCTGCTCCGCCTCTCACTCTCTGCTCTCTTCTCACTCTCTGCCTCGCGCGCTCCTCTGTCCCCTCCCACCTCTCGGTTTCTTCCCTCCTTCTCCTCTCCTCTCGGCTCCTTCCCTTCTCTCTTCTTCTTCTCTCGGTTCCGCCTCCCTCTCTCTCTCGGTTCAGCATAAGAGGGCCGAACCTCGGCCAGGCTTCGCATTTTTGTCATTTTCAGCCCATTTTTGATATTTTTAACATTTTAAGCCCGTTTTTCGTGATTTTAAAGCTGGATTTTCTCCAGAAATTTTATTTTAACATAATAAACCCTAAATATTCATAATTTAAACATATTTTTATAAAAATCATTAATTAAATAATAAAGATTTAATGGGGGATTTATTTAAGGTAGAGTGTTGACTTTGCCTTAACTTATGACACAAGCAACCACCCCACACCCACTCTATGACCAGCCATACCTCCCCACCTTACCTATGTCACTTCAATGTTCCCTTACACTCAAATTTCACTCACTCCCACGTTTTTGAGCTGGAACAAACAACCACACTCCTCATTTTCTCTCATTTCTCTCATTCCACTAAGTAACAAACACCACTCTTTCTCTCAAACTCTTCTACACAAATTTTCGAGATCCAAGGCTGATTTCAAGTGTTCTTCCACACTTAGTAAGTAAAAATTCATCCTCCCTATTACTATTTCACTTCATTCTACTCAAATCTTTGGTTGCTTACACAAACTCCCTAACTATGATGTTAGATTCTCGAAAACCTTCAAGGCATCTCCAAGTGTTCTTGAATTAAACACTTCCATTCTTCAACAATCATCTACTGAAATCACTCAAGGTGAGTTCATACCCCTACATTTTCATGATTTCTCAAGTTTTCAGGGGGTGAATACAAGTTAAAACACTAAGAACCTATCAAAATTTTTCTAACAGCCTTCATCAGAAAAGTTCAACTCCATTCACGGACTGTTTTGGGCATCTTAAATATTTTTGTTTTCAAAACTGTACAAGGTGCAAATAGTTCAAGTTTTTAGCTTTAAAATGGCTACTTGCACATCTCCATACGATTTTTCTACAATTTATGGTGATTTTTACAAAACTGCCTATCATTTCAAACAACAATCCGGACCAGTCTGTGATTATGGACTTTTTCAACCAAGTTAGAGGTCATATTAATTTGTGATAAAAATTATGAGCAAACTAGACACATTTTGCGAACTCTCAGAATTTACGGATCTAATTTTCGACTTCGTATGATTTTTCTATGATTTTTCCAAAACCGGGCAGAATTGCTAAATTTTGCCAACAGCATGTAAATATCATAACACTTTGTATTATGTTGAGCAAAGTGTATAATCATAAGTTTTAGTATTTGTATGTGTTTCCTTGTTAGATTATCATTATGAACTGAAACTAAGACATTCATATTAAATATTAAATATTATTCATTCATTTTGGAACACGTATTATTAGACTATAAAAAGTCTAGTTTGATAAATTCACAATACTAATACATTTCCATAAAAGAATTCATACATATTACATACATTTTAGATAAACTATAATAGGTATAGTTTATGATACATCACTCAACGCACTCGTACAAAAAGGGTACATCCATACAAGAAAGATTTATATTCACACGCATTTCACGTAAACTTGTTAACCTATGTTGTGAGACTCTCTCTCTCTCCCCGTACGTCCGAGTGCGGGATATAATTCCTGGTAGTTATAATCAGAATCTCCTTGAGGGAGAACGTGATACTTGTATATAGATCTATATTGGGTTTGACACCCCACACCTTGCTGCTAGCTACAGTGGGACCTGCAGGTCTACGGGTGACAAATGTCATTTCATTTTCGCGACGCCTGAGAAACGTTGTGGCAGGTTCACATAGTCACAGTATGATTATAGCGACTCACTTAGGGGGATAAGAATTCATGAAGTTTACGGGGTTTCATAAAACCGAAGTAGGTTTTAGGTTGATAAAAGAAATTTTACTTTCCATAACATTTTAAACTCACAACATTGTTACTAAGAAACGATGATTTCTCATACACTCTAGTCTTTGGTTATAAGGCTACATTTCTCGGATTTCAAGGGAAATACCGGATTTTTCTGAAACAAACGCGACATTTACATGTGAAATACTCCTACTAAGTTTATTAATAAAAGCTTATGAACTCACCAACCTTTGAGTTGACACTTTTCAAACAACTTGTATTCACAGGAAAACACTAATCAGGTTATCAAGTGCTTTTGAGGATGGGACGTTAAGGCGTCAAACTTTTCATATTTTAGCAACATATTGTAATTGATTTTGAAACATGTAATTCATACAAGTGATGTAACTTTTTCAATTATATATATGTTGGTTGTGTTTGCTTAAATTACTATTAAAATTGTGGTTATGATGCTATACATGAAGTCCTCCACCCCCGGACGTTTCCGCCATCCTTGGTTTGGGGGTGTGACAGATTGGTATCAGAGCATGGTTTATAGTGAATTAAGTATGTCAACCACATAAGATATGCAAACTATAAACACATTTGGGACTAAAAGTCTCTGATTCTTAAAGTGATTTAAAGAGTTGTACTTTTAGAAAACAAATAATTTCTTGTTTAAAAGTATACTTGCATGCATTCTATATTAGCATGGTGTCATAACTTAGGAGAACATAAATTGAAAGAGGAGGAGTCGAACATTATTAATACGCCTTAGCATGTGTAATCAGTTCTGGGAAGGATATAGCCTGATCAACTATATCCGTCCAAGAAGTAACTTACGCACACTAAGGAATAGTCGTAATGAGCGACAAATCTGAAAACCTAATAACACTCCATAAAGAACACGCTAAGAACCAAATATAAACATTTAAAAATACTATAGGAGTATTTGTACGTTTCTATAACGCCAAATTATTATTTTCCGATACGTACTTCTTAACCCCGTTTCTCGTGCAGACGACATGGCAGGATTTCACATACCCGGGGACCCCTACTTTCCCAATCAGGGAAACGCGGGATGGATCGAAGAGGAACCCGAGGAGGATCCCGAAGAGGATCCCGAGGAGGAGCCCGAGGAGGAAGACGAACAAGAGGAAGAAGAGGAAGACGACCAAGAAGAAGAGGAAGACGACCAAGAAGAAGAGGAAGAAGAGGAAGAAGAGGAAGACGAGGAAGAAGAAGAAGGTGATGAGGTAGTCATGGTTGGGAACGGAGCGGAGGAACCACCAGAAGTATTCAACCCTCCCTACATCGCGAGGGTACCCGCGCACCGTTTTGGTTACAACGGACCTGAACCCCCTTGGGTAACAATGATCGAAAGATGGAGCCGACAACAACGCCAACGGTCACCATATGGCTACCAACGAGGTTACTATGATCTCACTCATGGTGGACCGGCTGATAGGGCTCTCCCCGTCACGATACAACGAATGGCAAGAATGGATGATCGTGGTAGGATAACGA
The DNA here is from genome assembly GCF_052625555.1 of Lactuca saligna. NCBI lineage: Eukaryota > Viridiplantae > Streptophyta > Magnoliopsida > Asterales > Asteraceae > Lactuca > Lactuca saligna. Next base: position 187,675,087 of record NC_136424.1, on the reverse strand, counting down.
CAGATCAGGTCCGGGAGTTAAGTGCCATTGTACAGTCTACTACGGATCGCACCAGAAACCTGGAACGAGACTCCCACCACCGAGACCAACTCATTCGAGACCTTCTCGCGGCTCAAGCAGAAACAAGAGAGTATCGGGAAAGATACATGGCACTCGAAGAGAGAATGGTTGCAGCCGAACGCAAATTGGCGGAACTACAGGGCGCATCGACATCATCGCAGCCTCCGTCAAAGAAGGGTCGCAGTGATTAGAGCTCGTTGCTATTCTCCCGTCTAGGTAGTAGAATTTTATGAGTATGCGTTGGTGCTACTCCTTGTATGTAGGTCGACCCTGCGACTATGTGATTACACTATTCAAAGGGGTTTTGTAATGCCAAAAACTACCTTTTGTAACGATGTAATGTAGACCCTTATGAGGTCAAACTTTTCTCTCTAAGCGTTATGTACTAAAAGTTATCAATGAAATTTGGCATGTATTTTATTTATTGAATGTTGGGCACTATACATCATAACCTGATCACACAAACAATTACGAATAATAAAGTTATGATAAAATACAAGAGGGATGAAACCAGTAACACTCGACTCGTTATCACTATTGAAGTCTTACCGACTAGTCATTTTTTTTTATGACAGAACCATGCCACCAAGGAAAAGACCAAGGCCTTCCAGCAACCCAGTGCCGCCTCCACCAGCACCTCCGCAGTTTGATCCTGCAATGTTCCAGGCTGCAGTAACGGCAGCCGTGGCGGCAGCAATGTCGCAAATGGGAACCCATGGTTCCGGCGGTTCTGGATCCGGAGCTACAAATTCCATTCATGGGGACAGTACGGGGCGTACGAGGGAGTGCTCTTACAAAGACTTCACGAATGGCAAACCCGATCCTTTCAATGGAAGCGGGGGCGTTATCACACTGGTTCAATGGTTCGAAAGGACCGAGGCAGTTTTTGAAATCTGCGCTTGTCCTGAAGCGAGCAAGGTCAAGTTTGCGGCATTCACTTTCACTGGAAAAGCACTTACTTGGTCGAATGGCCGAGTTAAGTCACTCACTCCTGCAGTAGCTAACGCGATCAGCTGGGAGGATTTGAAAGCTCTAATGTTAAAGGAATACTGCCCGAGGGGCGAAATACAAAAACTTGAAGAAGAACTTTGGAACCTCAGGATGACAGGCACTGATCTTGAAACTTATACCGCCCGTTTCAACGACCTAGCACTCCTCTGTCCAACAATGGTCACTCCAGAAGAGAAGAAGGTGGAACGATATCTCTGGGGTCTATCATCCCAGATTCAAGATAGTGTCTTGGCCTCGAGACCCACTACCTTTGAGAGTGCCAAGGAATTGGCACAACAACTTATAGATCACAGGGCTAGCCGTGGTACCGTGATAACCACCACCGACCGAACAAAAGGAGGGAACAACAAGAGGAAGTTCTGGGGAAATAAAAGGAAACAACCAATTCAGGACCCCGCCAAAAAGCAACCGATTGTTGCTGTTCGCGCCGCCACTACTGCTGCCGCTCCAGCGCCACCGAAACAGTATACAGGAACTCTTCCCAAGTGCAACAAGTGTAACTACCACCATAACGGTGCTTGTCGCGAGTTACACTGCAATAACTGTAACAAAAAGGGGCACACTGCACGATTCTGTAGAGCGACTACCCAACCCGCCACACAAGTCGCTACGACCGCCAACACTGGAGCAAGCCAAGCCTGCTATGGGTGTGGTGAAACGGGACACTTCAGGAGGAACTGCCCCAAGGCACGAGCCCCTAATGCTGGGGGTGTAGGGAGAGTCCTAACTTTAGGGCAGGGAGAAGCAGTCAAGGATCCCTCTGTGGTTACTGGTACGTTCCTCCTCAATAACTCTTATGCATGCGTACTTTTCGATAGTGGGGCAGAAAGGAGTTTCATAAGTCACCAATTCAAACATATACTTAAGCAAAATTCTCAACCACTAGAAGATTCTTACATCGTAGAAATGGCAAATGGAAAGGTTGAGCGCGCTAATGATATTTACATAGGGTGTACTCTCACTCTAGACAACCATTTGTTCAAAATCGACCTTATGCCGGTCACCATAAAAAGCTTCGATATAATCATTGGTATGGATTGGTTAAGCCTTCATCGTGCCGACATTCTATGTTACGAAAGGGCCGTCCGCCTCAATCTGCCGAATGGCAACGTTCTCACCGTTTATGGTAATAAACCTAGTGCGAACCTGCAAATCATCTCTTGTGTTAAAACCCAAAAGTACCTCCGAAAGCAATACCAGGTTTTCTTAGCCCACATCGTAGACAAGAAACAGGAGGTGAAGGACATCAAAGAAATTCCAGAAGTATGCAACTTCCCTGATGTTTTCCCAGACGATCTGCCTGGTGTACCACTCGCACGACAAGTCGAATTTCGGATCGACTTAATCCCAGGAGCTACCCCCGTCGCCAGGGCTCCCTATCGCTTAGCACCGGCAGAAATGCAAGAACTATCCAGCCAATTGAATGAACTATTGAGCAAAGGGTTCATCAGGCCAAGCTTCTCACCTTGGGGAGCACCAGTCTTATTTGTAAAGAAGAAGGATGGGTCTTTTCGCATGTGCATAGACTATCGAGAACTAAACAAACTCACTATCAAGAACCGTTATCCCCTACCCCGAATCGATGACCTCTTCGACCAGCTCCAAGGAGCCAGCTACTTTTCAAAAATCGACCTGAGGTCGGGCTATCATCAACTGCGAGTTCAAGAAGAGGATATCCCCAAGACGGCATTCAGAACTCGCTATGGGCACTATGAGTTTGTAGTGATGCCATTCGGGTTAACTAACGCGCCCGCGGTGTTCATGGATTTGATGAATCGAGTGTGTCGACCCTTCTTGGATAAATTCGTCATCGTATTCATCGACGATATCCTGGTCTACTCGAGGAGCGAAGAAGAGCACAGACATCACCTACGACTAGTTCTGGAGGTTTTAAGGACCGAGAAGCTTTACGCTAAATTCTCAAAGTGTGAATTTTGGCTCCGAGAAGTAGGATTCCTTGGCCACGTAGTAAGCAAAGAAGGAATACATGTGGACCCCTCGAAGATCAAAGCAATCGAAGATTGGTCAACACCTACAACGCCGACAGAAATCCGACAGTTTTTAGGACTCGCAGGCTACTATCGAAGATTCATACAAAACTTCTCCAAAATCGCTAAGCCTCTCACCACCTTGACTCAGAAAGGGGTGGTGTTCGAATGGGAAGATAAACAAGAAGCCGCCTTCCAGACACTAAAGCAAGCCCTATGCAGCGCACCAGTCTTGTCTCTTCCAGAAGGAACTGATGATTTTGTGGTGTATTGCGATGCTTCAAATCAAGGCCTCGGTTGTGTGCTCATGCAAAGGGGAAAAGTCATCGCTTATGCATCAAGACAACTGAAGACACATGAAGTTAATTACACAACCCACGACCTTGAATTGGGAGCTGTGGTGTTCGCCCTGAAGATTTGGAGGCACTACCTCTACGGCACCAAGTGCACCATTTTCACTGATCACAAAAGTCTTCAGCACATTCTCAATCAGAAAGAACTAAACATGCGCCAAAGAAGATGGGTGGAATTACTGAATGACTACGAATGTGAAATTCGCTACCACCCAAGCAAGGCTAATGTAGTAGCCGATGCCTTAAGCAGGAAAGAATACTCGGGTCGCCGAGTAAAATCCCTAGCCATGACCATCCACTCCCAACTGGCCACTCAGATCAAGGACGCCCAATTAGAAGCCCTGAAACCAGAAAACGTGGCAAGCGAAGCACTAAGGGGGATGGATAAGAACTTGGAAGTCAGAGGGGATGGAGCTCGTTATCTCATGAATCGAATCTGGACACCGAAGTTCGGTGGGTACCGAGACGTTGTAATGGACGAGGCCCACAAGACTCGATACTCCATTCATCCGGGGTCAGATAAGATGTATCTAGACCTCAAAAGGTTATACTGGTGGCCAAACATGAAGGCTGAAATTGCTACTTATGTGAGCAAGTGCCTCACTTGCGCCAAGGTCAAGGTGGAATATCAGAAGCCATCAGGACTACTTCAACAACCAGATATACCCGAGTGGAAGTGGGAGCGAATAACCATGGACTTCGTAACCAAACTGCCTAAGACATCAGGTGGGATGGATACCATATGGGTGGTTGTGGACAGATTGACCAAGTCCGCGCACTTCCTGCCAATAAAGGAAACAGACAAGATGGAAAAGTTGACCAGGACGTACATTAAGGAGATCGTGCGACTACATGGTGTACCAACATCCATTATCTCGGATCGAGATAGTAGATTCACCTCGCGTTTCTGGCAGTCCCTACAAAAGTCTCTGGGAACTAGGTTAGACATGAGTACGGCCTACCATCCACAAACGGACGGACAAAGCGAGAGAACCATCCAGACGTTGGAAGACATGCTGAGAGCCTGTGTGATAGATTTTGGTAAGGCATGGGATACCCATCTACCGCTTATCGAATTCTCTTATAATAACAGTTATCACACTAGCATTGGAGTCGCTCCATTCGAAGCTCTCTACGGCCGCAAGTGTAGATCACCACTGTGTTGGGCCGAAGTTGGAGATACTCAGCTAGCCAGAGGGCAAGTCCCTGATAGCACCCTTACGGGGCCGGAAATCATAAGGGAAACCACAGAAAAGATCATTCAAATTCGGGAAAGACTAAAAGCGTCTCGTGATCGACAAAAGAGTTACGCGGATAAGCGACGCAAACCTTTAGAATTCCAGGTCGGAGACCGGGTACTACTAAAAGTTTCCCCCTGGAAAGGGGTGATACGTTTCGGTAAACGGGGGAAACTAAACCCAAGGTACATCGGTCCGTTCGAAATCCTTGCTAGGATTGGTCCTGTGGCGTACAAACTCCGACTACCACAAGAACTTAGTAATGTGCACCCTATCTTCCACGTGTCCAACTTAAAGAAGTGTCTGTCTGACGAGACACTCGTAGTACCGCTTGAAGAAATTGAAGTTAATGAAAATCTCCACTTTGTGGAGGAACCCGTCGAGATCATGGATCGAGAGATCAAGAGAACAAAACAAAGTCGCATTCCCATAGTGAAGGTTCGTTGGAACGCGAAACGAGGGCCTGAGTTTACCTGGGAACGTGAAGATCAAATGAAACAAAAATATCCACATCTTTTCCCAAACCCTTGAAGTCCCAGCCGAATTTAAATTTCGGGACGAAATTCCCTCTAACGGGGGGATGATGTGACAATCGTCAATCTTGAGTCAAGTCAAGCCGGTCAACTCTATTAAACCTTGTGTATTAGGGTTGGTGTTATGTTCGTATTGTATAACTTGCTATATTAATGGGAAAACATCACTAGAGAAAAGTTTTGTGTTAAAAATTTTCCTAAGCCTTAGTACTAATCAGTGAATTAAACTGATGAAAACCATGTTGCATACTCATCGGGAATGTGTAAGATCCTTAAACAAGGCTTAACAGGGTTTACGAACCATGCATTGCGGTGCCGGACACTCACAACTGTCCCACATGGATCCTCTCTCAATCGTTTTCACTCTATCTCTGTCTATGTCAAATCTCTCCTAAATCTCTCCAAGTATGTGAAATCTCTCTCAAATATCTCTCTGTATGAGAAATCTCTCCAAAAATGTCAAATCTCTCCCAAATCTCTCTAAGTAGGTGAAATCTCTCTCAAATATCTCTCTATATGAGAAATCTCTCCAAGAATGTTAAATCTCTCCCAAATCTCTCCACGTATGTGAAATCTCTCTCAAATATCTCTCTGTATGAGAAATCTCTCCAAGAATGTCAAATCTCTCCCAAATCCCTCCAAGTATGTGAAAACTCTCGCAAATATCTCTTTGTATGAGAAATCTCTCCAAGAATGTCAAATCTCTCCCAAATCTCTCCAAGTGTGAGAAATCTCTCCCAAATCTCTCTCAAAAGTTTCCCGTAACTTTTTGGAATCATTCGGGTCATTCCGGCCCTTAACCGGGTCAAAAACGGCTTAAAACGGGGCGAAAACGAGAAAAATAGGCTTTAGGAACCGAAACCGGAATGAGAGGCTTCTTAGGACCAGAGACCGAGCCTCTGGTGGCTAAGAGAACAGAGGCCGAGCCTCTGGTGGCTAAGAGAACAGAGGCCGAGCCTCTGGTGGCTAAGAGAACAGAGGCCGAGCCTCTGGCGGCTAAGAGAACCGAGACCGAACTCGCCCAGGAGGAACCGAAACCGAGAGCAAGAAGCAGGAACAGAAGGAACTGTTCACAACCGAGCGGTCGGTCCCTCTCGGTCCGTCCCACTCTCTGTTCGCGCCGCACTCTCGGTCCGCCTCTGCCTCTCTGCTCACTCTCTGCTCCGCCTCTCACTCTCTGCTCTCTTCTCACTCTCTGCCTCGCGCGCTCCTCTGTCCCCTCCCACCTCTCGGTTTCTTCCCTCCTTCTCCTCTCCTCTCGGCTCCTTCCCTTCTCTCTTCTTCTTCTCTCGGTTCCGCCTCCCTCTCTCTCTCAGTTCAGCATAAGAGGGCCGAACCTCGGCCAGGCTTCGCATTTTTGTCATTTTCAGCCCATTTTTGATATTTTTAACATTTTAAGCCCGTTTTTCGTGATTTTAAAGCGGGATTTTCTCCAGAAATTTTATTTTAACATAATAAACCCTAAATATTCATAATTTAAACATATTTTTATAAAAATCATTAATTAAATAATAAAGATTTAATGGGGGATTTATTTAAGGTAGAGTGTTGACTTTGCCTTAACTTATGACACAAGCAACCACCCCACACCCACTCTATGACCAACCATACCTCCCCACCTTACCTATGTCACTTCAATGTTCCCTTACACTCAAATTTCACTCACTCCCACGTTTTTGAGCTGGAACAAACAACCACACTCCTCATTTTCTCTCATTTCTCTCATTCCACTAAGTAACAAACACCACTCTTTCTCTCAAACTCTTCTACACAAATTTTCGAGATCCAAGGCTGATTTCAAGTGTTCTTCCACACTTAGTAAGTAAAAATTCATCCTCCCTATTACTATTTCACTTCATTCTACTCAAATCTTTGATTGCTTACACAAACTCCCTAACTATGATGTTAGATTCTCGAAAACCTTCAAGGCATCTCCAAGTGTTCTTGAATTAAACACTTCCATTCTTCAACAATCATCTACTGAAATCACTCAAGGTGAGTTCATACCCCTACATTTTCATGATTTCTCAAGTTTTCAGGGGGTGAATACAAGTTAAAACACTAAGAACCTATCAAAATTTTTCTAACAGCCTTCATCAGAAAAGTTCAACTCCATTCACGGACTGTTTTGGGCATCTTAAATATTTTTGTTTTCAAAACTGTACAAGGTGCAAATAGTTCAAGTTTTTAGCTTTAAAATGGCTACTTGCACATCTCCATACGATTTTTCTACAATTTATGGTGATTTTTACAAAACTGCCTATCATTTCAAACAACAATCCGGACCAGTCTGTGATTATGGACTTTTTCAACCAAGTTAGAGGTCATATTAATTTGTGATAAAAATTATGAGCAAACTAGACACATTTTGCGAACTCTCAGAATTTACGGATCTAATTTTCGACTTCGTATGATTTTTCTATGATTTTTCCAAAACCGGGCAGAATTGCTAAATTTTGCCAACAGCATGTAAATATCATAACACTTTGTATTATGTTGAGCAAAGTGTATAATCATAAGTTTTAGTATTTGTATGTGTTTCCTTGTTAGATTATCATTATGAACTGAAACTAAGACATTCATATTAAATATTAAATATTATTCATTCATTTTGGAACACGTATTATTAGACTATAAAAAGTCTAGTTTGATAAATTCACAATACTAATACATTTCCATAAAAGAATTCATACATATTACATACATTTTAGATAAACTATAATAGGTATAGTTTATGATACATCACTCAACGCACTCGTACAAAAAGGGTACATCCATACAAGAAAGATTTATATTCACACGCATTTCACGTAAACTTGTTAACCTATGTTGTGAGACTCTCTCTCTCTCCCCGTACGTCCGAGTGCGGGATATAATTCCTGGTAGTTATAATCAGAATCTCCTTGAGGGAGAACGTGATACTTGTATATAGATCTATATTGGGTTTGACACCCCACACCTTGCTGCTAGCTACAGTGGGACCTGCAGGTCTACGGGTGACAAATGTCATTTCATTTTCGCGACGCCTGAGAAACGTTGTGGCAGGTTCACATAGTCACAGTATGATTATAGCGACTCACTTAGGGGGATAAGAATTCATGAAGTTTACGGGGTTTCATAAAACCGAAGTAGGTTTTAGGTTGATAAAAGAAATTTTACTTTCCATAACATTTTAAACTCACAACATTGTTACTAAGAAACGATGATTTCTCATACACTCTAGTCTTTGGTTATAAGGCTACATTTCTCGGATTTCAAGGGAAATACCGGATTTTTCTGAAACAAACGCGACATTTACATGTGAAATACTCCTACTAAGTTTATTAATAAAAGCTTATGAACTCACCAACCTTTGAGTTGACACTTTTCAAACAACTTGTATTCACAGGAAAACACTAATCAGGTTATCAAGTGCTTTTGAGGATGGGACGTTAAGGCGTCAAACTTTTCATATTTTAGCAACATATTGTAATTGATTTTGAAACATGTAATTCATACAAGTGATGTAACTTTTTCAATTATATATATGTTGGTTGTGTTTGCTTAAATTACTATTAAAATTGTGGTTATGATGCTATACATGAAGTCCTCCACCCCCGGACGTTTCCGCCATCCTTGGTTTGGGGGTGTGACAGATTGGTATCAGAGCATGGTTTATAGTGAATTAAGTATGTCAACCACATAAGATATGCAAACTATAAACACATTTGGGACTAAAAGTCTCTGATTCTTAAAGTGATTTAAAGAGTTGTACTTTTAGAAAACAAATAATTTCTTGTTTAAAAGTATACTTGCATGCATTCTATATTAGCATGGTGTCATAACTTAGGAGAACATAAATTGAAAGAGGAGGAGTCGAACATTATTAATACGCCTTAGCATGTGTAATCAGTTCTGGGAAGGATATAGCCTGATCAACTATATCCGTCCAAGAAGTAACTTACGCACACTAAGGAATAGTCGTAATGAGCGACAAATCTGAAAACCTAATAACACTCCATAAAGAACACGCTAAGAACCAAATATAAACATTTAAAAATACTATAGGAGTATTTGTACATTTCTATAACGCCAAATTATTATTTTCCGATACGTACTTCTTAACCCCGTTTCTCGTGCAGACGACATGGCAGGATTTCACATACCCGGGGACCCCTACTTTCCCAATCAGGGAAACGCGGGATGGATCGAAGAGGAACCCGAGGAGGATCCCGAAGAGGATCCCGAGGAGGAGCCCGAGGAGGAAGACGAACAAGAGGAAGAAGAGGAAGACGACCAAGAAGAAGAGGAAGACGACCAAGAAGAAGAGGAAGAAGAGGAAGAAGAGGAAGACGAGGAAGAAGAAGAAGGTGATGAGGTAGTCATGGTTGGGAACGGAGCGGAGGAACCACCAGAAGTATTCAACCCTCCCTACATCGCGAGGGTACCCGCGCACCGTTTTGGTTACAACGGACCTGAACCCCCTTGGGTAACAATGATCGAAAGATGGAGCCGACAACAACGCCAACGGTCACCATATGGCTACCAACGAGGTTACTATGATCTCACTCATGGTGGACCGGCTGATAGGGCTCTCCCCGTCACGATACAACGAATGGCAAGAATGGATGATCGTGGTAGGACAACGACAGATCAGGTCCGGGAGTTAAGTGCCATTGTACAGTCTACTACGGATCGCACCAGAAACCTGGAACGAGACTCCCACCACCGAGACCAACTCATTCGAGACCTTCTCGCGGCTCAAGCAGAAACAAGAGAGTATCGGGAAAGATACATGGCACTCGAAGAGAGAATGGTTGCAGCCGAACGCAAATTGGCGGAACTACAGGGCGCATCGACATCATCGCAGCCTCCGTCAAAGAAGGGTCGCAGTGATTAGAGCTCGTTGCTATTCTCCCGTCTAGGTAGTAGAATTTTATGAGTATGCGTTGGTGCTACTCCTTGTATGTAGGTCGACCCTGCGACTATGTGATTACACTATTCAAAGGGGTTTTGTAATGCCAAAAACTACCTTTTGTAACGATGTAATGTAGACCCTTATGAGGTCAAACTTTTCTCTCTAAGCGTTATGTACTAAAAGTTATCAATGAAATTTGGCATGTATTTTATTTATTGAATGTTGGGCACTATACATCATAACCTGATCACACAAACAATTACGAATAATAAAGTTATGATAAAATACAAGAGGGATGAAACCAGTAACACTCGACTCGTTATCACTATTGAAGTCTTACCGACTAGTCATTTTTTTTTTATGACAGAACCATGCCACCAAGGAAAAGACCAAGGCCTTCCAGCAACCCAGTGCCGCCTCCACCAGCACCTCCGCAGTTTGATCCTGCAATGTTCCAGGCTGCAGTAACGGCAGCCGTGGCGGCAGCAATGTCGCAAATGGGAACCCATGGTTCCGGCGGTTCTGGATCCGGAGCTACAAATTCCATTCATGGGGACAGTACGGGGCGTACGAGGGAGTGCTCTTACAAAGACTTCACGAATGGCAAACCCGATCCTTTCAATGGAAGCGGGGGCGTTATCACACTGGTTCAATGGTTCGAAAGGACCGAGGCAGTTTTTGAAATCTGCGCTTGTCCTGAAGCGAGCAAGGTCAAGTTTGCGGCATTCACTTTCACTGGAAAAGCACTTACTTGGTGGAATGGCCGAGTTAAGTCACTCACTCCTGCAGTAGCTAACGCGATCAGCTGGGAGGATTTGAAAGCTCTAATGTTAAAGGAATACTGCCCGAGGGGCGAAATACAAAAACTTGAAGAAGAACTTTGGAACCTCACGATGACAGGCACTGATCTTGAAACTTATACCGCCCGTTTCAACGACCTAGCACTTCTCTGTCCAACAATGGTCACTCCAGAAGAGAAGAAGGTGGAACGATATCTCTGGGGTCTATCATCCCAGATTCAAGATAGTGTCTTGGCCTCGAGACCCACTACCTTTGAGAGTGCCAAGGAATTGGCACAACAACTTATAGATCACAGGGCTAGCCGTGGTACCGTGATAACCACCACCGACCGAACAAAAGGAGGGAACAACAAGAGGAAGTTCTGGGGAAATAAAAGGAAACAACCAATTCAGGACCCCGCCAAAAAGCAACCGATTGTTGCTGTTCGCGCCGCCACTACTGCTGCCGCTCCAGCGCCACCGAAACAGTATACAGGAACTCTTCCCAAGTGCAACAAGTGTAACTACCACCATAACGGTGCTTGTCACGAGTTACACTGCAATAACTGTAACAAAAAGGGGCACACTGCACGATTCTGTAGAGCGACTACCCAACCCGCCACACAAGTCGCTACGACCGCCAACACTGGAGCAAGCCAAGCCTGCTATGGGTGTGGTGAAACGGGACACTTCAGGAGGAACTGCCCCAAGGCACGAGCCCCTAATGCTGGGGGTGTAGGGAGAGTCCTAACTTTAGGGCAGGGAGAAGCAGTCAAGGATCCCTCTGTGGTTACTGGTACGTTCCTCCTCAATAACTCTTATGCATGCGTACTTTTCGATAGTGGGGCAGAAAGGAGTTTCATAAGTCACCAATTCAAACATATACTTAAGCAAAATTCTCAACCACTAGAAGATTCTTACATCGTAGAAATGGAAAATGGAAAGGTTGAGCGCGCTAATGATATTTACATAGGGTGTACTCTCACTCTAGACAACCATTTGTTCAAAATCGACCTTATGCCGGTCACCATAAAAAGCTTCGATATAATCATTGGTATGGATTGGTTAGGCCTTCATCGTGCCGACATTCTATGTTACGAAAGGGCCGTCCGCCTCAATCTTCCGAATGGCAACGTTCTCACCGTTTATGGTAATAAACCTAGTGCGAACCTGCAAATCATCTCTTGTGTTAAAACCCAAAAGTACCTCCGAAAGCAATACCAGGTTTTCTTAGCCCACATCGTAGACAAGAAACAGGAGGTGAAGGACATCAAAGAAATTCCAGAAGTATGCAACTTCCCTGATGTTTTCCCAGACGATCTGCCTGGTGTACCACTCGCACGACAAGTCGAATTTCGGATCGACTTAATCCCAGGAGCTACCCCCGTCGCCAGGGCTCCCTATCGCTTAGCACCGGCAGAAATGCAAGAACTATCCAGCCAATTGAATGAACTATTGAGCAAAGGGTTCATCAGGCCAAGCTTCTCACCTTGGGGAGCACCAGTCTTATTTGTAAAGAAGAAGGATGGGTCTTTTCGCATGTGCATAGACTATCGAGAACTAAACAAACTCACTATCAAGAACCGTTATCCCCTACCCCGAATCGATGACCTCTTCGACCAGCTCCAAGGAGCCAGCTACTTTTCAAAAATCGACCTGAGGTCGGGCTATCATCAACTGCGAGTTCAAGAAGAGGATATCCCCAAGACGGCATTCAGAACTCGCTATGGGCACTATGAGTTTGTAGTGATGCCATTCGGGTTAACTAACGCGCCCGCGGTGTTCATGGATTTGATGAATCGAGTGTGTCGACCCTTCTTGGATAAATTCGTCATCGTATTCATCGACGATATCCTGGTCTACTCGAGGAGCGAAGAAGAGCACAGACATCACCTACGACTAGTTCTGGAGGTTTTAAGGACCGAGAAGCTTTACGCTAAATTCTCAAAGTGTGAATTTTGGCTCCGAGAAGTAGGATTCCTTGGCCACGTAGTAAGCAAAGAAGGAATACATGTGGACCCCTCGAAGATCAAAGCAATCGAAGATTGGTCAACACCTACAACGCCGACAGAAATCCGACAGTTTTTAGGACTCGCAGGCTACTATCGAAGATTCATACAAAACTTCTCCAAAATCGCTAAGCCTCTCACCACCTTGACTCAGAAAGGGGTGGTGTTCGAATGGGAAGATAAACAAGAAGCCGCCTTCCAGACACTAAAGCAAGCCCTATGCAGCGCACCAGTCTTGTCTCTTCCAGAAGGAACTGATGATTTTGTGGTGTATTGCGATGCTTCAAATCAAGGCCTCGGTTGTGTGCTCATGCAAAGGGGAAAAGTCATCGCTTATGCATCAAGACAACTGAAGACACATGAAGTTAATTACACAACCCACGACCTTGAATTGGGAGCTGTGGTGTTCGCCCTGAAGATTTGGAGGCACTACCTCTACGGCACCAAGTGCACCATTTTCACTGATCACAAAAGTCTTCAGCACATTCTCAATCAGAAAGAACTAAACATGCGCCAAAGAAGATGGGTGGAATTACTGAATGACTACGAATGTGAAATTCGCTACCACCCAAGCAAGGCTAATGTAGTAGCCGATGCCTTAAGCAGGAAAGAATACTCGGGTCGCCGAGTAAAATCCCTAGCCATGACCATCCACTCCCAACTGGCCACTCAGATCAAGGACGCCCAATTAGAAGCCCTGAAACCAGAAAACGTGGCAAGCGAAGCACTAAGGGGGATGGATAAGAACTTGGAAGTCAGAGGGGATGGAGCTCGTTATCTCATGAATCGAATCTGGACACCGAAGTTCGGTGGGTACCGAGACGTTGTAATGGACGAGGCCCACAAGACTCGATACTCCATTCATCCGGGGTCAGATAAGATGTATCTAGACCTCAAAAGGTTATACTGGTGGCCAAACATGAAGGCTGAAATTGCTACTTATGTGAGCAAGTGCCTCACTTGCGCCAAGGTCAAGGTGGAATATCAGAAGCCATCAGGACTACTTCAACAACCAGATATACCCGAGTGGAAGTGGGAGCGAATAACCATGGACTTCGTAACCAAACTGCCTAAGACATCAGGTGGGATGGATACCATATGGGTGGTTGTGGACAGATTGACCAAGTCCGCGCACTTCCTGCCAATAAAGGAAACAGACAAGATGGAAAAGTTGACCAGGACGTACATTAAGGAGATCGTGCGACTACATGGTGTACCAACATCCATTATCTCGGATCGAGATAGTAGATTCACCTCGCGTTTCTGGCAGTCCCTACAAAAGTCTCTGGGAACTAGGTTAGACATGAGTACGGCCTACCATCCACAAACGGACGGACAAAGCGAGAGAACCATCCAGACGTTGGAAGACATGCTGAGAGCCTGTGTGATAGATTTTGGTAAGGCATGGGATACCCATCTACCGCTTATCGAATTCTCTTATAATAACAGTTATCACACTAGCATTGGAGTCGCTCCATTCGAAGCTCTCTACGGCCGCAAGTGTAGATCACCACTGTGTTGGGCCGAAGTTGGAGATACTCAGCTAGCCAGAGGGCAAGTCCCTGATAGCACCCTTACGGGGCCGGAAATCATAAGGGAAACCACAGAAAAGATCATTCAAATTCGGGAAAGACTAAAAGCGTCTCGTGATCGACAAAAGAGTTACGCGGATAAGCGACGCAAACCTTTAGAATTCCAGGTCGGAGACCGGGTACTACTAAAAGTTTCCCCCTGGAAAGGGGTGATACGTTTCGGTAAACGGGGGAAACTAAACCCAAGGTACATCGGTCCGTTCGAAATCCTTGCTAGGATTGGTCCTGTGGCGTACAAACTCCGACTACCACAAGAACTTAGTAATGTGCACCCTATCTTCCACGTGTCCAACTTAAAGAAGTGTCTGTCTGACGAGACACTCGTAGTACCGCTTGAAGAAATTGAAGTTAATGAAAATCTCCACTTTGTGGAGGAACCCGTCGAGATCATGGATCGAGAGATCAAGAGAACAAAACAAAGTCGCATTCCCATAGTGAAGGTTCGTTGGAACGCGAAACGAGGGCCTGAGTTTACCTGGGAACGTGAAGATCAAATGAAACAAAAATATCCACATCTTTTCCCAAACCCTTGAAGTCCCAGCCGAATTTAAATTTCGGGACGAAATTCCCTCTAACGGGGGGATGATGTGACAATCGTCAATCTTGAGTCAAGTCAAGTCATCAAGTCAAGCCGGTCAACTCTATTAAACCTTGTGTATTAGGGTTGGTGTTATGTTCGTATTGTATAACTTGCTATATTAATGGGAAAACATCACTAGAGAAAAGTTTTGTGTTAAAAATTTTCCTAAGCCTTAGTACTAATCAGTGAATTAAACTGATGAAAACCATGTTGCATACTCATCGGGAATGTGTAAGATCCTTAAACAAGGCTTAACAGGGTTTACGAACCATGCATTGCGGTGCCGGACACTCACAACTGTCCCACATGGATCCTCTCTCAATCGTTTTCACTCTATCTCTGTCTATGTCAAATCTCTCCTAAATCTCTCCAAGTATGTGAAATCTCTCTCAAATATCTCTCTGTATGAGAAATCTCTCCAAAAATGTCAAATCTCTCCCAAATCTCTCTAAGTAGGTGAAATCTCTCTCAAATATCTCTCTATATGAGAAATCTCTCCAAGAATGTTAAATCTCTCCCAAATCTCTCCACGTATGTGAAATCTCTCTCAAATATCTCTCTGTATGAGAAATCTCTCCAAGAATGTCAAATCTCTCCCAAATCCCTCCAAGTATGTGAAAACTCTCGCAAATATCTCTTTGTATGAGAAATCTCTCCAAGAATGTCAAATCTCTCCCAAATCTCTCCAAGTGTGAGAAATCTCTCCCAAATCTCTCTCAAAAGTTTCCCGTAACTTTTTGGAATCATTCGGGTCATTCCGGCCCTTAACCGGGTCAAAAACGGCTTAAAACGGGGCGAAAACGAGAAAAATAGGCTTTAGGAACCGAAACCGGAATGAGAGGCTTCTTAGGACCAGAGACCGAGCCTCTGGTGGCTAAGAGAACAGAGGCCGAGCCTCTGGTGGCTAAGAGAACAGAGGCCGAGCCTCTGGTGGCTAAGAGAACAGAGGCCGAGCCTCTGGCGGCTAAGAGAACCGAGACCGAACTCGCCCAGGAGGAACCGAAACCGAGAGCAAGAAGCAGGAACCGAAGGAACTGTTCACAACCGAGCGGTCGGTCCCTCTCGGTCCGTCCCACTCTCTGTTCGCGCCGCACTCTCGGTCCGCCTCCGCCTCTCTGCTCACTCTCTGCTCCGCCTCTCACTCTCTGCTCTCTTCTCACTCTCTGCCTCGCGCGCTCCTCTGTCCCCTCCCACCTCTCGGTTTCTTCCCTCCTTCTCCTCTCCTCTCGGCTCCTTCCCTTCTCTCTTCTTCTTCTCTCGGTTCCGCCTCCCTCTCTCTCTCGGTTCAGCATAAGAGGGCCGAACCTCGGCCAGGCTTCGCATTTTTGTCATTTTCAGCCCATTTTTGATATTTTTAACATTTTAAGCCCGTTTTTCGTGATTTTAAAGCTGGATTTTCTCCAGAAATTTTATTTTAACATAATAAACCCTAAATATTCATAATTTAAACATATTTTTATAAAAATCATTAATTAAATAATAAAGATTTAATGGGGGATTTATTTAAGGTAGAGTGTTGACTTTGCCTTAACTTATGACACAAGCAACCACCCCACACCCACTCTATGACCAGCCATACCTCCCCACCTTACCTATGTCACTTCAATGTTCCCTTACACTCAAATTTCACTCACTCCCACGTTTTTGAGCTGGAACAAACAACCACACTCCTCATTTTCTCTCATTTCTCTCATTCCACTAAGTAACAAACACCACTCTTTCTCTCAAACTCTTCTACACAAATTTTCGAGATCCAAGGCTGATTTCAAGTGTTCTTCCACACTTAGTAAGTAAAAATTCATCCTCCCTATTACTATTTCACTTCATTCTACTCAAATCTTTGGTTGCTTACACAAACTCCCTAACTATGATGTTAGATTCTCGAAAACCTTCAAGGCATCTCCAAGTGTTCTTGAATTAAACACTTCCATTCTTCAACAATCATCTACTGAAATCACTCAAGGTGAGTTCATACCCCTACATTTTCATGATTTCTCAAGTTTTCAGGGGGTGAATACAAGTTAAAACACTAAGAACCTATCAAAATTTTTCTAACAGCCTTCATCAGAAAAGTTCAACTCCATTCACGGACTGTTTTGGGCATCTTAAATATTTTTGTTTTCAAAACTGTACAAGGTGCAAATAGTTCAAGTTTTTAGCTTTAAAATGGCTACTTGCACATCTCCATACGATTTTTCTACAATTTATGGTGATTTTTACAAAACTGCCTATCATTTCAAACAACAATCCGGACCAGTCTGTGATTATGGACTTTTTCAACCAAGTTAGAGGTCATATTAATTTGTGATAAAAATTATGAGCAAACTAGACACATTTTGCGAACTCTCAGAATTTACGGATCTAATTTTCGACTTCGTATGATTTTTCTATGATTTTTCCAAAACCGGGCAGAATTGCTAAATTTTGCCAACAGCATGTAAATATCATAACACTTTGTATTATGTTGAGCAAAGTGTATAATCATAAGTTTTAGTATTTGTATGTGTTTCCTTGTTAGATTATCATTATGAACTGAAACTAAGACATTCATATTAAATATTAAATATTATTCATTCATTTTGGAACACGTATTATTAGACTATAAAAAGTCTAGTTTGATAAATTCACAATACTAATACATTTCCATAAAAGAATTCATACATATTACATACATTTTAGATAAACTATAATAGGTATAGTTTATGATACATCACTCAACGCACTCGTACAAAAAGGGTACATCCATACAAGAAAGATTTATATTCACACGCATTTCACGTAAACTTGTTAACCTATGTTGTGAGACTCTCTCTCTCTCCCCGTACGTCCGAGTGCGGGATATAATTCCTGGTAGTTATAATCAGAATCTCCTTGAGGGAGAACGTGATACTTGTATATAGATCTATATTGGGTTTGACACCCCACACCTTGCTGCTAGCTACAGTGGGACCTGCAGGTCTACGGGTGACAAATGTCATTTCATTTTCGCGACGCCTGAGAAACGTTGTGGCAGGTTCACATAGTCACAGTATGATTATAGCGACTCACTTAGGGGGATAAGAATTCATGAAGTTTACGGGGTTTCATAAAACCGAAGTAGGTTTTAGGTTGATAAAAGAAATTTTACTTTCCATAACATTTTAAACTCACAACATTGTTACTAAGAAACGATGATTTCTCATACACTCTAGTCTTTGGTTATAAGGCTACATTTCTCGGATTTCAAGGGAAATACCGGATTTTTCTGAAACAAACGCGACATTTACATGTGAAATACTCCTACTAAGTTTATTAATAAAAGCTTATGAACTCACCAACCTTTGAGTTGACACTTTTCAAACAACTTGTATTCACAGGAAAACACTAATCAGGTTATCAAGTGCTTTTGAGGATGGGACGTTAAGGCGTCAAACTTTTCATATTTTAGCAACATATTGTAATTGATTTTGAAACATGTAATTCATACAAGTGATGTAACTTTTTCAATTATATATATGTTGGTTGTGTTTGCTTAAATTACTATTAAAATTGTGGTTATGATGCTATACATGAAGTCCTCCACCCCCGGACGTTTCCGCCATCCTCGGTTTGGGGGTGTGACACTTTTAAATATTAGTTATATATCATGTATACATATATGGTCATAAATGTTCCATCAGTAATTTAGTTCCGATACAAATAGATATCAATGGTGTATAAACCTACTTGGTCACTCATCAATTACATTCTAGTAAACTATTATAGGAATAGTTTAGAGTAAACAAAACATTTTCACTACTACAAGAAATTACACCAGAGTCAGTTCATTCATGAGTCCAGACTACATGTTATATGAAGGAATACTTTTACATGAATACTTATACATGAATACTTTTACATAAACATTATATGGCAAATTACTACTACATGTTATATGAAGGAATACTCTTACCTGAATACTTATACATGAATACTTTTACATAAACATTATATGGCAAATCACTACTACATGTTATATGAAGGAATACTCTTACCTGAATACTTATACATGAATATTTTTACATAGACATTATATGGCAATTTAATATTACATGTTATATGTCTAGATACGGTTATATTGTTCGCCTTTCTATCTTTAACTTGTGATTCAATTACATCATCGACGAGGTAGACTGGGACTTTATCTCCTATTACCACATCATACTTTGAGGGACTAACCATTCCGACAACCACTGCTAGCTACAGAGGTAAATGAACAATCTACGGATGTTCTAGGTTGATACCATCGTGGGTATACATAAGGGACTAACTATTCCTAAACCCGACTGTTAGCAACAGAGGTAAATGAGCAGTCTACGGATGTTCTAGGTTGATACCATTTCAGGTATACTTAAGGGGCTACTAATAAGAGTTAAACAAGGAAAAACCGTCACATTTTCAAGAGATACGTACTGTCAAAACAGTCAGGTCTAGGTAAAAGACTACTTTCAAAACATTCGAGTCCTGGTAGAAGACTACTTTTATACTAGTAGGAAATATGGGATTTTCTAGAGCTTTTCATACTTATACTAAATGTTTCATCATTCATTTACCAGTCTTTCATATCAACTAATCAAAGTAATGACATTAAATACTTATGAACTCACCAGCTTAAATGCTGATCTACTCTTTCAAAATAACTTGTATTCTCAGGTTACAAATAAACAGGTGTCGATACAAGGTTTAGAGAAGATAGAGCACTCAAGACTCGTCTTTTATTTTGATAAGTTATTATCATATCTTGTACAATGAAAGAAAACACTTGTAATTAAAATTATACTATTGATGCAATGGATGATGTTGTTGCTTGTTTACAACTTTACATTTGTTGTGATGCATACATGACGTCCTCCGCCCCAGAACGTTTCCGCCGTTCGTGGTTTTGGGGTGTGACATGTTGTTAGCCCAAAGAAATATCTATTGTAATTCGGCTAAATGATTGTATGGAAAATTAACAGAACTTCATCATTCATGTGAAATTAGCAAAGAACAACATAGAAAATTATTCCTTTTTTTACGTACGAAAGAGCTACAGTAGATAACATTTCGTATGATTGTGAAAAAGAAATTGCTGATTTTAACAAAGTTCCAAATGATAGATATAAATATGGAATAGTTAATGTAGATGAATATCTTGATTCAAATGAATTGGTTAACATTGTAAATGAAACTTTGACTAAGTCTGAACAAATTAACATCTTGAAAAAGACTGAGAACTCAACATCTGATTGTCAATCAAATTTTACTGATATTGAGGATAATTCCAAGGAAAAGAAAATTTTAAGGAATTGTTCTCAGTTGTCTATTATAAATGTTGCATCATCATTCAAAGGAAAAGAAAATTTTAAGGAATTGTTGGTTGAAAATGACATTGATCAACCTTGAACCTCGAAAGTTTGTGATGAGAACTTCGTAGAAGTCAAAGACAGTCAAATCGATGATAGTGATGATGAACAAGAAGAAAAACATACAAAGAAAAAGGAAGTTTCAAAAGAAGAAGAAATTCCACGAGTTGTTGTTGCACAAGTGTATGGAGATACGTAATAGTTTGAAAAGTGCTAACTGAGAAAGGGGCTCATTTCTTAGAAACGAATACTGTGGTTTACCCAATTTTCAAATGTTCTGATGATGTTGTTTTTCCAAACCAAATTTTTGTGACAACTGGTGTAACATCGTCAATTTCCAAAACAATTTTTTGCATTTATAAAAACATAATTCATTTGTAAATCATAAAAAACAACATTGTTTGAAACTAAATTTATAACATATAACAATCCCAAGATCTCATAGCATAAAAATCCCGTGTGTGTACTGATCAAGTCGGCGCCTTCCCGCGATCCTCACTAGTACCTGAAACACATAACACAAAACACTGTACGCACAAAGCTTAGTGAGTTCCCCAAAATACCACATATAACACATATTAGCCACTCGAGGCTATAACTCTGTGGGTCCGTGCACCCAAACTCTGTGAACCCTCAAGTTCTAACTCTGCAAGCATGTATAACATAAATCACATAGAAGAATGCAGTACAACAACAATATATATAGAACACTGTATCACATAACTCTATTTACCTACTCAAGGTAAAGTATAGTGAGAAGACCCACCTCGCGTATCTCGGTAAATATCTATCTTGGAATAAATGTGATCTAGCCTCCGCCTAATCACGCAAAGTAATCTACTCATAAATACACTGAACTCAACCCTAAAGGTCAACAAGGTCAACGGTCAACTTTGACCGGACTCGGCGAGTGCACTATGGCGACTCGGCGAGTCTATACGTGTCCACTAACTCCCTTGGATCCTCTCTTGACACGCCGAGTGCTTTTCTGACTCGACGAGTTGCACCTGGCATAAATCGCGGGGCCACCACGACTCAACTCGCTGAGTCTCAAGAACAACTCGGCAAGTTCCGGCTTAACTTAGTCCCCCCCTAACTCTCCCTGACTCACTGATTCGTCCCCTCAACTCGGCAAGACCACTCGCTAAGTGGTTACGGGCAAACTTCATGCTACTCACCAAGTCTATTCTTCAGACTCGGCGAGTCCATGCCATACATAAACTCAAACTCACTTCTGAGGTCAGATCTGTTCTATACAATCATAGATCTGTCCTCCCCAAGCATGATAATCATGTAAAGTCCAAACCTTGGTGCTCAAACAACAACTATTTCCTCCTAAATGATGTTTTAATCCCATATCTCATAACTCTAGCTCAAAACTCCCATGAATACTCATAAATCTTAAGGAATAAAGCTTCTCTGGACCTCTATGGATCCCATCTCAAGCTTCATCATAAATAGGGACGAAATGGACATCAAATCTAACCAACAAAGGGGTCAAGCAACCGTAAACCCCCATGTTCATCACAACAACAGAAAAGGAAGCCAAAATATACCTCCAAAATGATGCTCTGAGCTCCAAAATCAAAGGATGTCCACCTCCCTTGCCTCCTCTTAGCTAGAATCTCCTTTCCCTTGCCAAATCATGCTTCAAAAGTCAACAATGGCCTCTTCTCTCTCCCAAAATGCTCAAAAGCTCTTTAGGGTTTCTCTCTGGGGTTGGTGGCCGCAAATGACGGCCATAAGCCCCTTTAAATAGGTCTCAAACCCTGGAAATTAGGGTTTCATTAAACAACGTGGACTCGCCAAGTCCACTTTTGGACTCGCCTAGTCCAGACGCGAACCCGTGCACAAAACCGCGATCCTACTCGGTGAGTTTAGACTCCAACTCGCCGAATCCCTGACAATCACCCAAAAATAAAAGAATAAAAATAATACCTGGGAATCCGGGGTGTTACAACTGGGAATCCGGGGTAGAACAGGATAACACAAAATCATCCGAAGAAGGATTTTTCGCATATCAGAGCACAACTTAAAACAATTTAACCAAGAATTCGTATGTTTTTCAAAGAGAAAAACCAAAGAGAAAATAAGTTGAAAAACATAAAGTTTAAAAAGAAATCATTCAGCCTTTGGTTGAGGAAATTAAACAAGGATCAAAACTTAATTCTAAGGAATTCAAAGAGCAAATTGTCAAACTTTCTAAAGCTAATAACATTTTAAAAAGACAAGCAAGAAAGAAACTCTTTTGGCAAACAACTGAAATTTGGAAATTGGAACAAGAGAAATCAAACACGGTGCAGTATAAGAGTTCAGAACGTTTTTCAAACGAAAAGAAGAATCTTAATCCAATAAACCAAAAAGGAACTGATTCTAAATTGCCAAAACTTGTTTATAAAGTGAAAACCTCTCAAAAGATTTCAAATGAGTCAAAATCAAATGTTTCAAATAAATTCTCAGAAAAATCAAGTACTCCAAAGATTTTATCACAAAGACAACATTTTAAAACCACTATGAATACTTCTTATGCTGAATCTTTTCTATCTAAACCAAAAATTGATTTTGTTCCTAAAAAACAAAATTTTCCAAATTATACGAAGAAACAAACATTAAAGACTTCGCATGAAAAAGGCATCACTTCTAAGAAAAATATAGATCACTGGCTTGAAGGTCGTGGTAAAGTTTATCAGTCTAGCAAATTCTCAGAAGAACAAATCAAAGAGGCTTATGAAAAGTATGTCAATCATTCTTCGAATGGCAGTTCCTCATCAAAAGATTCGAACATTTCAATCAAAGCTTGGCAACCAGTTACAAAACCAAAGATAGATCAGTCACAATCTCAGAATGCGAAGGGTAAAATTAGTGGACATTCGAAACCAACAAAATCTTATGTTTTAATTCCTTCGAATGATAATGTAGACATAATTGATAGTATCAAGACTAAATTTTGTGACTGGGTCAAACATTCTTCTTTCAATTCTTTGACATCTAATTTCCAAGGACCCAAAAAGCCTTGGGTACCTAAATTCTTTCAATGATTGTTGGTACTTTGTGATGAGCAATATGATAATAAATGGTACATTGACAGTGGTTGCTCTTGTCACATGACTGGGAAGAAGGAAAATCTTCTAGATTTTCGAAGCTTGAAGAATGCAGGAGATGTTAAATTTGGAAACAATCAGAAGTGTGAAGTAAAAGGATATGGAAAAGTCACAAATGGTAAATTCACAGTGAATCAAGTTGCGTATTTTGAAGGTTTACAACATAACTTGATAAGTGTTTCTCAACTTGTTGTGGACACTGGCAATCAAGTACTTTTTAACGAAGAGGGAAGCATTATTTCGAATGTTGATACTAAAGAATTTTTGCTTAAATCAAAGCGGAAGGGTGACATGTTTACTTTGGATATCAATCCAATTAGAGGCAAACATGTTGTTTGTCTTCTTTCGAAAGCTACATCAGATCTAAGTTGGTTATGGCATCGATGACTTTCACATCTTAACTTTCGAAACATTAATAAAATTGTTATTCAAGATTTGGTAAGAGGTTTACCTGTACTTAAATTTGATAATGATTCCTTATGTTCAGCTTGTGAAGTTGGCAAACAACATAAACAAGGTCATCCAATTACTATTGATTCGAAGATTGTTGAACCATTGGAGCTTTTACATATTGATTTATGTGGTCCTTTAACAATTTCAACACTAAATCATAAACGGTATATCTTAGTTATTGTTGATGATTTTTCAAGATTTACGTGGGTTTATTTTCTCAGGCTTAAATATGAAGTTGCCCAAATCATGATTGAATTCATCAAACAAATGGAAACAACTCTGAAAAAGACGGTTCGAAGGATAAAGAGTGATCATGGAACTGAATTTAAAAACAATGTTCTTGATTCATTTTTGGTGGATAAAGGCATTTCGCATAATTTCTCATCTCCATATACACTAAAACAAAATGGTGTAGTTGAACGAAGAAATAGATCTTTATGTGAAGCTGCATGAACAATGCTGGCCTATGCGAATCTTCCACAATATCTGTGGGCGGAAGCAATTTCAACTGCTTGTTTCACGCAGAATAGATCTTTCATCCATCGACGTTTTAATATTACTCCTTATGAAATCATCCATAATAGAAAACCTAATGTGAAATTTTTTCATGTTTTCGGATGTAGGTGTTTTATCATGAATCTAAAGGATAATCTTTCGAAATTTCAAGCTAAAGCTGATGAAGGGATTTTCCTTGGATATTTGCATAATTTTGTTGCCTATCGTGTGCTAAATAAACGAACTCGAAAAGTGGAAGAAACATTTAATGTTACTTTTGATGATTACTATATCAAGAAATCTGATAAGAAATTTGAAAATCATTCCATAATGCAAGAAAATCAAAATGAATCTGATAATGAACAATGGATTATGATCTGATTTTTGGAATTTCAGATAATGTTGCGAATGTCGAGTGTAATGCTCCTGACAATCATGTCAATGATATTTCAAAACTAGTTGCTAAATCAACATCATCTTCTCATGCAATGGGCGAAAGCATGCATGATAATCCAGTGCAGGGGGAGCACATGGATTTGAACAATCTACTTGAGGGGGAGCATTCTTTCGATGGGGAGAATGAAAGAACATGTGATGATGTTGAGGGGGAGAAAATAAATGATCATGTTGAGGGGGAGTTAAATCAAAGTAATGAAGATTTTCATGATATTAATGATGTTTGTTCGATTGCATGATCTGAAAATGATGAAATGTACGAAGATACACCTTTAGACATCAATCCAGCTTATCCACCAATGGACAAATGGAAAAAAGATCATCCGAAGGCACAAATAATTGGTAATCCATAAGAAGGAGTTTTAACAAGAGCTCAAATTCGTGCGAAGCATGAGGTTTTAAATGCTCATCAATAATTTTGTATGTTCAACGTTTTTATATCTAAAATTGAGCCAAAAATAGTTAAGAATGCAATGGAACACTCAGATTGGGTTGTTGCAATGCAATCTGATTTGTCTGAATTTGAACGAAATAAAGTTTGGAGGTTAATTCCTAAACCAAATGATGTTTCAATTGTCGGATTAAAATGGATTTTCAAAAATAAAACTAACAAAGATGGAAATATCATTCAAAACAAAGCTAAACTTGTTGTAAAGGGTTATTCACAACAAGAAGGAATCGATTACGAAGAAACTTTTTCCCTTGTTGCAAGACTCGAGGCAGTTTGTATATTTTTTGCTTATGCAGCTCACAAAGATTTTGATGTATATCAAATGGATATGAAGTGTGCATTTATGAATGGAGAACTCGAAGAAACAGTGTATGTGGAATAACCTCCTAGTTTTATAAACGAAGAACATCTAGATTACGTTTATATTTTTATAAGGCAGTTTATGGTTTGAAAGAAGCACCACGAGCCTGGTATGCAACTCTTACTTCATTTTTGAAGCAATCTAAATTTAAACAAGGATCAGTTGACCCCACATTATTTCGTAAGAAAGTTGGGAATCATCTAATGCTTGTTCAAATTTATGTTGATGATATTATTTTTGGCTCAACTGACTATGCTTTGTCAAAAGAATTCGAAGATCTGATGAAAAGTAAGTTCGAAATGAGTATGATGGGAAACATCAACATATTTCTTGGTTTAAACATTCGTCAAAACAAAGAAGACATTTTTATAAATCAAGAAAAATACACGAAGAATCTGCTCTAAAAATTTGGATTGGTGAATAGCACGAAATTATGCATTCCAATGGCAACTGGCATTAAACTCACTCGTTCGTTTGATAAACCTGCCGTTGATATTACTTTATACAGAAGCATGATTGGATCTTTACTCTATTTGATTGCAAGTAGACCTGATATGATATTTAATGTTTGTAATTGTGCCAGATATCAATCAAATCCTCGAGAACCTCATCTAACAACTATAAAGAATATCTTTCGTTATCTCAAAGGAACATCTTCGCATGGCTTGTGGTATCCTTCGAATACTGGGTTTTTCATACAAGCATATTTGAATGCTGGTTTAGGAGGATGTAATATGGACAGGAAAAGTACAAGTGTTGGATGTCAATTACTTGATGGTAAATTGGTAAGTTGGCAATCGAAAAAGCATACATGTGTTTCTATCTCAACAGTCGAAGCTGAATATGTTGTTGTTGTTGCTTGCACATCACAGATAATATGGATTCAAAGTCAATTACGTGATTATGCAATTAATATGAAAAAGATTCCTTTATACTGTGATTCACAAAGTGCAATAAGAATTTGTCATAATCCTGTGCAGCATTCGAAGACCAAACACATTGCTCTTCGTTATCACCTCATAAAAGATCATGTAGAAGATGGAAATATTGAAGTTCATTTTGTGAAAACTATTGATCAATTAGCTGATATTTTCACGAAAGCATTGGATGAAAAATCATTTGTAAGAATTTTAGAAGGACTTGGAATGGTTGATGGTAATTCTGTTTCATGTGAAAAAGAAGATTGACAGTTCACAGACACATCATCAATAGATAAGGTTACTCTTCATATGTCACTCTTCGGATGCTTCATATTCGTAAGTTTGTTTTTTTTTTGCAAACAAGTAATTTTAGTAAGATTTTTTTTCTAATAAACTCAAAAACATCAAAAAGATTTTCATTTTATTTAGTTCTTTATTTTCGAAAAATCAAAAACAACAAAAAGATTTTATTTTTTTCTTTAAGTACTTTGTTGTAGATATTCTTGAAGAGATGAAGAGGCAAATGTTCGCAAATTCTAGGTTCAGGTATAAATCTCTACTTTTTAAATTTCAAATTTTGAAAACTAGTTAAGATGTCCCTATAAGCGTACTGCAGCATGTTATCCAAAGCCTCGAATTGACTTAATGTTCGAAAGCCTTAATGAAATTATTCATATGAAGATTTCTTCCCAATAAGGCTTACATTCACATTAGTTTAATGAGCTACCTTACCCTTCTCACATGACTTAAGAGTTTTCTGTTTGGTCCAATATAATATAATAGAGGTACATTGTTTCTAAGGAACCACTCTTTTTCATCTTAAAATTCTTACGCTTGCACACACGAAGACATCTATCCAAGAGGTTTCTGATCAAAATCAATCGAAATCTAGGTATATCACAAATCTGTGTTAATGATCAATCATCATGAGACCCTGATGATAGTAAAACCCAAAATTCTTTCCAACTTAAGGAATTGATGGGGAACTATGTTCCAGCTTTAACGAAACTTTTGTTTCAGTACCAATCTTCAAAACTCCAAATCATATTCATTTCGTATGAGTGATCTTGATGAAATTTTCGTAACCATGAAATTTGTTACCCAACAAGATCCAGCATAAATTTTTTTCATGAATATGATTTATGTGTGAGTTTACTTTGAATTCCAAAGTTACTTTCAATACTTTTCAAAACACACTTGTCACTGACTACACTGGTCACACATGGAATTTCTGTTACAATTACTCACCTTATGTTAAGGCTGATATGTAACGAAATTGTTTTTAGCCACCCATGTAACCTTACAAAAGATGCCCTTCGAAACTTATCTAAAATTTTTCGATTGTATTTCACGGGAACATACACAAGCTGCTGATTATCTCTCTTGATAATTAACGAAGCAAACTTTTCCTGGGGTTTAACTGTCTTTGTGTCAAATGTATTTTTGACATCACAAATGTGACATCCCCATTTTTCTCGGCCAGAAAAGACCAATTTAATTTATGCTTTTTAAAATAAAATCAGAGAAATATTTTTAAAAGATGTTGCGGAATTGGTCCCCAAACAAAATATGATAAAAGTTTATCAAAACCTTCTTTAAGAAATGTATAGTTTCATTTCATATCAAAACCTCGGGATGTCATGTTCCGATACAGATCAAAAGCATAAACAAGACATTATAAGCCTTTCAATAGTTATTTACAACTACTGGCCTATAATCCAAAAATCTCTCATCGTCCTCCAACTATGCTCGGGGTCCACTACCTGTAATCATAAAACTGAGTGGGTCAGGCTTGGGAGCCTGGTGAGCATATAGGGTTTTCAACCCACAATAATAATATACTTATTAAGTTCACCAATCAACAATAACCCTGATTACCCATTCCCGTTGTCCTCACTTTACGTCCCTAAACACCTATCACAAGGGATCTAGCCTAAGGAATATCATCGGGATGGACACTACTGCTAAGGGGTTTCCTCAGCCATACATGTCCTTAAGGCAACCATGAGGGGGATGAAGTATGCCAATGAACATTTAATTCATCAACACCTACAAGTTGCGAACCTGCTAGTGTTCCACTCGACTATCTAGAAAGTCCGTGGTCGTCATCTATACTTCGCTAGATGACTACAACAACAACAACAACAACATTGAGGCCTCTCACCATTTTAACACACATCAGCTATTTCATCTACCCATGTTCTACCCAACATATTTTGTAGATCAAAAGCATATACAGTTTAAAACTTGTATAAAACATCAATTCAACAGTTACCTCAAATAAACAATTAACATATTTACACATAACACATATTTCGAGGTAAATACTTCATATCTATGTGTAAATTGAAAGTAACTACACACTCACATATTTTGGTGAAAATCGGGCAGCAATTCGTTTCCTAAAACGATCCTTTCTAATAAAACCAGTAGTTTTGTTGAGAAACCGGGCTCTGCGAAAGGTCGGGCTTCGAAACTGAAAAGATAAATTTTTCGGGCTTCTCGGGCACTTCGTAGGGTATTCCGGGCTTTACAATCGATACCGGGGCTTTGTGGGATGTTAAGATGAAGAAAATATGGGTTTAGGGGTTAAAATTGACAAATTTTCAATGTTACCCGGGAGGTCTCGCACCCTCCTATTTATAGGGGCGAGGCTTCTGATTGGAGGGTCAGGAAGAAGACACGCATCGTAGATCCAATGGTTCGCAGCACCTGCTCGTACGTGGGCTCGCACATGGCTGCGCATGCGAAGGTCTTGCTGGAGGCACCTGATTGGACCGCGGTCTACTGCAGCACATGCGAGGTTCGGAGTTAGGTGCAAGGCTCGGAGCTAGGCAGTGCGAGGTTCGGAGCTAGGGTGGTGCGAGGCTCGGCCAGGCCTCCCTTTGGTCGAATCAGAAGAGGACTCGGCAGTTCCGATACGTAGCGCATGCGGAGCGACGACGCCTGGCTAGCCTGCTGCGAGGGTGACGTGGCCGAAGCCACATATGCGAATTTTCTCGGTTTTTGTGCAAAAACTTCTAAAATCCATTACTTTCGCATACGAGCTCCGTCTTTAACGTTCTTTATATGCACGCGTAGCTAAAATTACGCTCTACAACTTTCGTTTAGACTTCATCGGATAATTTTGAATTCAAATTTTATATTATTATTTTTAACAGATCGGTACAAGAAATCCGTTAAAAATTCATCACTTCTTCATACGCCGTCCGTTTTCTTAAGACTTTTTACCGTTGTGCTCCTAATGACGAGACCTTCAATTCTCGTTTAGGTTGTGTCTGCTAAAAATCGCTCGATCTAAAATTCGAGTTTTTAGTTGTCTACTGCTACGCTGAAACTTTGAAAAATCATAACTTCCTCATACGAAATCAGATTTGGGCGTTCTTTTTATCGAACTTCTCGGTTTAACGAATACTACGACTTTCGTTTAGATTACTAAGGCTAAAAATCTATGTTATCGAAAACTCACTTTTTACGACATTCAGCATTGTGCCAGTTTTGTTGCGAAACATCGACAGGTCATAACTTCTTCGTTATAACTCGGATTTTGGTATTCTTTATATCCCCGAAATCCTTGTTTCGAGCACTACAAGTTTATGTAAAGATATCGGGCTTATCTCAAAGTTTAATTTTGACGCTTATTTCTATTCTTAATTAAATAAACCCTAATAATTAAGCATAAAACACATAATTCACATAATATTCACATAATTCCTTTTCATTTCTTCAAAATGAGTTACAAGGGTTAACCTAGACTATCAACTCAATATAAATGCCTATGCTAGAAACACGAGTGTTACAATTCTCTCCCCCTTAGGATGATTCCGTCCCTGGAATCACATATCACCAAACAACTGCGGGTAGCGACTCATCATGTCACTCTCCGTTTCCCAAGTGAGATTTGGTCCATTCGTATGTTTCCAACGCACAAGCACTAAATCGACCATCTTGCATCGCAACTTCATAGTCTTACAGTCAATGATTGCCTCAGGTTCCTCGATCAACCTCTTGTTTTCATCCAGCCTTAACTCAGAAATCGGAATTATGTTGGGCACATCTCCCGTGAACTTTCTCAAGTAACACACATGAAAGGTGTTATGAATACCATCCAGTTCTTCTGTAACTCTAGCTTTTAAGCTTGATTCCCGATCTTCTAAATAACTTTGAACGGTCCAATAAACCTTGGACTCAACTTTCCTCGTTTCCCAAATCTTATAAGTCCCTTCCACGACGAGAATTTAAGTAAAACTGAATCTCCAACTTCAAAGGTTATCGGTTGTCTTTTCTTGTCAGCATAACTCTTTTGTCGATTTTGAGTAGCTAACATCCTTTCCCTTATTACTTTCAACTTTTTGGCAGTCTGATGGACTATTTCAGGTCCCATAAACTGCTTTTCCCCAGCTTCCAGCCAACATGATGGCGTTCGACACTTTTCCCCATACAAATCATGATAAGGTGCCATCTTAATGCTTGAGTGGAAACTATTATTATAGGAGAATTCTACTAGAGGTAAGTGTTCATCCCAGTTACCTTGGAATTCTAGCGTACATGCTCTCACCATATCCTCCAATGTTTGAATCGTTCATTCGCTCTGACCATCGGTTTGCGGATGGTAAGCTGTACTCAAACATAACTTAGTACCCGATTCCTCTTGTAGACTCCTCCAAAACTTTGAGGTAAAACGGATATCATGATCGGATACAATCGTTAGCGGAACACCGTGAAGCCTCACAATTTCCTTCACATAAGAATTCGCAAGTTTATCCATATAACATTTCTCTTTGGCTGCTATGAAATGCGCACTCTTAGTGAAGCGATCAACGACCACCCAAATCATGTCGTGACCGTTCCTTGTTCTGGGTAGTTTAGTCACAAAATCCATGGTGACGTCTTCCCATTTACCCATGGGTACGGGTAAAGGTTCTAAACTCCCATACGGTTTCTGATGTTGTGCCTTAACCCTAGCACAAGTTATACACTTGGCCACATACTTAGCAACATCGAGCTTCATCGTCGGCCACTAATAATAGGGTTTTAAATCCCTATACATTTTTGTACTGCCGGGATGAATCGAGTACATGGTCTTGTGAGCTTCTTCCATCAGAAGATCTCTTACTCCGCCCGTCTTAGGTACCTAAATTCTATCTTGAAATACCTTCAACCATTGGTTGTTTGTACCGAACACTAACGTTTTGCCCAAACGTTCTTCCTTTCGGTCATTTTTCTCTAAAGCTTCCTCTTGAGCTTTCTTTATACTTCCCACAATTGTCGAGACAACTTCAATTCTCAATGCTCTTGGCCTTTTCTTTTCAAGGTTTACCTTCCGACTGAGAGCAACAGCAACCACATTTGCTTTACCAGGGTGGTAAAGTATTTCACAGTCGTAGTCCTTGAGTAACTCTAGCCAACGTCGTTGCCTCATGTTCAATTCCTTCTGATTAAAGAGATACTGGAGACTCTTATGATCAGTGAAAAGTTTACACTTTGTGCCATAAAGATAATGCCTCCATATCTTCAAGGAAAATACTACCGCTGCCAACTCCAGATCATGAGTGGGGTAGTTCTTTTCATGTTCCTTCAATTTCCTCGATGCATACGCGATCACTTTATCCCTTTGGGTCAGAACACAACCTAACCCAACTCCAGATGCATCGCTATAAACTGCAAAGTCATCAACTCCTTCAGGCAACGAAAGAATTGCTGCTTCACACAATCTCTTCTTCAACTTCTCAAAGGCTTCCTTATGCTTCTCATTCCAAGCATAAGTAGCTCCTTTATGGGTCAAAGCTGTTAATGGAGTAGCAATCGAAGAAAAGCCTTGGATAAACCTTCGGTAATATCCATCTAATACTAAAAAGCTTCGAATCTCTATAGGACTTTTTGGTGGTTCCCACTTCATTATAGCTTCAATATTTGCTGGGTCAACCATTATTCCTTCTTGGTTAACCACATGACCTAAAAATTGGACTTCTTGAATCCAAAATTCACACTTGGAGAAGTTTGCATACAGCTGCTCCTTTTTCAAGACTTCTAGCACTTCACGTAGATGCTTTTCATGCTCCTGCTTGCTTTTCGAATAAATCAAGATATCGTCTATGAACACTATCACAGATTTATCTAGGAATGGTTTACAAACCCTATTCATCAAATCCATGTAAGCTGCTGGGGCATTGGTTAGTCCGAATGACATAACCAAAAAATCATAGTGTCCATATCTCGTTCTAAACGCAGTCTTTCGATATCCTGCTCTCTCACCTTTAGTTGATGGTATCCTGACCTAAGATCGATCTTTGAGAAATAGCTCGAACCCTGCAACTGGTCGAACAAGTCATCGATCCTTGGCAACGGGTACTTATTCTTTATCGTCACTTTGTTCAGCTCTCTGTAATCGATGCACATTCTCATGCTTCCATCTTTCTTCTTTACAAATAACACAGGGGCTCCCCATAGTGATGAACTAGGTTTAATGAAACCTTTGACCAATAACTCCTAGAGTTGTGTCATAAGTTCTTTCATTTCAGTTGGTGCTAATCGATAAGGTGCTTTTGCTATCGGCGTCATTCCTGGTTACAGGTCGATACGAAATTCTACTTGTTGATCAGGGGGCAATCCGGGAAGATCTTCGGGAAAGACTTCCGGATACTCACACACCACCGGAGTATTCTGTACCTCCTTTTTTTCCATATTAGCATCGATCATAAACGCTAGATATGATGTACATCCCTTGGCCAAACACTTTATGGCTTTCATTAGGGAAATGATTCCAGAATTTACTTTGCGTTTTTCTCCATACACCATAAACGACTCTTTCCCTGGTGGGTTTACTTTTACTATCTTTTTTCTACACAATATTTCTGCATCATTAGCACTAAGCCAATCCATTCCTAAAACTATGTCGAATCCATTTAACTCGATAGGCAATAATTCCTCTTGGAACTTATTCCCATCCAAGTCAATGAGGATGTTTTTCATATGATGGCTAACAGGTACAAACTTCCCACTAGCAATCTCGACTATTATAGCATTAACTAGCATATCTACAGGAAAAGCTAGCTTTCTACCAAATTCTTGCGATATAAAGGAGTAGTTGGCTCCAGAATCAAACAAAATTTGGGCAGGCAATTCGTTTACGAGAAAGGTACCTCAAGCAACATCGGCTTCTTCTTTCGCAGCTTCGAGTGTCATCTGAAAGGCTCTCGCCTTCGACTTTGGTGGTAG
This sequence comes from Lactuca saligna, assembly GCF_052625555.1. Taxonomy (NCBI): domain Eukaryota; kingdom Viridiplantae; phylum Streptophyta; class Magnoliopsida; order Asterales; family Asteraceae; genus Lactuca; species Lactuca saligna. The sequence continues at coordinate 187,641,229 of NC_136424.1, read as the reverse complement.
ATTGGGTTTTGCTACATCCTTCTTCTTCAGGCAGTCCCTCAAAATATGCCCTTCTTCATTGCACCCAAAACATACGTTCTTATTGAAGGTGCATTCATTGGCATAATGCCCTGGCTTTCCACATTTGTAACAAGTGACTTCCACGCTACACTTCCCAGCATGTTTCTTCTTACACTTGTCACACCACTTGTCTTCGCTTCCTCCTCCAAACTTTTCGGAACCAGTCTTCAAGAACTTGTTGTTTTTATTGGAACCTGAAGTTCCTTCAAACTTTCTCTTTTCGCCAACTTCAACCTTGCTGGCGGCTCTCCGTTTTATCATATCTTCATCAGACTTGGCAGCCCAAATAGCTGCCTCCAAAGTAAGTGCCTGATGTACTGGCACCGCATACTCCCATGGAAGTCCCTTTGCGTACCTGTCTATCTTTTCCAACTCATCTGGGACAATACGCAAAGCAAACTCCATTTTGTCTGTGAAGTTATTTGTGTATTCATCAACGGTCATACTCCCCTTCTGCAACGTTATAAATTGGTTTTCTAACTCAAGTACGTTTTGGGCCGAGCAGTACTTGCACTTGAAGTGCACTAAGAACTCTGCCCATGTTAATTGCAGTGGCGCATTAGGGCTTATGGCTTTCCCCAAAGTGCTCCACCAACGAGCAGCACTACCCCTGAACTGGCGTACTGCAAAGGTAGTTTTTAACTTGCCTTGGCAATCATAAGACATGAAAGCCAACTCCATTTCCGAGATCCAATCCATTACTCCGACATGATCTTCTTTTCCGTTGAAGGTCGATAGCTTGCAAGTCATAAAGTCCTTATACTTGCACCCATTTCTCTCCACTCTACCCTCCTGGTTATTTCTCCCAACCACAAGCAGTTCACTATGATTAACCGATCTGCTATTGTTCCTTTCTTTGGATCAATCGTCATTTAGTTAACGTTGTTCAACAAGAAGTGAAGGTTCATCCCTGTCGTTTAGCAGCATTTGCCTCAATTCCTCCCTCTGTTCAGCCAACATGGTATGACTCATAGTTCGTACTCCAGCCATGGTGATGGGTTTGGGTGCAGCTCCTACTATAGGCACCTGTTCCACCACTTGAGGTTGAGGTTGTTGGTTTCTGTTTGCATTTCCAGCTCCACTTCGAGTTCTTGCCATTACAATCTATATACCGAATAAGGTGAATTTAGGTATTTATTCTTGTTAGACATGTCAATTCTCTTATCACTCCGAAATGTTTACATGTTAGTTCAATTCTCATAATCATACGCTTAGAATCCTACACACATAAAGTTTCCAGATCCGGTCGGCAACAGACCATAGATCCGAACAAATAATGGCACACATGGCAAACACATAACATTTAGAACAAAAGGGCATTTTAGGTGTCTTCCCTAAAATAAACTAGTGCTCGTGTCTAAAATATGGTAGACACTCATCTCACAATCATCACTTAGCATTCTAAGTTCAAGTCTAGAAACTTTATAATTTCTTAGTTCGCTTAAACTAATGCTCTGATACCAACTGTGATATCCCCATTTTTCTCAGCCAGAAAAGACCGATTTAATTTATGCTTTTTAAAATAAAATCAGAGAAATCTTTTAAAAAGATGTTGCAGAATTGGTCCCCAAACAAAATATGATAAAAGTTTATTAAAACCTTCTTTAAGAAATGTATAGTTTCATTTCATATCAAAACCTCGGGATGTCATGTTCCGATACAGATCAAAAGCATAAACAAGACATTATAAGTCTTTCAACAGTTATTTACAACTACTGGCCTATAATTCAAAAATCTCTCATCGTCCTCCAACTATGCTCGGGGTCCACTACCTGTAATCATAAAACTGAGTGGGTCAGGCTTGGGAGCCTGGTGAGCATATATAGTTTTCAACCCACAATAATAATGTACTTATTAAGTTCACCAATCAACAATAACCCTGATTACCCATCCCCGTTGTCCTCACATTACGTCCCTAAACACCTATCACAAGGGATCTAGCCTAAGGAATATCATCGGGATGGACATTACTGCTAAGGGGTTTCCTCAGCCATACATGTCCTTAAGGCAACCATGAAGGGGATGAAGTACACCAATGAACATTTAACTCATCAACAGTTACAAGTTGCGAACCTGCTAGTGTTCCACTGGACTATCTAGAAGTCCGTGGTCGTCATCTATACTTCGCTAGATGACTACAACATCAACAACAACAACAACAACAACAACAACATCGAGGCCTCTCACCATTTTAACACACATCAACTATTTCATCTACTCATGTTCTACCCAACATATTTTGTAGATCAAAAGCATATACAGTTTAAAACTTGTATAAAACATCAATTCAACAGTTACCTCAAATAAACAATTAAAATATTTACACATAACACGTATTTCAAGGTAAATAATTCATATCTATGCTTAAATTGAAAGTAACTACACACTCACGTATTTTGGTGAAAATCGGGCAGCAATTCGTTTCCTAAAACGATCGTTTCTAATAAAACTAGGAGTTTTGTTGAGAAACCGGGCTCTGCGAAAGGTCGGGCTTCGAAACCGAAAAGATAAATTTTCCGGGCTTCTCGGGCATTCCGTAGGGTATTCCGGGCTTTACAATCGATACCGGGGCTTTATGGGATGTTAAGATGAAGAAAATATGGGTTTAGGGGTTAAAATTGACAAATTTTCAAAGTTACCCGGGAGGTCTCGCACCCTCCTATTTATAGGGGCGAGGCTTCTGATCGGAGGGTCAGGAAGAAGACATGCGTCGCAGATCCAAGGGTTCGCAGAACTGCTCGCACGTGGGCTCGCACATGGTTGCGCATGCGAAGGTCTCGTTGGAGGCTCCTGATTGGACCACTGTCTACTGCAGCACATGCAAGGTTCGGAGTTAGGTGCGAGGCTCGGAGCTAGGCGGTGCGAGGTTCGGAGCTAGGGTGGTGCGAGGCTCGGTCCGGATGCGAGCTTCGGATTGGGCCTCCCTTTGGTCGAATCAGAAGAGGACACAGGGCGACACGCGGCAGTCTCGCATGCAAGGTGACTCAGTAGTTCCGATACATGGCGCATGCGGAGCGAAGACGCCTGGCTAGCCTGCTGCGAGGGTGACGTGGCCGAAGCCACATATGCGAATTTTTTCTGTTTTTGTGCAAAAACTTCTAAAATCTATAACTTTCACATACGAGCTCCGTTTTTGACGTTCTTTATATGCACGCGTAGCTAAAATTATGCTCTACAATTTTCGTTTAAACTTCGTCGGATAATTTTGAGTTTAAATTTTATATTATTATTTTTAACAGATCGGGACAGGAAATCCGTTAAAAGTTCATAACTTCTTCATATGACGTCCGTTTTTGTCAGACTTTTTACCATTGTGCTCCTAATGACGAGACCTTCAATTCTCGTTTAGGTTGTGTCGGCTAAAAATCGCTCGATCTAAAATTCGAGTTTTTAGCTGTCTACTGCTACGCTGAAACTTCGAAAAATCATAACTTTCTCATACGAAGTCAGATTTGAGTGTTCTTTTTATCGAACTTCTCGGTTTAACGAATACTACGACTTTCATTTAGATTACTAAGGCTCAAAAAGTAGTTTATCGAAAACTCACTTTTTACGACATTCAGCATCGTGCCAGTTTTGTCGCGAAACTTCGACAGGTCATAACTTCTTCGTTATAACTCGGATTTTGGTATTCTTTATATCCCCTAAATCCTTGTTTCGAGCACTACAAGTTTATGTAAAGATATCGTGCTTATCTCAAAGTTTAATATTGATGCTTATTTTTATTCTTAATTAAATAAACCCTAATAATTAAGCATAAAACACATAATTCACATAATATTCACATAATTCCTTTTCATTTCTTCAAAATGAGTTACAAAGGTTAACCTAGACTATCAACTCAATATAAATGCCTAGGCTAGAAACACGAGTGTTACAACAAATATCCAATTTTGTTTTAATTTGCTTATGATCTTAATTCCTTGACACAATGCACACACGAAATCCTTGAGGTTCTGAGTAATACCAACTCAGGTTGATGATTTCGAATCTCTGGCAAATGACTTTACTTTAAAACCCAAAAGTAAAAGAGTCTAAGCTCCATCCAAAGGGTTCTGACGGTTACAATTCTATTGGGTCAATAAAAACAGGCTGTTTGATGAGACGTTTTATACTACCTCCGGTTTTGAAGCCGTTGTGATAGTTACTTTTTGACACATGGTTACTTTATCATCATCGTGATGCGCTTTTCTCGATGACACGTCAGCAAACATTAAATGCTTATCCCGCTTTGATTTCAAATTGAAGAGTTTCATATAAAAGGGAATTCAAGGGGTATACATCAGTTTAAGCTTACATTATCTTAAATACTCTCTGCAACTCAAAATTTATCTATTCTTCATCTTGTTCAAAACCCTAAAAATGGCGAATGTGGAGAATATTGTGGTTGAACCTTCACACACCACAAATGATGTTACTTCAGTACCAATCATGAAAATCCAACAAAGAAACTATCAGGTGGAGTCTAATGTGTCATTGTATCTGGAAGAACTTAAGATGCTGATCGTTGCTCTGCAACACACTGTTCTGTCAACAACATTGTTTAACTCTTTTGCTGTTCCTATTTCCTGGTTATCACAAGCCAGATCAACTGCTACATATTCAAAGGCCTTGGATGCAGTTACATTTAACCTAATCAATGACAAAAAGGTTAGGTCAACTCAAAACCTATTTTGCAAAATTCTTGCTATCCCAAACTCTTCACCATATGTGTCATTCACATTTCCACAAATAGTCCACATGTTCAATGAAATGGGACATCAACCACAGTTAACCAAAATCAGTGATTTCAAGAAATCAGGACTTCCTTATGTGTGGAATTTTCTATTTGGCATTTTTCTTCGTTGCTTGACTGGCAGAATGGTGTGTCTTGATAAAGGAAGAATGGAGGTATACGCCATGATAGCTGGTCTGTATTATGATCTTCAAGTAGACTATTCAACTCAATTATGGAAGGAATTTCAAAAGAGCATCGAGAATACGAATGTTGCTTAGCGAATTTTGTGTGCTAGATATTGGAGCCTGATCTTACAATATTTTTATGACAAAGAAGGGATATTGGTACCAGTTGATGAGGAGAAAGCTGTCTTTCATACATACCATTGTCCAAAGGATGCAATGGATGATCTAGATGAGTTTCCGTTTGCAACTCGTATTCCTGATGCGATGCTCAACAGAATAGATCCTTCGAATTCTGTCTTGGTTTCTTACTTAGAAACTATTGATACTTCTGCGGAAACCGGGATTCTTCTACCACAACCATCTGCGAAGAAATCCAAGAAGACAAAGAAACTTGATGTTGGGTCTTCTGATACCAAAGCCAAGTCTTCGAAGAAAACAAAGCCGGTTCCTGTGATTGAACCTGAACTTGATCAGCCAAATCCTGTTGTTTCTGATACCCAGGTCATTGAAAACGAAATAATTCCTTCGAAGACTGGTGTATTCAAGCATATTAAGATGAAATCGAAAACAAAGAGAAGATCGTTAGGTACGAAGAGGCTTCTTAAACCACAATTTTGTCACCAAGGAGTAATTTTTAGAGAAGTTCCAGCTCTTGTTTCTCCTTCAACAAAGAAGAGAATGACTGCTGACGTGGCCAAACATATTTCTCAGAAGAAGAAGAGAAAATTGATAATTTCTTCTGATTCCACTACTGATGAAACTAGAGTTATTCCTGAAACTCTTGAAGCAACTATAATTCTTGATTCTTCTACTGTTGATACTTCAGTGACTCAACCACCCGTAGTTTCATTTGCCAAGACAGTTTCTGTGGAGGCTCGAACTTCAGACATCACTGTAAACATATATGATTTGGGTACAAATGTCATTATGGGTGAGAATAATTCAAAGATTGCAGATCAAGGTATTTCTTTATCTCCACATATTACTCCCATTGTTCTAATAAAATCTACCACTGATTCACTAACTTTCCAACATGTCATCAATACCCCTTTCACTTCAATTTTTTCATCTCAATCTATTGATCCACCAAAACCAAATTCACTTATTGATGATACCATACAATTGGAGACTGAAATTGATACTGAAGGTTTTAGAGGAACTTTTGAAGACTTGAAGTTTGATGCAGAAGAAGAGATTTTCCTGATCACATGTTAATGACCATGAAGCAATTTAAAATTTTAAATTCAAAGTTGAATTCTATTCTTCAATCTCAAGCTGATATTAGGGGGGGGGGGGGGGTTCTTATGTATCAAGATTAGAGGTTGATTCTCTGCTAAAGGTCTTCGAATCCAAGGTCACAAACAAAGTTTCTGGCATGATAAGGGATTCTAAAGGATGGTTTTTGGAGAAAGTTGATTCTATTGATCAATCGAATGATCTTCGTATGACTTCTCAGCGTAAGGATTTCTTGCATGAAGTGAAAGACTTGAAACACGTAATCAAGGAAAGACATGTGTTATTTTGTCAAAAAGTAAACAAAGTTTGAGAAGATGTTAATTTACAAATACGCGAACTTCGTGAAGATATGCAGAAGGAAGTTCAAGTTGCCAACAAGATTATGCTTCTGTGAATCAAAAGATTGACATTATTTGTGATGCAGTTACCAGATTTGTCAAACTCTTCGAAAGTATGAGTCCTAAACTTACTCTTCTTTCTGATAAAGAAGATCAGCATTTTGGTGATTTGCTTGGGTTATTAAAGGAATTGAAGGAATTATATGTCAAGCCTGTTCCTTCTTCGTTGATTACTCCAGAATTCTTATCACCGAAATTTTAGCAGTTTGAAGCAATTTTACACAAACAACTGTCCCCTCTTACTCGCATATCCAGCCTTCTTCCATCTGTGTAAGATGCCCCACCTGTTGTCACAGGGGTGCAAGGGGGAGAAATGAAACTTAATTTTACGAAGGCTGGGGAACATTCGAAGGTGAAGGGAAAGAAAATTTATGCTGCAAAACCGATTGTTGTTTCTGCAGGTCCAGTTTCTTCTATTGTGGCCACAACTGTTCCATTAACCAAGCCAATACTAAAGGGAGTTGTAATTGGGGAAGTAGGTGGGAGTGCTTCAAAGAAGAAGACTGTAGTGACTGAGATAGCTTCGAAAGATAGAGGGAAAGGAATTTTGATTGAGAAGACCAAAGAAGAAAAGAAAGCAGAGGTAGAGGCTGAAGTAGAAAAATGAGACATTTACAAAGTATTATGACTCTTCGTGCTCAAGATCCTTCAAATTTAGATAAAGGAGATCCTTCGAAGCAATACAACTATGAAACAATCAAGGCCAGAGTTATGTTTGATCACATGTACTCTTTTGAGAAGATTCCAAAGAAAAGTTATGTGGCTACAAACTCTGATTCAAGATAGATGTATTTTCCAATGAATGAGATGATGTTTATCATGCCTTAGTTTCGAGCTGAAGTCAAGTGCAAGGATGTACATGAAGGGAAAAAGATGAAAATTCGTTTTCATGCAGTGTTGGGTAAAGCTCCTGAAGAAGTCTGGTCACTAAGAAAATAAAGAAAGTAATTAGTGTAAAAAGATATGTGATTTTTGAAAATGTCATCCAAAATCTCAGATACCCAGTGATCAGATCAAGTGGAAAAACTTGTGACTTCACTATAGCAGATTTTCCATTGATGAACTTATATGATCTTATACAAGTTGCATTATTGCTAAGGGACAAGTCGTTTTCCTTTCTTCAAGATACCAAACCAGATGTATTCAAGCTTGGTTGTCAACACATCAAGATCTTTATAGAAAATTATTTTGAGTGTCTTGCTCAGACTGATGATGAGTTGGCAACAACAAAAGGAATAGAAATTACTGCACCAATGGCTCTTACTGTGACAACCAGAAGTTCGTTCCATTATTTGTAACCCGTTTTCATTAATAAAGTCGTTAGTTTCAAAATTTTCTTTTAATTTTGTTTTTAATAGATTATTGCAACTTCTATTAATGTTTTAAAAGTGTTGGAATACATTTTAAAAACATTAAAATATTTTCTATTTCATTTAGAAAATATTTAGTTTTATTGAAGTCGTAAATACGACAACTTTAACGGGTAGAATTCCACCTGGTCACAAACTCAACCCCTATATAAGGGATTGAGTGACATCATTTTGAGGCTTTTACTCTCTCTCTCTAAAAGCTTTCTCTCACTACTCTCTCTCTCTCTCAAAATCCGAAAATTAGCCAAAATCATCCAAAACAAGCTCCAAATCACTAAGGTAACTTCCCTAAACTCATGAACTACCATCTTAGACCTTCAAATTCGGAATTTTTATGAGGAATGAGACCATAAACAAGTGTTTATGGTCTAGGAACCTACTTAGGCGGTGAACACCTCATATGAGGGTTTTGAAGCCTCAAAACCCCTCCAAGACACTTCTAGGGCTTAGATTCGGCCTAGAAACTTGCATGCATGAGCTTAGGACCCCAAAATCGTATCATATGATGTATGGACATGAGTTTACGGCCCAAGCATGTTCTTGGACACTAAACCCTCATTCATGGACCATAAACTCATGTTAATGAGTCAAAATGCCCTTAAACACCTTCAAAATGCTTCCACGGGAGTATAGAACCTCATAAACCTTCATGTGATGCACCTCATCATCATCAAATGGGATAAACTTGAGTTTACGGCCCAAGAACATTCTTGGACTGTAAACCCACCTCCTTAGGCTGTAAACACCCCTCAAAGGGTGTTAAGGTGCCTTTAACCCCTTGAATAGCTTGGATTTGGACCTAGAATCACATGTGATTAACCTACAACCACCAAAGCCCTTGATTGATGGACAAATATGAGTTTACGGTTGTAAACTCATGAGTTTAATGTAGTAAACTCCCCAAGAGAATCTCCTTAGACCGTAAACTCATTTCCCAAGGCCATTTTAACTCCCGATCACTTCCTAAGCCATGGAATCGACCCTAGAACTTTCCCGTGTGCATTGTATGACCATTTGGCATCCAAGAACCCACCACCCATGAGTTTACAGCCGTAAACTCATGGGGATATGGTAAATGGGCCGTAAACTCCTTAAGGAGTTTACTCTTGAAGAGTAAACTCCATATTTAGGCCCTACACACCCTTAGATGCTACCCAAATCACTCTTAACACTTGAATTGAAGTGTTTTCACATCTTGGAGTGCATATTCATGTCTAATTAGTGGTTCAAAGTCTAATTAGATACAATTTCATATCATTTCATATTATATAGGAACCTCGCGCGTAATCAAGCCCCGAACCGTCACATAGCATCCAAACCGTCGCGTTTTCTCGTCTGGTGAATTCATACCCCTACCCATTTTCACTGTTTTCACTGTTTTCAGGGGGGATACAAGCAAAGTACAAGTGATACTTGTACTCAAAACTTGTTTTATATACATTGTGTTTCATACTATATATGCTTTTAACTCTGACACTCGTAACAAACAACCGTTTGAACTTACAGGATACACTATCATGTTATTTGTGAATTACATTATAAAGTGTTGTATTTATATTTTCACAAATGTTTTCCCACAATTTAACAGTTAAAACCATAACATTTGAACATGGTTTTATCCTCGGTAACACTTCACAGAGATACTTAAGTGGAGGATACTCAATTGATCATTCAGTATTATTACTAGTAAATTTGCTAATCCTATAATTGGAGACACGTCCTCGGTGAACACTCCACATAGATATGCGAGTGGAGGACCGCCCCGTAACCAGAATCTCTTAGATAGAGAGCGTGACTTGAGTGTATAGATGTATACGTGGCTGACTACCCTGCACCTGGCTGCTAGTTACAGCCGAACCGAAAGGTTCAAGGGTGACGAAAGTCATATAGGGTGATGGACTATTTATTGCCCTAATTAGTCTATTGTATGGTTATGGAACTCGCAATTTGGATAACAAAGATTTACATAATGATAATAATGGGTTAAGTAACTAGTTTATTTGGTATATGTTAGTTTTATAAACGTGTTAAAACTAATACATTTTCAGAGTACACCTTTTTACATTACATTTTGGGTTGGTGAACTAACACGCACATTACAAGGATAACCAGCTTTTCAGTATACATCTTTCACATTAGGAAAATATAGGATTTTCCTAGGATCATAGTTGAACATAACCAGAACAGTGTAACCTAACAGTTAACCAAACATTACTTTTAAGAAACTATGGGATTTTCTTGGGTTGTAACATTTTCAGAAACCAAAAGGAAACTCGTACATTTTCACAAACAAAACCTCTTATGAACTCACCAGCTTTATGCTGATTTTTAAAATGCTTGTATTCTCAGGTCCACATTAGACAGGTACCCGATGATCCATTTTGGCGAAGACGGAGTGCGTTGAAGACACGTCTTGCTTTTGTTTATATATATATATACATATGTATAACGCTGTACAACTTTACTTTTGATCAAATGTAAATTTCTATATGTAATGTAATGGTTGTTTACTTTACTTACTATGTGCATTGGATTTGATACTCAACGTGGAGTCCGCCCCGGAAATGTTTCCTCCTTGGTTTTCAAGGTGTGACACCTACAAAGAAACAATCAGAACTGAAGAAATTCGAAGATGGTGAAATCTGTTTAAAACCATTGGGTATTGTTTTTACTGGGAAAGATAAGGCAGGAAGGCAAAACATTTTTTGTTTCAAACTTGCGAAGTCGAGCGATATTCAACTTTTCAATATACGAGCTTGATCATTCGTATGAATCATTGTAAAAAGAATAACGAAGGAGACAAGAAAGAGATTAAGAAGGTCCTAGCATGGTATACTGAGATAAGAAGGGTTACGATATATTCAATCCAATTGTTGACCAACGGAAGACTTCGACTTTAATCACAAAAGGGGAGATTGTAAGGGTAAAAATGTTGTATTTACATCGGTGTTCTAAAGGATGGCTTTTGGAGAAAGTTGATTGTAAGGGTAAAAATGTTATAAAACTTGAGAAGCGTAATAGAGCTGAATGAGAAATTATATTTACATCGGTGTTCTTATTTTTTTACAGCTGTTTGATCATTTAAAACTCTGATTGATTCAATACTCGATTCTTTAATTCTACAAATTCAACTTCTAACTTGATTTACTTCCAAGATTTTTATAAATTTCACATTTATCTTCCGCTTAAATATTTTCATTTTCAACTACAATATATATATATATATATATATATATATATATATATATATATACATATATATATATATATATATATATATATATATATAACGTTGTAGGTGTTCGACATAAATATTTGATATAAGAGGAACATAATAGTGAAGTTTCGAAAATCTTCAAAGTAATCAATTTATGGTTGAATTTTAGTAACATTATAATGAATATATCAAACAAAACGACTAATTATAGTGAGTTTGTGTACGTAAGCTGATATATCATTATGGGTATATTCATATTTTCATATATATATATATATATATATATATATATATATATATATATATATATATATATATATATATATATATATAATATGAGCATTTGATCTAGTAGAAAAGATCGAAAGGATCGGACTGTAAAAAAATGGAACTAGAATCGGGGTGTTCGGTCTGGTTTTTGGATCTCATTTTCCCATCAAGGTAGTTATCAGTGCTCTCTGTTAGGTTCGGGTCATATTTGAAGTAGATCACATCTTTTAAAAAAACTCACTTAGATCCAATCCGAACCGAACCAGGTCATTTGGTCCGGATTTCAGTTCTTCTTTCCCACTAAATCGGCTATCGGTTTATCGATTGTTCAGGTTCCAGAAATTAACTTTAATTTTTATAAAGTTTTTATAATCAAAGTTGACACGTTGATTATTTATAAATATACTTTAAATATTTGGATGAATAGTTTCGGACAAACCCAACCCATATATGTATTAACAAAGTCATAACTCACTAATTTCGCATCTTTAACTCTTTAAATTTAGACCCCAGGTTAAAACTTGAAATGAGGTAGACAGGCCCCAGGTTGGGTGAAAAGAAACCGTTTGAACGCCTAATTTTTTTTTTTCAATGCCATGAGTTGGTGGTGATAAAGACTCATGGTGCCCAATTTTGTGGTACCCATTCTTTGGTGTTTCCCTAATGAGTATGGCATGCACTACAAGCACATATTTCCCTCTCCCTTTCTCATAATATGAAATTAACATATTTGTGTTTAAGCGTTATATATATATATATATATATATATATATATATATATATATATATATATATATATATATATATATATATATATATATATATAAAGAAATGAATTGGTTGATATTTTAATACTATGATATTTAAAATATTATACAAATACGGTACCAAGATTATTAAATTGGTACGATATTAGCAATAAAAAATGTTCTTTAGAAAATTTATTGGTGGTCAATCTTTTGATTTGAATGATAGTATGTTGATTGGTTTTTCGTGGTATATAGTTAACAATAATACCAACAAAAACCCAACTGTCCTTAATAAGGATGATAATCATTATACGGGTAAAAAACTATTCCAACTATTACAATATTAAATATGAAGGAATATATTTTAAATGTTTAGGAAGATAGATAAGAAAAATAAATATGAGAATAATTTCTCTAATAAACTTGATATTATCATAATATCCGCAAAATCATGATATGCAGTAATAACCCCCTAAAATAAAATGGTGGTATACCATTCGTCTATAGCAAAGAGAAAATGATTTTGTTTATTTAGTAAAATAATATTATGATCACGTCAATCTTAAGTAATGGCAATGTCGAGCCTCTGAGTTAGAATAACCCACGATGGTTTTTAAGATTTAATTAAGACTATATATATATATATATATATATATATATATATATATATATATATATATATATATATATATATATATATATATATATATATATATATATATATATATATATATATATATATATATTGTTATGAATTATTATTTAGTGAATGACTATTGGATTCTCCATATTCCCTATTACTCTCCATAATTAGTGAACATTATAGCAAACATTATTATGAGTTTTATGAGTGTAGTTATGCACCACTATAATGTGCATTCATATCATACATGACCTTTCATCTTCTTCGTTTAGTATAAATAGTGAATATTATGTATTGTAAAGTTTGATAATTTCTTCACAAGTATTGAAATAAAAGTTCTCTCTACTCTCATGTCTTTCTTTATTCTATAATTTATCTTGTTATTTGATCATATTTTATAACACGTTATCAGCACGACTCTACCATAGAGCTCTAACTCCTTATTGTTCTTGTAATTTTCAGGTATGTATTTTTTATAATTTTACATGTACAATGCTTACAACTTATTTTATGGAATTTCTTAACTAACAATTCCTTACATTACAAGTCTTTATTTTGATTTCTATTTTCATTATGGAAAATAATGCTAGAGAAAACTTTTTCTAGTTTTCATACTACTAACATGCTCCTGCAGTAGCAATATCATGAGAAAAGTTTAAAATAAATATGAATTAATCTCATGTCTACTTGTGTCTAAACAAGACAATGAGTTATTGGTGAAAAATCACCAATTAATCGTGACCGGTTCTAGTGCATTCCCTGAAGTGAATGCAACATCATATAATCATAATAGTCATGGGTCTAACCGAGGTCGTGGAGGTTATCATAATCATCATAAAAATAACAATATTACAAGTAACCACCAGAAGTTGGAAAATAGCAAAAATCCACATCCTAATGATAAAAGTGGTCAAGGCAAAAAAAAAGGTTGAAAATGTTTGTCATTGATGTGGAATGACCAATCATTAGTCTTGTACATGCTGCTTACCAAAGCATTTTGTTGATCCTTATCAAGATTCTCTAAAATATAAAGAAAAATATCGAAACAAATTTTATTCAAAGTGATATCCATGAAGATCAACCAGAAATGACACATTTGGATGTTGTTGATTTTCTTGTCTACCCCGAAGTGACAAGTGGTGATATGGATGGTGATTGATCAGAATAAATGTGTAGTTTTGTTTCATGACATTTATTATGTTTTTATGTCGTATTCGTTTCATGAGAAATGATGACGTCACAATCTTCCCAAATTAATAAAATATGACTTTATTTCTCTAAGTCGAATATTTCTTGTATTTTATTTATTTATTGAAAAGAAATATAGATATTCGCAAAAGAAATAAGGAAGATATGTTTCTTGCAGACAATGCAATACCACATAGCATTTTTAATAATGAAAAGTGTTTTGGTTACTTATCAATTAGATAAGCAAATGTAAATATAATAACAGGTAATGCAAAAATGATTGAAGGCTCCGGAAGAGCGAATATAATATTACAACAAGGGACACTAATTACAAATTAGTGATGCATTATTTTCATCTAAATCACCAAGAATGAAGGCTCTGGAAGAGCGAATATAGTATTACCACAAGTGGTAATAATTACAATTGGTGATGCATTATTTTTATTAAAATCACCAAGAAATTTATTAAGTTTTAAGGATATTCGGTCTAACGCATATCCTATTGAAACAACTAATGATGGTAATAAAAATTATCTCAACATTACAAAAATGATATCGGATAAGAAAATTTTTTTTGTAAAAATTACTTGTATTGTCTTCCGGATTGTACTATACAAATATTACAATGATTCATGCTATTAAAAATATTACAATGATTCATGTTATTGAAAATAAAAAAGGTATGATATTACCTTACTAGTTTGGCATGACCGGTTGGGCCATCCCGGATCAATTATGGTATGTAGAATAAATGAAAATTCAAGTGGTCATTCCTTGAAAAACCAGAAGATTTTTCAAGATAATGAATTGTGTAGCATGCTCTCAAGGAAAATTAATTTCTAGTCCATCATTTAACAAAATTGGGTATGAAAGTCTTAGTTTCGTATAAAGAATTCAAGAGAATATATATGGACTAATTCATCCAACACCATGTGGACCATTTAGATATTTTATGGTTTTAATTGACGCGTCAACTAGATGGTCACATGTGTGCTCGTTGTCTAGTCATAATTTGGTTTTTGCAAGATTACTTGCATAAATAATTTGCCTAAGGGCACAATTTCCCAATTACCCAATTATGAAAATTTGACTTGACAATATTGGAGAATTTACATCATATGCTTTTAATGATTATTCCATGTCGTTTAGGAAAACTATTGAACATCATGTTGCATATGTTCATACACAAAATGGTTTAGCTGAGTCGTTAATCAAACACCTTTGATTAATTGCAAGACCATTACTAAAGAATTCTAAACTTCCTATATTGACATGGGGCATGCAATTTTACATGCAACATCATTTATATGCATAATTACAACTTTTTATCATGAGTTATCCCCTATTCAACTGGTTTGCGGTCAGTAACCAATTATTTACCATCCAAGGATGTTTGGATGTATAATTTATGTACCCATTTCTCCACCTCACTTCATAAAAATGGGTCCTCGAGAAGAATGAGAATTTATGTTGGATATGAATCTCCATCTATAGTAAAATATTTAAAATCATCAATTAGAGATTTATTTACAGCTATATTTGATGATTATTATTTTGATGAATCATATTTTCCAACATTAGGGGGAGAAATAAAGAAGCTGGAAAATAAAATCTCTTGAAAGGATTGTTACTTTCAGTTTTAGATCCTCGTTCAAGTCAATGTGAACTTGAAGTGAAAAAGATAATTCATTTACAAAATATAGCAAATCAATTGCCAGATGCATTTACTGACCCTAAGAGAGTAACAAAGTCTCATTTACCAGCTATAAATGCTCCAGTTAGAATTGATATCCCAGAAGGAAAAAATACAACTACAAATGAATCAAAGGCACGCCTGAAGCGTGGAAGACCAACCGGTTCCAAAGATAAAAATCCTCGAAAACGAAAGGGAGCAAATATAATTGATGGTCCAAAAGAGAAAACAGAATCTTTTGAAAAGATTAATGAAGCTCCAGAAGAGCCCAATGACATAACAAAAGAAATTGAGGTACCTGAAAATTATGAAAATGAAGAGATCTCAATAAATTATGTCATGACAGGAATAAGATGGAACCGATTAAGATAGACGTCGACGATAATTTTTCATATCATGTTCCGTGCGCGATTATAAAGAAAATGAGGATCTTGAACCTAAATCTATTGAGTAATGTATGAATAGAAAATATTGGCCAAAATGGAAAGATGATATAAATAAAGAGCTTAATTGTATTACTCAACGAAAAGTTTTTGGACCTGTAGTCCGTACACCAAACAGAGTAAGAACAGTGGGACGCGGATGGGTATTTGTGCGCAAAAGAAACGAGAAAAATGAAGTTGTGAGATATAAAGCAATACTTGTTGCACAAGGTTTTACCCAAAGACCCGAAATTGTTTATGAAGAAACATACTCTCCTATGGTTGATGCAATTACATTCCGTTATCTAATAAGTCTGGCAACACATTAAAAATTGGAGATGCGTCTGATGGATGTAGTTACCACCTATTTATATGGTTCACTTGAGAATGATATTTATATGAAAATCCCAGAAGGGTTTAAGGTGCCAGAAGCACAAACTCCTAATTCTCGTGAAGTATATTCGGTAAAATTAAATAAATTTTTGTATGGATTGAAACAATCTAGCCGGATGTGGTTCAATTGTTTAAGTACATTTCTTTTAAAAGAGGGCTATAAAAATGATCCATTAAGCCCATGTGTATTCATAAAAAGATCCGGATCAGAATTTGTGATAATTGTTGTTTACGTAGATGATTTGAACATAATTGGAACTCCTGGAGAATTGGAAAATGACACTTCTTGTTTGAAAGAAAATTTTGAAATGAAAGATCTTGGTAAAATGAAATTTTGTTTGGGTCTTCAAATTGAGCACACCAAAAATGGAGTTTTAGTACATCAATCTAGTTATCTAGAAAAAGTGCTTAAAATGTTTTATATGGATAACTCACATCAATTGAGTACCCCGATGGTAGTAAGGCATTTAGATGCCAAAACGAACCAGTTTCGGCCTTGTGAAAAACATGAAAAACTTCTTGGTCCCGAAGTACCATATCTTAGTGCTATTGGTGCACTAATGTATCTTGCTAATAATACGAGACCTGGTATATCTTTTGCTGTAAACTTATTAGCAAGATATAGTTCTTGCACAACAAGAAGATATCGGAATGGATTCAAACACATTCTTCGATATCTTCGAGGTACAATGGATATGGGCTTATATTATTCAAATTCATCAAATGCGGAGTTAATTGGTTATGCAGATGCTGGATATTTGTCTGATCCACACAAAGCTCGATCCCAAACAGGTTATCTATTCACTTGTAGAGGTATCGCAATTTCTTGGCGTTCTATTAAAAAAACTTTAGTTGCTTCTTCTTCTAACCATGCAGATATTATAGCAATTCACGAGGCAAGCCGTGAATGTATTTGGTTAAGAAATTTAACTAATCACATTCGTGAGAGTTGTGGTCTAACTTCTAACAGGGACGTTCCAACCATACTATATGAAGATAATGCAGCTTGTATAGCCCAATTCAATGAAGGGTTTATCAAAGGAGATAAAACCAAACATATATCACCAAAGTTTTTTTTACTCATGATCTTCAAAAAGAGCGTGGCATCAACATCCAGAAAATTCAATCAAGTAACAACTTGGCAGATTTGTTCACTAAAGCGCTCCCTACATCCAAATTTGAAAACATGGTACGAAAATATTGGAATGCGACGCTTTAAGGAAATCAAGTGATGTGATGATCAGGGGGAGTTGGAAACACATTGTACTCTTTTCCTTAGCTATGTTTTTCCCACTGGGTTTTCTTAGCAAGGTTTTTAACGAGGCAATTGTTCCAAATATCTATTATTAATCATATACTCTTTTTCCTTAATAAAGGGTTTTTCCCATGAGGTTTTACCGATTAAGGTTTTAACGAGGCATGATACAATCGTCATTCAAGGAGGAGTGTTATGAATTATTATTTAGTGAATGACTATTGGATTCTCCATATTCCCCCATTACTCTCCATAATTAGTGAACATTATAGCAAACATTATTATGAGTTTTATGAGTGTAGTTATGCACCACTATAATGTGCATTCATATCATACATGACCTTTCATCTTCTTCGTTTAGTATAAATAGTGAATATTATGTATTGTAAAGTTTGATAATTTCTTCACAAGTATTGGAATAAAAGTTCTCTCTACTCTCATGTCTTTCTTTATTCTATAATTTATCTTGTTATTTGATCATATTTTATAACATATATATATATATATATATATATATATATATATATATATATATATATATATATATATATATATATATATATATATATATATATATATAGGGTTAGGTTCATGTGAGACGGTTTAATTTTGTGAGACCGTGACATGCATCTTTTTATCATTTTTTATTTTTTGTAGTTAATTCAAGTTCCGAAAATAATATCTAAAAAAAGAATTTTTTGATTTTTCCATTTATTTTGCATTTTAAAATTATTTTAAGAATATCTACAGTGTAATATTGTATTTATAATATTTCACGTATTTTTAAAAAAAAAAAGGATTTCTTTTTTATTTTTTTTATTTTTTTAGTTAATTCAAGTTCCGAAAATAATATTTAAAAAAAGAATTTTTTTGATTTTTTCATTTATTTTGCATTTCTAAAATTATTTTTTACAATATGTCAGTGTGATATTCTATTTAGAGTATTTCACATATTTTTCAAAAAAAAAAAAAAAAAAAACGGGATTTTTTTTATTTTTTTTAGTTAATTCAAGTTCCGAAAATAATATTTAAAAAACAATTTTTGGATTTTTCCATTTATTTTGTATTTTAAAATTATTTTTAGATTTGGTCTCACGGTCTCACAAAATTAGAATGGTGTCAAATGAACCTGAACCTATATATATATATATATATATATATATATATATATATATATATATATATATATATATATATATATATATATATATATATATATATATATATCGGAAAAGTGAATATACCCATAACGGTATATAAACTTAGGTACTTAAACTCACCATACTATGCCATTTTGTATCATATATATATATATATATATATATATATATATATATATATATATATATATATATATATATATATATATATATATATACATTGTAATTGTCTAAAGTTCTTATAATTAAACTGCTAACTTGATTTGCTTCCAAATTTTTTATAATTTCACATTTATCTTTCTCTCATATAATTTTCATTTTAAACTATAATATATATAACCTAATGGATGTTCGTCAAAAAAATATGATGTAAGAGGAAGATAATGGTGAAAATTTGAAAATCTTGAAAATAAATCAAGTTAGGATTGATGTTGAAGAACATTATAATGAATATATAAAAAAAATGACGTTTTATGATGGGTTTGGGTACCTAAACTTACATATCCTTAAGGGTATATTCACTTTTCCTATATATGTATATATATATATATATATATATATATATATATATATATATATATATATATATATATACACCTAAACTTATATACCCTTAAGGGTATATTCACTTTTCCTATATATATATATACACATAATATTTTTTTTCAATCGTACCAATGATGCAAAAAGTTTTCAGGTATGACTTGAGATCCTTTCTCTATGACATTGTCATATTCAACACATTAACAAGAGAGGTATCACAAAATATCATCTGGACAAAAGTTTACAATCAAATCATTCTAATCTCAATTGGTTTATACGAATCATGTTGTATATAGAATGAGACAAAGGCTATTTTACTTATTTAACAAACACTACCTACAATCTTATGGGAATCATATATATGATACATCATGTAGACCCATGTCTAAGGAAATGCAGAACTACTTCATCACTTGTGTTTATAAAACTAGTTTAGACATGCACATGATCCTTTTAATAGTTCAAAGTATTCTTTAAAGGTAGTGGATGATTTATTCAGTATTACCATAAAATCATTTGATTTGATCGTAGTGGTAAGGATGAGTGTTTTTGAGATTATATGCTAAATTATCAGTCTGTATAACCCTTTACCTAGAACTTTAATGTCTTTGAACAGAGACGTTTGGTATATATTCAATTTTTTTTTATGGATGAAAAATCTGACCACTCTTGTGTTATCATTTAGGGTTAGTACCTTTGAATTTACAATATATATTATCAAATGATTTTAACTAAAGAAGATGATCATGACACCATAATTGATTGGATTTGGAATTGCACCTAAAAAGTCTCTTAGATTGAGGATTTATAAATATAAAGCCCATGGTTGAAATACCAATTCTACAATTCCTAGATTTTCTAAGTATACTACAAATGACTATTTTAACAAAGTTCCTCCAAAGAATTGTTTTGTGCTTTCTTTCTATAAGATACAAGTGGGAGTTCAATAAACATTGGATATCAAAATCAATGAAAATAGTAGAATTATCTTATTACAAAAGACATATGTGAGCTTCATAGATCTTACGTATATCTAACAACGACATTTTAACATCATCCATAGTCACTCACGGCTAACATGTTGGATTTGTGTAGTTAATGCTTAGAGGTGAAAGAGAAAACTAATTGGTATTCAAGTTTATTAGTTCTGATTAAACCATGAAATAGATATTTTATTGTATCTATTTGGAGATATAATTTAAATGATTATTATAAATCTGTTCAATTTCTAGAAACTTTTTATCAGGACTAGTGACTAGTAAAAGGCTTAAACCTTTTAACGTATAGATACAATCCACGAGGAATAACCAAGATGATACCTAGTTGATCTTCTCTTTGCAACAAGACTATTTTAATGAGAAAAGATTATTTTCTGTAAAATATGTATATGGACAAAAATGTGTAGTATTTGCTACTGTTGGAATGATATTCCTTAAAGATCGATAGATTCAAGCAGAATAATGAATGACAAAGTAATAGATAACAAAAATAAAGAAGACAGGAATGGTTTAACTAGTATTGAATGACTAAACTTTAACACCTCGGAAGAGCTCGATTAAGAACTTCGATTATAGAGGAGTTTAGGGTTACAAAGTAATAAAGAGAATAATAATTACTGTCATCTCTAAGGCATACATGCATGCAATATAAATAACGTAACCCTAATCTAAAATCACGGATGGACGGGCCCAATCCGGATATATAAAAAAATGAGCCCATGACGTAACACAAAATACCCAACAATCTCCCCCTTTGCGTCAATGGAGCCGAGAGCTCAGTTCTGTTGAGCAACCGAAGATTTCTTGACACGTTCGGTATAATGGCCAAAAGAGTTTGTCTAAAAGTAATGTACCACCGAATCATGTCTGTGAAATTCTTCTTGTCTGACTCTCTGTTATGCTTACACCAGCGAATGATATCGAGAATATGCTCCAAGCAGGCTGTTGAGAACAAATGCTTATCAACAAGAGCGAATACGAATTTTCACCTTCGGCTCTTGTAAACATGACTTTAAGATTTGTAGAGTCGATTTGTCCAAGCTTCATTTTGTTCACATCACCAGGAATGTCGAATTGTGAGTCCCTTCTGTTGTCACAATCAAAAGAAACAATAGGTTCTATCCAATACATGCTTGGAAACTTGATTGCTTCTTTGAACATACCCTCCCTAAACCATGGAGGAAACATAGCCTTTTTACAGGCAAGAGCATCAAACTCTTCTTTTTTTATGTCGTTCCCTTTCTTCCTCTTCCCTTGCAACACAAAGGTTTTTGTCTATCTCGATATCCATTTTCTTATGTTTTAGGGCTTCAGCAATAGTTTATTTATTTTCATAACTATCATTATTTTCATTAATAACACCTTTCTTCTTCTCTTGACTACCAGAACCAGAAGCTATATTATCCTTCAGTTCGGTTTTAACAATCACTGGTATCATAATAGGGCGAACAGGATGAGCTTGGGATCTATCTTCTCCCCCTTGTTGTGGAGGAAAAATCTTCCTCGAAACACCCTTCATTTCTCGTAAAAGTTCAATCGCCGGAAGGAGCTTGTAGGTGAGGTGATTTCTGATGGTAAGAGTGAGAATTGGATCATGAGCATGAACCACATTGTTCAGCATAGTAAGAACAATACCAGCATATCTTCTAAAAATCGCACGCTCAGTCTTCAACAAAGCAATCTCCCGTTCTGCTTTTGCAAGTTCAGCCTTCTGTACTTTAACTATAGTCGATTGTTGAGAAAGATCTTCTCGGAGTTTGCGTTCCAATGTCAAATCAGCTTGAAGTTTTTCTAATCGAGAATCAACCGATGACAGAAAAGTCTTATTGTCGGTTAGAATATCATAACGAAACATCTGAAGCTTGACTTTCTCTCCTTGAAGTGACTGACAAAGAGAATCAATGGAGGCATGCACCTTGGCAGCAGTTGTATCAGAATGACCTTTGAGAAAGTCTAAGAAAACCTTGGAGTCATGAATGAGCTCTTTGATATTAGATGTGGCTCTTTTGTATAGAGAAGTAGAGTCATCGACAGCAGCCGTGGATTTATCAATAGATTCATGATATTGTTGCAGAGTTGTATCCATGAATGCTTTCAAAACAACATCATTATACTTCTTTGTTGAGTCAATTAGCGTATCGAGCTTTTCATGAACACTATGCGGGTGTTGCTTGGTCACCGGAGCAACTTCATCTTCATCACTTGGAATTTTGTATGGACTGTAGTAGGTTGAATCGAATTCAAAGTCAGTGCCTCCAAGAATTGGACCAGATTCACCAAAGAAGTTGGGGAAATTGGATCGGTTGTAACTTTAGGATTATATTCAGTCTTTGCCCCCACATCAGTTGTCTTGACTTGGACTAGAGATTCAGTTGTGATTGGGATGACCGTTGTAGAGGTGATAGTTGCTTGGGAAAAAATGGGATTTGGTAATAGGGTTGTCGATATGGGTATTGAGTTAACAGGTGGAGGTGGTGGAACAATAGAAGTAGTTTGAGTTGGAGGAGTTGGAGGAATTGGGGCAACCAAAACTGGATCAGTAGTCTTCGGTGGTGAGGGTGGAGGAGTGGGAACAAAATCATAAAGATTTCCTTCTTGAGTGGGAGACATAGGAGGTGTATTACCCCTAGGCGAAACTTCACGTTGATCTTCCTCTTCCTCATCACCATTCTGTTCATCATCATTGTCAGAGCTGGGAGGTGAAGGAGTCTTTGGTTATCAGGCCATATTTTTAACTTTCTTGGGAGCCGAGGAAGCAGCTTTTTCATCTTTTTGCTTCTTGGATTTAGTTGGCTTGGAAGAAGGTTCTTCGGTTTCCACCTTCTTGGAATCAGATTTCTTTCCTCGATTGGCTAGTTTCTCAACATCATCCTGAGCAACATGCATCTCAGGAGTTACTTGTCGAGGATTCTTGGGGAGGAAGCAATCTGTACTCAGCCATCACTTTACTTTCAACAGAAACACAACGATACATGGTTTCAGGAATTGAACCATTGTGAGGAAATTTTTTTGGATCAACAATAATAATCTTCTTGGTCTGAAAGGTTGTTGTTGAAGAAAGCACGACATCCTTCATGACAAGGATCTAGAGAGAGTTGATAGTCCGATGGGTAACTAGGGTCTAGAAACGACCACAAGAAACTTTAGAATGTTTGGTCGAGGAGTTCAAACTCTACACCAGTTGAGACCATATCAAGGAACCATAATCCAAGTTAATGCCATTGTAGAGACCATACATAATGGTCATAAAAACACTTATTTGATCCATTAGATCTACTGACCCATTCAGATAGTCCCTTGTGAAGAATAGTGAGTAACTCATTCCATTGTGGAGGTAGAAAGGATTTCTTAAACTTGGTGAGAGTAGTAAGGACCTCAGTGTAACCCATTTCATAAAACATTGTAAACAACTGAGTCGTTGTAATGAAGTCCGGAGAGATAACTGAAGCATCGACAGCAAGCCCTAACAGAGAGCAGAATCGGACTTTTGAAATTCATGCCTTGTGATTAAAAATTTAAAAGTAGATCCTCTCCTTGTTCCTGTCATACATCGCAGTAGATTATACTTCGGATAGCAGGGATATAGGAACGGATTCCACATGCGTAAGTGCGATTACTAGTGGGGAGTATTTGATGCATTCAAACACATGTAACATGTAGGAATCATATAAGAATGGATTTACTTGAATGATCATGTTCTGATTAGGTTTGTTGACAAGCAATGATGATGATGCAGTCTGATCTTGAAGAGATGAATATTCTGCCATTGTTGATGTTAAGAAGAAGATAAACAATAATAATTTCCTGTTGTATCAAGAAGGTAGTGATGTACAAGAGGTGTCAGAATCCTCTTTTATACCATTGCCAAGAGAGAGAAAAAATCAACTGTAATGAGTATAAGATCGCTGAAAATTCGCCTGAAAAATATCGATTTGACAGATGGGCATCCCTAGATAGACATTATCACGCGTCGTTATTGGAAACGTTTCGAATTCACGCACCCAAATTGAATCCTTATCTGATGACTCGATACTGATTCTTATCCACATATCATTGCTCCAAAATAATCTTCAATTTTCAGCCCAAGCAAAACGTACCTTATTCATTCACTTTAAAGTGACCACTTTTGCTTCAATTGACAACAAAACAAGCCAGGAGTAATAGGAACTAGAATTTTGGAAAACTACAATGATTTTTCGTGCGAGAGTATGCCAAAGATAAAGAAATAAAACAAAATCTGTATCGGTTGTGAGTGATGTCAATTAAGACATGAAGCAGATGATTCCGAGCACAAATATCTTCCTTCAAAGTTAGGAAAGACTTGAAGTGCTTATATGGTTCCCCGAAAAATACGATCTAGTGTTTGTTAAGAAACATCGAAAGGCTTCTTTTTATATAATGGATTTAAGGGAGGTTTCTCTTCAACCGAACTTCGATACTGAACATAAGATCGATAGTTGAGTGAAGCACTTGTGAGACCGATGTAGTATGTTGAACAAGTAGGTTAGATATAATTTGTTGTGATTGATTATGGAATGAAAATCTCAAAAACAAAAATAATCTAGATATGTTGGGAAGAAATGCCTTAATTAGACAATTTCATAAAGATCATGCAAAAATAAAAAGAGATTTCAATAGGTAACTAGTGAGATGTTGAATTTAAAATTCACCGTTAATTCTTTATAGGTGTTGGATTTTGGATCTCACTTAACACGTGGTTTACGCATCAAAGATCATAGACACAAATTTTGTGTAACCATAGAACTCAGTGGTAATAGCTGAGAGTCTCAAGGGTTACATTGGTGAAACGAAATTTGATGAAGAATGTAGAGGAGGAGGTTAAGAACCGAAAGTACCCCTACTATATGAAAGTGGCAAAGCAGAAAACTCATAACTTATTTGAGAAGAGTAGGATAGCTCATGACTTGAGTGAATGTAGCAGCCTGATTGGGAAGAAACGATATGTATAGATCAAATCATTAAGGCCTCACACATAGTCGTACAGGCTCAAGTCTACATTTAGCAGCATGCTTCTAGGGACGCTTAACTAGTTCAAATTAGAATTGTCATACCTACCTTAGTTCCAAATCATGTTGCAACAATAACCTTGCATTTTCATATTTCCCATATCATTGGTACCTAGTAAAGAAATAAATGAAGACAAGCAAACCACAGATAAGCAAAACATAGATAATAACTACAAACAAAAGATAAAATCTTTTTGGTATTTTTAATTTTCTGAAAAATAATAAAAACAGAAAAATAAACAAGAATAAATGAAAGAAGTTTTAGAAACTTTAGAAGTAAAGATAAAAGGGAAAATAAATCAAATAAAATCTTAGAAGGACATTTACAAAGTAAACAGCCGAAACCAATCCTTTAAATAAATGAAGCGAAATAAGCCGAGCGTTCGGTTCATTTTGGTTCCCGAAAAATCCGGAGCCGAAATAAGCCAAGCATTCGGTTCATTTCGGGTCCCGAAAAATCCGGAGCCGAAATAAGCCGAGCGTTCGCTCTATTTTGCTTGCCTAATTTTTAGTGAGAGGTTAGAGGTTTCGGTAACGACTTTGCTTCCATCATCCCTAAACCTTGTAAAATATTATTGAAGGTTGCTTCTGGTAAGGCTTTTGTGAGGATGTCAGCGAGTTGATCAGAGGACCGAATGAAATGAACTTCCACGTTTCCATCTTAAACATGGTCCTTGATGAAACAATATCTTAGTGTAATATTCTTTGTCTTTGAGAGTTGCACCGGATTGTGAAAGATTCTTATTCCACTTTTAGAGTCACAGTAGAGAGGTATTTTCTTCATACTTAATCCTTAGTCCCTTTAATTGGCTTTGTATCCAGATTACTTGTGAAGTACAAGATGTTGCAGCTATGTACTCAACTTCGACTATTGAATGAGAAATGCATGTTTGCTTCTTAGACTGCTAGCTAACGAGTTTGCCATCAAGGAATTGGCATCCACTAGTTGTGCACTTTCAGTCCAAACCGCATCCTCCAAGATCAGCTTCAGAGAAGGCTTGAACAAAGAATCCAGATCTAGCAGGGTACCAAAGACCGAGAGATGAGGTTCGCTTTTGATAGTGAAAAATGTTTTTCATGGCCACTATGTGAGTTTCTCTTGAATTTTCTTGAAACCTGGCACAATAACAAACAGAGAACATAATATCTGGTCTATCAGCCGTTAGATACATAAGAGACCCTATCATTTGCCGATAGATTGTTTTGTCAATAGCAGTTTTCTCTAGGGATGTAGTTAGCTTCGTTCCAAATGACATGGGAACCTTCACCTTCAAATCTCCCGTCATACCAAACTTCAGCAACAAATTTTTCGTGTAAGCTTCCTAGTTGACAAAAATGCCTTCTGGTCCCTGTCTTATATTCAATCCAAGAAAAAAGTTAATTAGACCAATTACGCTCATTTCAAATTTAGTCTCCATCAGCTTCCTGAACTCAGCTGTTAAGCTAGGATCCGTGGAGCCGAAGATGATATCATCGACATAAATCTGAACTATCATTAAATGTTCACCCTCTCTCTTTCAAAAGAAGGTTGGATCAACCAAACCTTGCTTGAATTTCGACATTTTAAGAAAGCGAGTTAAGGTTTCATACTAGGCCCTTGGTGCTTGCTTTAGACCATATACAACTTTATCCAACACATAGCAGTGATAAGGGAATTTCTTGTTCAGCGTACACAGTTTCTTTGAAGGTTTCATACTAGGCCTAGGAGGTTGTTCAACGTACACAGTTTCTTCTAGTTCTCCATTTAAGAAAGCACATTTTACATCCATCTGGAAAACTTTGAAGGTTGTATGTGCATCATACACCAGAAATATTCTAACCGATTCCAACCTTGCTACCGGAGTGAAGGTGTCCTCATAATCTATTCCTTCTTCTTGACAGTATCCCATCACCACTATCGAAGCCTTATTGCGAATGATGTTGGCCTCTTTGTCCAGCTTGTTCCTAAAGACCCATTTTAAGTCGACCACAAACACATCCTTTGGAGTGGGAATCAGCCTCCAAACTCGATTACTTTCAAACTCATTGAGTTCATCTTGCATAGCTTGTACCCAATCAGCGTGATCAAGTGCAACATTAATCTTCTTAGGTTCGATTTTGGAGACAAACAAATTAAACATGTAGAATTAAACATGAAAGAATAGAGTAGTTTGTTTTGCTTTCAATTGAGAGCATGTGAGAATTTCCTTAGATGATTCACCAATAATTTGTGTTTTGGGATGATCCTTTGTCCACTTTGTTAAAGGAGGGTCATTCGGGTCATAGACAGGATCCAACTCTGCATTTACCTCTTCTTCAAATTCTGATCGATCATCTTCGTCATTTGATTATTCATTCTCCCCCTCAAATGGCGAAGCGTATCCCTTGTCAGGTTTAAGATCCTCACATTCGGTTGGAATTGGATTCTCCCCCTCAGTTGAAGTTGGAGTCTCCCCCTCAGTTGATAATCCATTTGTATTCAATATAGATGAACCCTCCCCCTTAAATACCGAGCTATTTTTTGGAGGGTTAAGTGAGGATTGATCATCAGTTGGTTTAGAAGAATTATTTTCCATGTCTTTCGCAGCGTCATCGATGATCTTTTTCAGATGGTCGATTTTGTTGTCTGCTGCATTCACCTCCAAGTGTATAGCCTTTTCTGGTTCATCAAATAGCCATATGTACTCTTCAAATAAGTTGGAAATGGGAGCCGAGACTTGTCCTGATGCTGGAAGTATTTATCCTATGATATTTTCGCTCGTTTGAACCTTCTTCATATAGTTTTCATCGAAGGTTACGTAGTAGGTTTGTTCAATACGTTCGGAGTGTTTATTCAAAACCCTATAAGCCTTTGAAGTGAGTGAATAACCAAGGAAGATTCCCTCATTGGCTTTAACGCCGAACTTGTTTCGGTTCTCTTTTGAATTGAAAATGAATCACCTGGAACTAACTATATGGAAAAACTTAACGTTGGGCTTTCGATTGTTCAAAATCTCATACGGAGTGATGGAGAATCGCTTGTTAGGTAAGGTCAGTTCTGAGTATAGCATGTAGTTGCAACAACATCATCCCAAAAGTATAGTGGAAGAGAAGTGAAGTTTAGCATGGTTATGGCCGCCACACATAAGGAACGATTTTTCCTTTCAACAATTCCATTATGTTGTGGAGTATAAGGAGTAGAAAAGTTGTGAGATACTCCCTTTTCGGCTAGAAAGTCTTCAAACTCTTTATTCTTGAACTCTAGCCCATTATCGCTTCTAATGTTCCTTACCACCTTTCACAACTGCAATTCCACGTGCTTGATAAACATCTTCAACTTGGGAGTCGCTTCTGATTTCTGTTTAAGAAAGTAAACCCAGGTAAAGCGTGAAAAATCATCTACTACGACAAGTATGAACTTACTGTTGGGTTTTCAGCATTCTAACACTCCTAAGTATACATGCAACCCTAAATACCTTGGATCTATGTTTTCTCTATTATACATGCAAATAAGAATATCCAAGGTATTATCCTAATCTAGCATACAAAACAATGAGTGTAACAAGATAGAATACATACCTCTTTGATGTAGAAAGTCTTCATGAAGCTTGAGTGCCTAGCCCCAATAGTGTGGAAGCCTCAAATGGAATCACAATCATCAAAACACTTAGAATAACTTGAGAGAGTTCTACACTTCATGAAATCGGCTAGCCCTTTGTTACTCTCTCTAGTGGCCGATTTTGTCAAGAATAATATCTTTATATAGTGTTACAATTAGGGTAAATCCTTAATTGTCATGGCTTTCCATTTCCTTGGATCCATGGGTTCAAATACACCATGGAGCATCCGTGGACCATCCTATGGGTTTTAGCCCAACTTGATTATCCATGGAGCATTAGCCCACTATATAAGTATGGATGATTTACACAATCAACCCATATATTTAATTAGTCTTCTTTTGATCACTTAATTAATCCTAGATTAATTCTTGATCAATACTAATTAAATAATCTTATTATTCTTATTATTAATACACTAGAACTTATAATATATTAATAACCATAAGTGTCTTATTTCTCTCATTATAGTCTATCCAAGTTCATGATGGTATGCAACCCAAATGGACCATGCCGGGTCGGGTCAAGTCTTACCAATTATATTAATCCAACAGTCTCCCACTTGGATAAGTCTAAAACTATTATTGCGTATGACTTCAGGAACCAACTGGCAATCGTAGCTCTCAAAAGCTTCTGTCGAACTCTGACCTTGTAGATGAACTCTGATCTTGTCAATGACTTGTCCATTAGATAAGGGATCATATAATCCTTTGTTCTCATGATATCAGCCGGACAAATACATGGAACAACGTCGTACTTATTATCCAGCAGTTTGTTTCCCGATTTTCGATTTGTTTGACAAAAAACTTGATCGAACACATCAATTCAGTTCTGACCGGCCGGTACATAGGTCACAACAAAATCATCGAGGGGCCCAGATATCGCTTCTATTTCTAGAAGGAACAGATAAACTTCGACTCATATACTTGTTCTACTACTTGTTGAATTCTACACAAAGGCACGTTTTATAACATCAAGTTACTGATGCGTTTACGTGCAATCAATGCACAACCAACTCATAGGTAAGAACTCATATCTCTAGGTTTGAAGATTTATATGATATTACCGTCTCACGATCACTCGAGATAAATTCCATGAAGTGATACAAGTGAGCGTGGGTTTATTCCAATACTCATAACTTATGAGCACTCATGAATGTTGTAGCAACCATTGCCATGACTAAACCCATTTAGCCATCTACAAACCCGATTCATGACAGTCTTGATTCATACCTACTTCCAACATATGAACGACTATGGAGTGTTTAAATAACTTAGTCATTCAGAAAGGATAACCTAGCTATTTTGGAAGTCAAAACATGCAAAGTGAAACACAATAATAATCGAATCTAATATGGTCTCAGAACCCTTTTGAATATAAATAAAACCACCTTTTACTTATCACCATATTGATTACACATTATTCAATGTTTCAAATAATCAACTTAAGACTTGAATAAAAGCAACAGTCGTCCCATGCTCCTAGCATGTACACTTTGTTTTTCTAAACAATAGTTATGCCATACTCCAAGTATGATCACTATGTTTGTCTATGATCCTTACATTGTGATGTAGATCAATTGAACATGATTCCAATGATACTCATTTCACAATCCCAAATCCTTATTGTAAATGCAAGAATTTCTAATTTCTTCCATTTACCAAAAATCTATTAGACTTTAAACTTATATGCATTGTTCCTCTTGTAATGATTATTCATAAAGTCATCAAAACCTTGTTACTAGTCATTACAGAGTATTCCAAAGAAGCTCAACTTCTATGGAACGGAAGTCTCATATTCAAAGTACATTGCTTTGAACATCCTTCTTGCATTAAGGTTTTCTAATCTTACATAGATTGAATAACTTCCACCTATGGAGACATTTCCATAGTCCCATTTGACTATCACTTCCGAACAAGAGTTACCTCTTTTCAGAAAATGTCAATATGGTCCTACCAAAATTAACACTAGACTTCCAAATGTCCCTGAGCAACCAATCTTTGGCAAACCTCAGATTGTTCTCGACAATTGCTTAATCACTTTTAGTCATATCCAGTTCTAGACTTTTCCCTTTTCAATGCCTTAAGCATTTGGAGAATTTAGAAAGGATGAATATTATAGCACTCGCAATCGACCCTATATCCGAAGCATATGGGACACGATTCATGATGTTTGACATAAAGACATGATACTAGACAAGTCTTTTGCTACAATATTTTTTATTTGCCATGTTTTCAAAATTTAACTATGAAGACGGATGCCGTAATCATAATCGAATTTTTGAAAATGCAATATACATAGAATTTCTTCAAGTTGAACCATTCCAACACAAAATTCATATATATTCTTGACTAAAGATGATTAAAATCTCAATCTAAGCTTTAGAATTGAAATGAAGTATAATTTTCTCTCCCTTAATTATAGCAAAACAACTTTTCAACCCTTGCAACTTCACGGATTGAAACTTTGTTTTCTATAATTAACATTGCTAGCTTGAAATACTAATCATAATAATCATGCTCCCACTAACATGATGATTATCAGCATAACACTTATGCTCCCACTAGCTTTGACATATTTTCAGAAATCTGCTGGACTTCTGAAATTTAGATTCATACATCCTTTCTTAGATAACTCATATGTGTGTCTAAACAATTTTAAGAACTATGAAAAGGGATGTCGTAATCATAGTCTCAATTTCTTAGGCATTTGCCATTTCTCACAAGTCCATGTTAGCGTGCCGGTTAACCACACACGCTCCACTAACGACTTTTGAAAATGCAAATAACACAATTGATATCTACGTAAAATCTACTTAGTGAAAGCGTTTCCTCACCATCATTTTCTTGAATCAGAGTGAAACCATATGACACTTAGATTTTATAGTGTATGAGTTCCTATCCATGTTAATTTGTCAAAACCATAATCACAAGACAAGGTTAGTGACAAATTCAAACTCATATGGATTGAACTTGTTCAATCTTACTTTCTTGTCACCTTGGTAGCACAAGGCCCACCAATGCTTCCAAGTTGAACTCTGATAACTCACATGCAAATCCAACTTATTTGAAGTAGGTACAGAAATGAGAATTATGTCAACACGATAGGTTGCAAACCTTAAGTCGTGTGCTAGTGATAAATTACAGGTTTTACTCTTGATTAAATCTTGAAACTCTTTCAGGATCTTTAAGGCTCCCATTGTCCCCTTGACATATAAGTTTTCCTAGTCAAGAACCATTCCTTGAGAAAACAAATATTCAAGGGATAGTGCGGATTCTTATCAAGACTAACACTTCACACAATTGGTCTTAGTTGGTCTTTGTCTCATCCAAGACATCACAACTTACCAATCTCAAATGTACAAGAGTAGAAACATTTCACACTACATTTGATAAGTGTTTTAAACCTTACTTTATGTCACTCAATGTTACAATCTTGGAGTATAACTCTAAGAATTGTTTTGGAACGAAGTATGACTCATCTCCTTGATCTTAACCAATCCAACAATTCATGACCTCTCTTCTTAGCCATAACAATGCACTAAGACGTCCTTAGAGTATGAATTTGTGATATGGTTTCTAAATCATTAAGATAATCATAAAACTCATACTAAAGTACTCTCCTATCTTTTCAGATTTGAGAAACTTTTATCCTTCTGCCTAATTTGATTCTTCTTATTCGCTCTGCCATACATTGGAACCTTTCCAATGTTACTGAATTATACTTAACCTTATAAGTATAATCATATTTACTAATCTTTAGTAAATCATGACAAATCAATCTTTGTGGTGGACCTTGACCAGCGCACATCCAGTGTACCTAATTCCTTAGTCCTTCAAATGACTCACATATACATGTGATCAAAGAATTAGTCTTAATTATTCAAAGATGAAAATTCTCATTCATCATACAATACAACTTGTATGATTCCACGTTTCTGTTCAATTGAAACTTGGGTGATGAAAAACTTTCTTCATTTGGTAAATTCAGACACTACCACAAATGGAGGAATGAAATCCACTTTCCAATATTGCTATTACTGGAAACACATAAGCAACAATTTTCCACAGATGCCATTGTAAGGATATTTTTTTAAAATAAATAAAATTAAAACCCTTTTTTTTTCTTTTATTTTAAAACTTTGCGGAAAAACTTATCCTTACAATCCACATGAAAAACTTGTTGTTATCTATTCACAAGCAATATATTATAACTCCTAAGAAGTAGCTCAAGAATCCGATCTTCAAACTACGCGATAGAAATCCATTTACGCGATCAGATTCAACATATTCTTTCTTTAAGTTTCTTTACCTTTTCTTTGATTCTTAAAACATCACCATGTGACCCAGTCACATCATGTATCAAGAATCTCAGAATAGAAACTTAATAGAGTTAGACAGTGGACTTTACCTGAAGTAGAGTCAATGTTATCGACTTTAACATCCTTAGGTAAATTATGGAAGCTTTGCAACCAATTCCCCTTTCTTTGGCAATATAAACATATGGACCATTTGATAATGGCACATGGGACTATCTCAGACTTAGCCTTTCTCTTTACCATTTGGTCAACCGAGTTGACTATGGCCGATCCCTTTCCATTGGGAAGAGAAATGCTTTTCTTGATTTCCTGTGTCACTATTGTCAATGTCCATCAAGTTTTGAGGAAGTTGATCTTAACAAATAGATAAAATCATTAAGGGTCTTGTCATAGTCTATTTCATAGGTGTTCCAAAAGAACTCACTATGTGACTTAGAAAGTGATTGAACATCCAACTTTCACGAGACTTTGACACCCAACTCTCCCGGCTTGTCAATATGTGACTACATCTCCAAGATGTGACCACACCAAGACCTTTACTTGCCAATAGGGCTCGAGTGACCTTAAACTTTTCAAGAACTTGTGGGTGAGGGAGAATAATTGGAGGAGATAGAGGAAGTGAAGCATGATGTTGAGGAACATCATCTTCAAGAGTTTTGGGAAGATCATAAATGTCTAAACCAGACATGTTTTGGGAGATATTCAAGATAGTTGATTTAAAGTCCTTAATATGACACCCAATATGAAATATTAAGGCTAGGACCCAACAAACTATTTTATAACTTAGAAGAGGGATGCCGTAATCCAAGCTATAAAATATTTGAAGGTAGGCGAATGACGATTCACCAATTTCCACCATGAAAAACGAAATAATTTATTAGGTTTTAATTGGATTTGAAATTCCTACATCTTTTGAGATTCATTGAACTTTTCAATGGCATGTTTCAATCTCGAGTGTGCCCTCTCAAATTTTGTGACTGGGATGCCGAGGATCACAAAACAAGGTGTGAATAACCATACCAATTCACTTGGTACCCTTAATATTATCACCTAATCAATGTGCCGGTTAACCACACACGCTCCATTGGTCTATGAAAAACATTAAGTCACCCTTCGTGGTCCTTACTAGTCCAAGTTAGTGTGCCGGTTAACCACACACGCTCCACCAACGACTTGGTAAGGTACAAAGTGTGAATTCCATGGGCTAGCACCAAATTCACATTTTTCCTAAAGTAACTAAGATTGGGAATTATTAAGATTTTAGTTACTTTAGTATTTATCATTAATAATTTTAATGAAGGGAGAATTTAAAGTCATTGTCCTACCCGTTCGGCTAACGACCCTCCACCGATCAAGCAAGCGGTGGGTGAGAGTGGGCACCCATTAAGTCACCATTTTATAGGCAACAACCTTATAGCCACCTTATAGACCGGTTTCGTGAATGAGGCCTACTAACGGTAAAACGACTTGTTCTTATACATATATATATATAATAATTAACCATTAATGTTATAAATAGTATAAGTGTTGAATTTTAACTCTTTTAAAATTCTAAGGGCTAACTTGGAATTAAAGTATTCATAAGAGAAAACTTTTCAAATTCCAAAACTTGAGGGCAAGTTTTGAAACTATTCAAAACTAATTAATTCCATAACTTATGTGTTTAAAGTAGCTTTAATCAAAAAATTCTTCAAGTTCCATAACTTATGGAAGACTTTAAACAAATAAAAGAATTAACTTTTCTTTATTTTTATAACTTATGGAATTAATTAAGGTTACACTTTATTTATTTATTTATTTATTAATGAAGTGACTCTTGAATTTCCATAACTTGAGGACAAGTTATGGAGTCATAAAAAAAAATTGAATGACACAAGACTCTTCATTTTGTAACCATTACCAACTTTTATGAGTTTTATGAGTCTTTAATGTGACTCTTCATGTAACTTGAGGACAAGTTACACAAACACATTTTATACTCAACTCTTAGATTAAAATGGATTGAAAACAACTATTTCAATTAACTTTTCTATTAATCTAAGCAACTCATAAGAACAAGATAATTCATATCAAACTTCTTCATGTAATTAGTCTAAACCTTAAAATAATACAAAACATGAATCTATTGACAATTATCTTTAAAAATGGATTAGCATGAACATTACCACATTAAAAAACAAGTTTATAAGTGCAAAAACAACGTAGGGTAATGTTCCTAGTCCATTTCTAGCCAAAAACCTCGAAAATATGCTGTCTGGGGTCCAACTCGTCGAGTGCATGAACAAAACTCGGCGAGTTGGATGCATTTTGCCTTGGAATCGGCGAGTCTGCTGGGCTGACAGGATCAAAACTCGATTTTTCAGCTCCATTTGCAAGTATAACAAGAAAACAAGCCTAGGCTCTGATACCACTGTTGGGTTTTCAACATTCTAACACTCCTAAGTGTACATGCAACCCTAAATACCTTGGATCTATGTTTTCTCTATTATACATGCAAATAAGAATATCCAAGGTATTATCCTAATCTAGCATACAAAACAATGAGTGTAACAAGATAGAATACATACCTCTTTGATGTAGAAAGTCTTCATGAAGCTTGAGTGCCTAGCCCCAATAGTGTGGAAGCCTCAAATGGAATCACAATCATCAAAACACTTAGAATAACTTGAGAGAGTTCTACACTTCATGAAATCGGCTAGCCCTTTGTTACTCTCTCTAGTGGCCGATTTTGTCAAGAATAATATCTTTATATAGTGTTACAATTAGGGTAAATCCTTAATTGTCATGGCTTTCCATTTCCTTGGATCCATGGGTTAAAATACACCATGGAACATCCATGGACCATCCTATGGGTTTTAGCCCAACTTGATTATCCATGGAGCATTAGCCCACTATATAAGTATGGATGGTTTACACAATCAACCCATATATTTAATTAGTCTTCTTTTGATCACTTAATTAATCCTAGATTAATTCTTGATTTCTCTCATTATAGTCTATCCAAGTGCATGATGGTATGCAACCCAAATGGACCATGCCGGGTCGGGTCAAGTCTTACCAATTATAGTTATGGACTTAGACATTAATCCAACACTTACTTCCACTGATGCTTTCAATAGCCGCAGGTCCACACAATTTAATGTGCAGAAGTTCAAGAGCTTCAATGATCTTGGTATTGATCCATGTAAGATGGATCTTTCGGCTTTGTTTGTCCTTCTCACACACTGTACACAGATGTTCGTTATCAAACTTGAGAGGAGGGAGGCCTCGAACATGATCACCAAGCACCAACTTATTAATGTCTTTGAAGTTTAGGTGTGATAGTCGTCTGTGCCATAACCAGCTTTCGTCAGAGTTCGCTTTTTATAAAAGGCAAATTGTTGGTTGTTCTCAAATTGGGTTGAGATTTAAAGGATACATGTCTCCCTTGCGTTCAGACTTCAACAGAACTCTTTGGATTGCTTTTCAATAGTTTCTGATCCCTCATCATCAAATAAGACTTTTAGTCATGTTCCCACAGCCAATTGAGATACACTTATGAGGTTGTGCTGTAATCCCTCCACGTACGCTACTTATCGAATTGTGAACTCTCCGTTGGTTATAGTGCCATATCCTTTGATAGTTCCATAACATTTGTTGCCAAACTTTACACATCCACCATCCTTAAGGGACTGAAACCCCCTTAGCTCTTCCTTCCTTCCTGTCATGTGACGTGAGCCGCCACTGTCTATGTACCATTCGTCATCAAACTGCTCGTCACTTATAACCTGCAAATTCAAGCAGATTTAGGAACCCAAAGTTTCTTGGGTCCTGGTAAGTCTTTTACAGAATAAGGAATAGCAACAAAAAGATCAACCAAATAAGTTCCTTTTATTATAGTGGTTTCGTCTTTCCTTTTGATGGTATAAACTTTTATTTGGTTTTTGTCTTATTTAAATTGTAATGTATCAAATGGTGTTTTGTTAGTTGGTTTCGGGATATTCGTTTGAGTCCTAGAGTTAGCTGACATATTCTTATTATTTATGTTAGAGTTTGAATCAAGATTTCCCTTTCCTTTAACATCATGCGTTGAATAAGGCTTTTGTTGACTGTGAGAATGACCGAAACTGGAATTTTGGTTTTCAACCTTGGTGTTAGGATCGAAACTTGAGGTTCAGTTCTAAGATCAGCGGTTGGAACCGAGACTGGATGTTCAGTTCTCAGATCTGGGATTCGAACCGAGACTAGATGCTTGGTTTTGTGTTAAATTGGAACTGAGACTGGGCTTTCGGTTCTGAGAATAGTAAGAGTTTCGACCGAAACTGGACTGTCAGTTGCTTAATAAGTTGTCATTACCTTTGACATTTGTTTCATTCTTGGAGGGAACATGGTTAGGGTTTTGAGGCTGCCAAAATCGTTTCCTCTCATGTAGATTTTTCATGTATCTCTGATTTCTTTCCCGTTTATGTTCAGCCAGCTGCTTTTGAGATTTATGAATATTGAAGCTTGACTTCAGTTTCTCCTTGTGAGCTTTAGTTGTCTTGGAGGATACATTGGATGCTTTCTTTGATTCTTCTGGTATCTCTTTTGTTGCACTTGAACTTGATTTATAAAAATTTGAGGGTTTGTTGATGGGTTCAGCAACATACCTTCTCTTACCGTCCATGATGTTCGCTCTGATAAGCCGACGGTTTCATCTGCGTTATCGATAGGGGCTGACTAGAAGTAAAATTTTCAATTCCGCTTTTTGTTTTTCGGTGACACCTTTAACAACATACACTTGATTTGGCACCATTTAAACCTTTTGATAGACCATTGCTTTCTCTTTAAGTTTCTTTGATTTTTCATTAGATAAGAGAGCATATTCAACCGAGTTTTCAGATATGAGAGGTTTTTCAGTCGCGGTTCCGCTGTTTAAAAACTCAAAATAATCAACCACATCATCCACTGAGATATCACTCATCTCACTATCCTCATGAAATTCAGACGCGTTTTCTACATTTATTTTATATTCTGAACATAATTTGGCATTTGACGAATCAAATGTTTGTATGGTCTTAGACTTAATTTTTAATATATCATTTTCATCCCGAAGATTTTTAAGCATACATTTGTGCTCCTTGGACTCAATGAAGGTCTCAATCTTGTCTAGTCCATATTTTTAAGTGACTGAAATCTCATCTGAGGACACTATTCATTCACATTTAGCAATGACTTCATCCTCCTTAAATTCAAGGAAGTGTAAAAACATCTTATGAATGTTTTTCCCTATTTCACAATCTAGGTGCAGCTGAGTTATATTGATATATAAGTGTTTTGCAATCACACAAAAGACATTTCGTTGTTTCAAAAACTTTAAGTTGTCTCTTTGTAAATAAATAATCTCATCCCCAGTTCTAACTAACTCCTTCTGCTTCAGCTATATCCAGGCCCTCCTTTCCTCACTCTTGGAAGATTCCCTGCTGAGTTGATCAGTTAGGTTAGAATTCGTTAGGCGAGTTTCCATGAGACTACCACTTAAGTTGGAAAATTTAAATTTTAGTTCTTTTAGTTCTTCTTCATAATTAGTAACAGGAACTTTAAGTGAATCAAGGATCGTTTGTACCTTTCTGATCAACCGGTCGCAGTCGCTAATCTTTTCACTCACGGGCTTGGCTGCAAAACACTTATCCTTAGTCAGGTTCGGCTCCTTATACGCATCTTCAGATGATCTTCCAATAGTAACCATCAGATATTTCCCAGCCGAACTGGTAGCTTCCTCTCTTGCCACGTATGCTCTTCCATGTGAGGGTTTTGTCACTTCTTCATCCTCAGAATCGGTTGACCAGACTTCAACGCCACCAAACTCATCTTCATCCACATTTTCTTGCAAAATCAGGGCATTCATTGAAACATTAGTTGCCTTTTTTCTTTATTTCATCCAGCTTTCGCATGTAATAAGCTTCATCATCTTCACCATCCATTTTCTCAGCCATCTTTCTTAGCATACAGTCCTTGGCAAAGTGGTTCTTGCCATGAAAATAGTTACAATCATACCCTGAATCTCCTATAAGCTTGCTTTCTTTCTTTTCATCTTCCTTCTAAGAATTGCTCTTTATGTCTTCCTCACCTTTTCAGAACTATAGCTTCCTTGCTAGTTTCGGTTCTTATTGGGTGGAAACTTCTTTCGAGCAAACTTCTTTGGGTTTGACACCATCAATGTGTACTCCTTATTGGTTAGATCACATTCTAACATGTCAGATTCTTCTTCTTCATCAACAACATTTTTGTTCTTTGAGAGAACCTACACCTGACAAAACCTTCACTTCTTTAGTAACTGTGCTTTCATGTGATTTTAGGATACCTATCACTTTCACTAGCGGGTATGATTTAAATGGTTCGTGAACCTTTACTGTTGAGACCACTTCCATCCACTCAGGTCTAAAACCATTCAATAACGTTACTTAAGGTTCGATCTCCTTCCTTTCAATACCATGCTTCATCATTTTGCTCATCAGATGATTGTAACAATCAAACGTCTGAAGTAGTGTCTCTTCAGGTTTTTGTGCAAATGCTCCAAACTCAGAGAGCAATCGGGTTAGGATCGAATGCTCTAGATCCTCGTCGGTTGAATACAGTTCTTTCAGCCCATCCCATATCTGTTTAGCGGTAGTGCATGAACTGACCAGGTGGAAAGTATTGGCTTGTATGGCAAATCTGATCACCATCAAGGCTTTGAGATTACATAAAAACTTATCTTTTTCATCTTTTGGTATCTTATCTACATCCACCAAAAGTTGATTATACTCTTTTTGAGTCTTCACTGTCCGGTTTGTTCCTGCATGAACAAATGGATCGACTGTGATAGCTGCCCAGATGAGATAACCATTATCTTCATATCCAATTACGTAATCTTCAAAGTGATATGCCTAGACTTTGTCGTCTTGGGTGTAGGGAATAGGAACCCTTGTAGTGGATCCAATGTTATTTGAGATGCTAATGGGATTGGTTTGAGAATCATCATGTGACATGATGAGCTTATTCCTTGTATCTGCTAGAATCAGACTTGTAAGCTTGAGATTAGGGTTTTATCAAACACTAGAAATACCGTTGACAAGAAGAAGATGGCCTTAATATATTTGAAAAAAGTGGAAACGCTAAAGAATTCTTCAAACATAAGGAATACGTATGAGTAACAAAGTCTCCTGCTTTAATACTAATTGTTGGAATGATATTCCTTAAAGATCAATAGATTCAAACAGAATAATGAATGACA
This sequence comes from Lactuca saligna, assembly GCF_052625555.1. Classification (NCBI taxonomy): domain Eukaryota; kingdom Viridiplantae; phylum Streptophyta; class Magnoliopsida; order Asterales; family Asteraceae; genus Lactuca; species Lactuca saligna. Next base: position 187,600,578 of record NC_136424.1, on the reverse strand, counting down.
AAGCAATAAATACCAAAATAAAGAAGACAAGAATAGTTTAACCAATGTTGAATGATTAAAATTTAACACCCAGAACAGCTCGATTAAGAATTTCGACTGTAGAGGTGTTTAGGGTTACAAAGTAATAAAGAGAATAATAATGACCGTTGTCTCTAAGGCATACATGCATGCACTATAAATAACGTAACCCTAATATAAAATCATGGATAGACAGGCCCAATCTGGATATACAAAAATGAGCCCATGACGCAACACAACATACCCAACAACTACAACCGGATCATTTTGACTAAAAAATATAAACTATTATGAAATAGTTTTACTCCCAGTCTACTAGCAAAATAATCATAACGATGTCGACTATCGAATATATTCATACTTCTATGGAGTAACTTTGAAAGGTCATTTTAATGTGGACAAATTCATTGATGCATCAGAATTCTCTAGTAGTCTAGACACACATATGATGTGTACAAGTTACACTTGAAGTAGGCATTCGTGTGCGATTCTTTTCATTTTAGAAAACAAGTTAATATTGCAATATAGTAAGTATTAAAGGTTTTCGTTAGAGCTCGTGGGAGCATTGTTGATTCCCCAAGTTTTGTACATGATATAAAAACAAATTATACCATGCTATAATAAAATTTCGGAACACATTAAGTTGATAAGAGTTTATGTTAGATAGGCATTAGCAGATGATGGCTAAAATCTAGTCTTATATTTTAAATAGGATTTTACCAAGGTTAGGGGATTATTACACAACTAGTTAATTGTACATAATCATTTATACTATAGTGTTGGTAAGACCGAATTTCGAACTTTGGGAACGGCTATAACTCAGTTTACAAAAACCCAATTGCTAATTAAACTAAAAATATTAATTAAAATTGGGGAATTTATGTTTAACTTTAATTAAAGAAAACAGTTTGATTACTAGACCAAAGAACAAGAAACAATCCAAAACAAATGAAAGATGGATAATTGGATTTGGAAACAATGAATAATAAAGGTACTTTCACATAAAATCGGTTACCCTCTTAAATTTTGGTTAATGTCTATAAAGTGCAATCAATATTAGTTATCTACTATCATACCCCCAACCGGTGGCAGTGAGAATACACCATGGATCATAGTATTAAGCATACATTGAACAATATAACAATATGAAATGAAGTAGATACTTTTATTTAATTGCAAGAGTAGATTTCAATATCCCCTAGTCTAGGGTACAAAAACACTAAAAGTACAAAAATAAGCCCTAATAGTAGGCCACTTAGAAAGTACTAGAACATGAAAGATAGTATGTGATCCCCTGATTGTTCTGAAAGTATGTCTTCCCTCTGCTTAGTTCACTGATAATACATGTGATTTTGAAAGAGTGTCAACGTTAAAGTTGGTGAGTTCAGAAGTTTGTAATGTACGAATCAAAATATACTTTTACATCAAAACTATGTTTGTTATGAATTCAATTTGTATTTTTCAATATCCCAAGTCTATGTTTGTTATGAATTCAACATTTATTTTTATGTTTGTAATGAATTCAATAACTTGGGTTTAGGACCTCATAGTTAACATAAAATACATTATATATAGGCTAGGAAACTAACTATATACATACAAAACATACTCTTTCGTCTCGAAAAATACATATTAAATTCATAACATAATTTGATGTAAAAGTACATTTTCCAGTATATCGACTTACATGTGATCTTGAAAGAGGTTATACATACTGAAAGAGTGCTAGTTTTCCCTACGCTTCATCATACACCATAGTTGTGTATAAATTATCATAATGCTTGGACTCGAAAATCTAGGTTGTAGCTAGAAACTATGGGTTGGGGTGTCAACCCTTATAGATCTATACCTAATGTTCTCATTTTCCACGATTAACGATTATAATCCAGGGGTCTTTCTAAGTAATGGGTACTCAGTTTGATGATTGTTGCTGTCACAAACCAAATTTTTTTAAATCAAGCAAGGTCTAAACCCTAACCAAGTACAAGTGAAACCACATTTCAATCCTTTTTCCATTATATCCTCCTTAGCCTTAAAGGCATGTTTATAAACTAGTAACTAAGCATGGATTGAAGCCTAAATTTATTTAGGTTAGTATAAATCAACATTTGACAAAAGTTAAAGTTAAAACGATAATATAACATCCCATAATGGAGTTTTTGGCCAATGAGTTAAGAAACAAAGAGTTTTCGGCCTAGGAATTTATTAGCAAATGAGTTTTCGGTTCTAAGAAGATGGGAGAAAAAGGTTTTCAGCCAAGATTCCTTTCCTGGACCGAAAACACTTCTTTAAGGAAGTATTTGACCGAAATCAACCCTTCCAAATGTTGTATTTGGCCGAAAATACATTTAAATATCTAGATATTTTGATAATTTAGCTTCCCAATAGGATAAGATACAGTTACCAACGAAAACATCACCTCACCTCTTATCCTTTACTCCCTATGTAAGATACTTAAATGAGTTCACTCATCGTTATTCACTTCCAGTAAACAAAATTCACTCACAAACTCTCTCAAATTATCAAACCCATTTTCCTTCAGCCTATCAATTCAAATTGCAGAAGATCATTTCTTTCCATACAACAATAAGATTTGGTAAGCATTCTTCATTAGTTTAGTGTTTTTTACAACACATGAGTTCTTGGTTCATTAAATATTCACATGATAATATGTCTTTAAACCCATTACGATCATGACATCCTTTCAGTGTTCTAGCCCGAAGGTCACCGTTTCATCTCGTTAGTTAAACGGCGATCACATTCGAGGTGAGTTCATACCCCCATATTTTTCCAACTTTTTTTTCCAATGTTTTTAAGAGGGGGGGGGGGGGGGGAGAGAGAATACAAGTAAAATAGAAGAAATCTTGTGTTTAAAAATATAAATTGCTTATTATGTTTTCTTACCGTTAATATGAAATTAAACGTGAAATTATTTAAATCCACAAAACATCATTACTATTAAATTTACAAAGATTTACAAAATATGTTAAGACGTAACAGTTTTCACACCAATGGAACAAACATATAAACTATAATTGGTATAGTTTATGGAACATACGTGCTATTTTAAAAAGTTAAGAACAAAATACATAAAACTTACAGTTTAAACTATAATAGATATAGTTGGGAAACATACAAGTTATTTTTACTCTTTTTGAGTCAAATAATGATTATATAAAATTACGATTATTTTATATGTTGTAAACATTAAAGAAGGATCCTACAAACATTAACAAGGAAAAGGAAACTTGAACACATTTATGTAAACTAGTTAATACCTTAATGTGAACCACTTGGTTCATTGTACCAAACATGGTACTCGTTAAAATCTTGAATTATAACCAGAGTCTCTTGGAGGGAGAATGTGAGTTTGTGTATAGATCTATACAATACTGACAATCCTACGCCCAGACTATTAGCTACTGTTGGAACAGAAGTTTTGGGGTGACAAATGTCATAACTTTACGACACCTGAAGAACGTCGTGCAAGCCATTAGACATATTAGTATGGTTATAATGCACACTCACAATAAGCATTAACTAAATATTTACATAACAGTATATTTTTAAACAGTCTTAAAGGAGTATTAACGCTATGATTACTTAGTATATACATCAAGGTTATATAAATTGATGTTTGGTAGACAGTGGAATACGTGATTTCCACCTTATTTCCTATTCCTTGTTTGGTTGTGGGCTTAAGGCAAATTCACTCATTCGACTGTCTGTTCAATCTTGATTTTATATATCTTGTATGTACTAAATGATCATAGGAGGGTACTAACATATCATCTAGTTACAATGCAATCACGTCTTTAGTTAGATTTACTGATGAATAAAACTACGCATCCTTAAATTAAGTATTGCAATTATACTTGTACTTTTCAGTCTTGGAACATTAAAGACTATAACTCACCTCTATAGAAAATATAGGATTTTATGGAAACAAACACGATTATTTACATATCGATGTGATTACTTAGTAGATACATTTGGGTTATATATAATGAAGATCCGGTAGGCAGTGGAATGTGTGATTTCTTTCTTACTTCATGATCCTTGTTTGGTTGTGGACTTAGAGCTGATTCACACATTCAAATGTCGATTCGATCTGGATTATATATAACTTGTATTCTGTGACAACCGTCATATTCTGGTCAATTCAAAGTCAATTGGGTTAATATTCGCATATGGGTTCAACATATGAATTTTTGATTTCGCAACTTTAGAGTTCAGAACTAAACTGTGTTCGCATCTGGAATGAAAATTTTGTGAATCGCATTTGATTAATTAGGTTAAAATGCGAAGGTGATTAATGCGAAGGGATGCGAAGGGTGTAAGAATGAAGATGCGAAGTATTTCACAGTAGAATGCGAATTGGGGAAGAAAACAGAAGATTTCAAATATTGTCCCTCGAGTTTCGCATTTTTGGAAATAAATACTCAACTTCGCAAATGGGGGTCATAAAATGCGAAGGTGATTAATGCGAAGGGATGCGAAGGGTGTAAGAATGAAGATGCGAAGTATTTCACAGTAGAATGCGAATTGGGGAAGAAAACAGAAGATTTCAAATATTGTCCCTGGAGTTTCGCATTTTTGGAAATAAATACTCAACTTCGCAAATGGGGGTCATAAAATGCGAAGGTGATTAATGCGAAGGGATGCGAAGGGTGTAAGAATGAAGATGCGAAGTATTTCACAGTAGAATGCGAATTGGGGAAGAAAACAGAAGATTTCAAATATTGTCCCTGGAGTTTCGCATTTTTGGAAATAAATACTCAACTTCGCAAATGGGGGTCATAAAATGATGAAATTGCAGAATTTTTAAAGAGATACACACACATAGACAATTATAAGACATTGTTCTTGACTTTTGAGTCCAAAGACGTATGATCCGAACTTTAATTGTGAAATCGTCCTTGATTGAGTCAATTTCCTTTTTAGGAGTAATATATTCCATTGTACCTTGCAAGTTAAAAAAAAAAAAAAAAATCAAAGTCACAAGCAACCACCCCACACCCACTCTATGACCAGCCATACCTCCCCACCTTACCTAGGTCACATCAATGTCTTTTCCACTCAATTATCCCTCTTCCCACGTTTTTGAGTGCTGATTATTCATCCTCTCTCCTCATTTCCTCTCATTTGCCCTCATTTCACTAAGTATCAAACACCGCTTTCTCTCTCAAACTTTTCCCACTCCAAACTCGAGATTCAAGGCTGATCTTCACGTGTTCTTCCACTCTTAGTAAGTATAATTCATCCTCCTTATGATTATTTCACTTCATTCTACTCAAATCATGAATATCTTACACAAACTCCATCATAATTGTGTTAGATCTTCGAATCTTCAAGTGTTTCCTCAAGTGTTCTTAGGTTGAACACTTTCCTTCTTCAACACTTATCTACTGAAATCACTCAAGGTGAGTTCATACCCCTACATTTTCATGTTTTCTCAAGTTTTCAAGGGGGGGAATACAAGTTAAAACACTAAGAACATAACTAAATTTCTCTAACAGCCTTCATCAGAAAAGTTCAACTCCATTCACGGACTGTTTTGGGCATCTTAAACATTTTTGTTTTCAAAACTGTACAAGGTGCAAATAGTTCAAGTTTTTAGCTTTAAAATGGCTACTTGCACATCTCCATATGATTTTTCTACAATTTATGGTGATTTTTACAACACTGCCTATCATTTCAAACAACAATCCGGACCAGTCTGTGATTATGGACTTTTTCACCCAAGTTAGAGGTCATTATAAATTGTGATAAAAATTATGAGCAAACTAGACACATTTTGTGAACTCTCAGAATTTACGGATCTAGTTTTCGACTTCGTATGATTTTTCTATGACTTTTCCAAAACAGGGCAGAATTGCTAAATTTTGCCAACAGCATGTAAATATCATAACACTTTGTATTATGTTGAGCAAAGTGTATAATCATAAGTTTTAATGTTTGAATGTGTTTCCTAGTTAGTTTATCATTATGAACTGAAACTAAGACATTCATATTAAATATTATTCATTCATTTTGGAACACGTACTATTAAACTATAAAAAGTATAGTTTGATAAATTCAAAACACTAATACATTTCCATAAAAGAGTTCATACATAGTACATACATTTTAGATAAACTATAATAGGTATAGTTTATGATACATCACTCTACGCACTCGTACAAGAAGGGTACATTCATACAAGAAAGATTTCTATTCGCACACATTTCACGTAAACTTGTTACCCTATATTGTGAGTTTCTCTATTTTTTTCCCTCTCTCTATCTCTCCCCGTACGTCCGAGTGCGGGATATAATTCCTGGTAGTTATAATCAGAATCTCCTGGAGGGAGAACGTGATACTTGTATATAGATCTATATTGGGTTTGACACCCCACACCTTTCTGCTAGCTACAGTTGGACCTGCAGGTCTACGGGTGACAAATGTCATTTTATTTTTCGCGACACTGAGAACGTCGTGGCAGGTTCACATAGTCATAGTATGATTATAACGGCTCACATAGGGAACAATAAACTTGTTATCCTATATTGTGAGTTTCTCTATCTTTTCTTTCTCTCTATCTCTCTATCTCCCCGTACGTCCGAGTGCGGGATATAATTCCTGGTAGTTATAATCAGAATCTCCTTGAGGGAGAACGTGATACTTGTATATAGATCTATATTGGGTTTGACACCCCACACCTTTCTGCTAGCTACAGTTGGACCTGCAGGTCTACGGGTGACAAATGTCATTTTATTTTTCGCGACACTGAGAACGTCGTGGCAGGTTCACATAGTCATAGTATGATTATAACGGCTCACATAGGGAACAATCCATAAGTTTACGGGATTTTATTTTTAAAACCTAAATGAGTTTTATGTCGATTTAAAATCACCTTTTATCTCTATGGGTACAAATACAAAACGTCGGGTCTCTATACAAAGTTATTATGATATTAAAACTATATTTCCTCTAGAATTGTTAGATTTCAGCTATAGTTGCTGAGCGTATATGTTTGAGTCATATAAGAATTTAGTCATGATTGGCCTAGAATTGGTGGTGCCCGCCTCATCTCCTGTTCCTCGTTGGGTTGTGGACCTGGGGCAGACCCACTATATTCAACGTTTTATCTAAGTTAACCCTTATATAACTTTTATACGCTGGACGATTATAGAGGAACTCTACGGATTGCTCTAAGGTTCATTAATGCATCATGTAGGATTATTTCTATTCATACTTAACTAAGAAAATATTGGATTTTCTGGAAATCAAACTATATCGATTTTACAAGGAAAAACGGTTTCTACTTCAAACAAAACTCTTATGAACTCACCAACCTTTGTGTTGACACTTTTAAAACTACTTGTATTCTCAGGGAATCAGTGAAACAGGAAAACTTCATCGCTTTGAGGATGGGACGTTAAACCGTCAACAAATTATTTTGTCATCATAATGTAATTGCTTTTGAAAGATGTAAACATTTACTTTGGTGTAACTTTTGCAATTATATTTATGGTGGTTGTTTTTACTTTGAGCACTATTATACTCATTGTTGTGATACTCTACATGAAGTCCTCCACCCCCGGACGTTTCCGCCATCCTTGGTTTGGGGGTGTGACAGATTGGTATCAGAGCATTGTTTATAGTGAACTAAGTATATCGAACCACATAAGATATACAAACTATAAATACATTGGGACTAAGGTCTCTGATTTTAAGATTTCAAAACCACTATACCTTTAAGAATAAATAACTTTTGTTAAAAGAATACATGCATGCATACATACTAAGGTCAGCATTATTTTAGGACAAAACAAAAGTAATGATTTTTGGATATCACAGGTAAGCCTGGGGATGTATGATCAGTCTTGGGAGTGGCATAGCCTGATCAACTATGCTGGTCCGAGGAGTGATTAGCATATGCCCAAGAATGTTTGTGATGTGGCAACAAGTCTGAAAACTTACCAACACTACCACAATGAAATACCATAGGGGTATTTTGGCATTATTAAAATTACATATGTGAGAACTAAATAGATCTTTATCAATAGGTCAATAGTTGCTTAGTGGATACATTAAAGTTTTATGTATCCAGGACGTCATAGACTTAGAATCTGTGGATCTTTGCTCTACTTCCTGTTCTCGTTGGATTGGGGATTTAGAGTTAGGGTCGCTTATTCGAAGGTCTATCCTGTCCCGAATACATATAATTAGTATGCACTAAACAATTTGTTGAAGTACCTGATAAAGATCATCGTATAATTAGCTAATTAGTACGTTTGCTTAATTATTTCTTATATCCCCATTTCTCGCGAAGATATCATGGTTGGATTTCCATCCACACGACGACCGTACTACCCTAACCACGACAATACCAAATGGCTCGGAGAGGAGCCAGAGAATGATTACCCAACCCCTGTAGATGGTCACCAAGCTGAAGGCTATGCTGATGGTTCTGACTCCGACGCTGAAGTGGAGAACTTAACCCCGATGACTCTTGTTCCGAATCCCAACCCTCGACCGGCTATCAAGGCCTGACGCCTCCTTGGGAAGAGTGCTTGGAAACCGGGAGCAAAGAACAAGACCAACATATGTTGTTCAATAGAGAACGAAGTTTCTACAACATAAACGAAGGAAGCTCAGCAGATACAATTTTTCCAATCCTGGTCCATAGAGTTGCCCGAAACGAGATTCAGGGTAGAACAACTCTCTATAGTATCGCAGAGGTTGATAGAAATGCAAGAATACATACGATCCGCACCAATCGCCTTGAGCACACTCGTGAAAAATCTAAGAGAGACCACAAAACCCACTAACACGTGAACTTCATTCATATGGACTTCCTTTATGAACTATATATAAGGAATTCTTAAATCGAAGAAAAATGCTGGAAAAATCAAATTCTATAACAACTGACTTGTCTTTACTAGTAGGAACTTACCATCTGATCAGTTTTCCTTTTGCAAACTCATGACAGAACAATGTCACCGAGGGAGAAACCACTCCGGAACTGCCCGCAAATATCAGTACGTGTTTCTAACATCGACATTTAAATCCCGAATTTCTTTATATGCTAAATCTAGCATCGATTAAAGCATGCATAGTAGTAATCATGTGACATCGGGCGAGTTATTCCTTACCATAATCAAATTCTCGTACTACGAAAAGTTATCCCCATCTTTCCTCTAAATTCCTGGATCCCCATTCGAAGTGCAAATTTCGGGACGAAATTCCCTTTAACGGGGGGATGATGTGACAACCGTCATATTCTGGTCAATTCAAAGTCAATTGGGTTAATATTCGCATATGGGTTCAACATATGAATTTTTGATTTCGCAAGTTTAGAGTTCAGAACTAAACTGTGTTCGCATCTGGAATGAAAATTTTGTGAATCGCATTTGATTAATTAGGTTAAAATGCGAAGGTGATTAATGCGAAGGGATGCGAAGGGTGTAAGAATGAAGATGCGAAGTATTTCACAGTAGAATGCGAATTGGGGAAGAAAACAGAAGATTTCAAATATTGTCCCTGGGGTTTCGCATTTTTGGAAATAAATACTCAACTTCGCAAATGGGGGTCATAAAATGCGAAGGTGATTAATGCGAAGGGATGCGAAGGGTGTAAGAATGAAGATGCGAAGTATTTCACAGTAGAATGCGAATTGGGGAAGAAAACAGAAGATTTCAAATATTGTCCCTGGAGTTTCGCATTTTTGGAAATAAATACTCAACTTCGCAAATGGGGGTCATAAAATGCGAAGGTGATTAATGCGAAGGGATGCGAAGGGTGTAAGAATGAAGATGCGAAGTATTTCACAGTAGAATGCGAATTGGGGAAGAAAACAGAAGATTTCAAATATTGTCCCTGGAGTTTCGCATTTTTGGAAATAAATACTCAACTTCGCAAATGGGGGTCATAAAATGATGAAATTGCAGAATTTTTAAAGAGATACACACACATAGACAATTATAAGACATTGTTCTTGACTTTTGAGTCCAAAGACGTATGATCCGAACTTTAATTGTGAAATCGTCCTTGATTGAGTCAATTTCCTTTTTAGGAGTAATATATTCCATTGTACCTTGCAAGTTAAAAAAAAAAAAAAATCAAAGTCACAAGCAACCACCCCACACCCACTCTATGACCAGCCATACCTCCCCACCTTACCTAGGTCACATCAATGTCTTTTCCACTCAATTATCCCTCTTCCCACGTTTTTGAGGGCTGATTATTCATCCTCTCTCCTCATTTCCTCTCATTTGCCCTCATTTCACTAAGTATCAAACACCGCTTTCTCTCTCAAACTTTTCCCACTCCAAACTCGAGATTCAAGGCTGATCTTCACGTGTTCTTCCACTCTTAGTAAGTATAATTCATCCTCCTTATGATTATTTCACTTCATTCTACTCAAATCATGAATATCTTACACAAACTCCATCATAATTGTGTTAGATCTTCGAATCTTCAAGTGTTTCCTCAAGTGTTCTTAGGTTGAACACTTTCCTTCTTCAACACTTATCTACTGAAATCACTCAAGGTGAGTTCATACCCCTACATTTTCATGTTTTCTCAAGTTTTCAAGGGGGGGAATACAAGTTAAAACACTAAGAACATAACTAAATTTCTCTAACAGCCTTCATCAGAAAAGTTCAACTCCATTCACGGACTGTTTTGGGCATCTTAAACATTTTTGTTTTCAAAACTGTACAAGGTGAAAATAGTTCAAGTTTTTAGCTTTAAAATGGCTACTTGCACATCTCCATATGATTTTTCTACAATTTATGGTGATTTTTACAAAACTGCCTATCATTTCAAACAACAATCCGGACCAGTCTGTGATTATGGACTTTTTCACCCAAGTTAGAGGTCATTATAAATTGTGATAAAAATTATGAGCAAACTACACACATTTTGTGAACTCTCAGAATTTACGGATCTAGTTTTCGACTTCGTATGATTTTTCTATGACTTTTCCAAAACAGGGCAGAATTGCTAAATTTTGCCAACAGCATGTAAATATCATAACACTTTGTATTATGTTGAGCAAAGTGTATAATCATAAGTTTTAATGTTTGAATGTGTTTCCTAGTTAGTTTATCATTATGAACTGAAACTAAGACATTCATATTAAATATTATTCATTCATTTTGGAACACGTACTATTAAACTATAAAAAGTATAGTTTGATAAATTCAAAACACTAATACATTTCCATAAAAGAGTTCATACATAGTACATACATTTTAGATAAACTATAATAGGTATAGTTTATGATACATCACTCTACGCACTCGTACAAGAAGGGTACATTCATACAAGAAAGATTTCTATTCGCACACATTTCACGTAAACTTGTTACCCTATATTGTGAGTTTCTCTATTTTTTTCCCTCTCTCTATCTCTCCCCGTACGTCCGAGTGCGGGATATAATTCCTGGTAGTTATAATCAGAATCTCCTGGAGGGAGAACGTGATACTTGTATATAGATCTATATTGGGTTTGACACCCCACACCTTTCTGCTAACTACAGTTGGACCTGCAGGTCTACGGGTGACAAATGTCATTTTATTTTTCGCGACACTGAGAACGTCGTGGCAGGTTCACATAGTTATAGTATGATTATAACGGCTCACATAGGGAACAATAAACTTGTTATCCTATATTGTGAGTTTCTCTATCTTTTCTTTCTCTCTATCTCTCTATCTCCCCGTACGTCCGAGTGCGGGATATAATTCCTGGTAGTTATAATCAGAATCTCCTTGAGGGAGAACGTGATACTTGTATATAGATCTATATTGGGTTTGACACCCCACACCTTTCTGCTAGCTACAGTTGGACCTGCAGGTCTACGGGTGACAAATGTCATTTTATTTTTCGCGACACTGAGAACGTCGTGGCAGGTTCACATAGTCATAGTATGATTATAACGGCTCACATAGGGAACAATCCATAAGTTTACGGGATTTTATTTTTAAAACCTAAATGAGTTTTATGTCGATTTAAAATCACCTTTTATCTCTATGGGTACAAATACAAAACGTCGGGTCTCTATACAAAGTTATTATGATATTAAAACTATATTTCCTCTAGAATTGTTAGATTTCAGCTATAGTTGCTGAGCGTATATGTTTGAGTCATATAAGAATTTAGTCATGATTGGCCTAGAATTGGTGGTGCCCGCCTCATCTCCTGTTCCTCGTTGGGTTGTGGACCTGGGGCAGACCCACTATATTCAACGTTTTATCTAAGTTAACCCTTATATAACTTTTATACGCTGGACGATTATAGAGGAACTCTACGGATTGCTCTAAGGTTCATTAATGCATCATGTAGGATTATTTCTATTCATACTTAACTAAGAAAATATTGGATTTTCTGGAAATCAAACTATATCGATTTTACAAGGAAAAACGGTTTCTACTTCAAACAAAACTCTTATGAACTCACCAACCTTTGTGTTGACACTTTTAAAACTACTTGTATTCTCAGGGAATCAGTGAAACAGGAAAACTTCATCGCTTTGAGGATGGGACGTTAAACCGTCAACAAATTATTTTGTCATCATAATGTAATTGCTTTTGAAAGATGTAAACATTTACTTTGGTGTAACTTTTGCAATTATATTTATGGTGGTTGTTTTTACTTTGAGCACTATTATACTCATTGTTGTGATACTCTACATGAAGTCCTCCACCCCCGGACGTTTCCGCCATCCTTGGTTTGGGGGTGTGACATATTCACTGAGTGATCGTAGATGGAACTGGTATGATCACATTATTTATCATTATTTATTTTGTAAATATAGGATTTTCTGAAGGAACACACAAATATTTTAAAGCAACAAAGAACTTACTTTATAAAACAAAATAATTATGAACTCACCAACTTAAATGTTGATACACTTTCAAAATCACTTGTATTCTCAGGAAACTTGTAGATAGGTACTCGCATAGGTTTCGAGAAGATGTAACATAGTGTTTTGCTATTTACTTTTGAGGTCAATCATATGTGAATCGAATACAATGTAAACTCTACTTTAATGGTTGTTGTTGTTTTGATTACTATTATACAATTGTTGTGATACTATGCATGACGTCCTTCGCCACCGAACGTTTCCATTGTTCTGGTTTGGGGGTGCTACAGATTGGTATCAGAGCATTGTTTATAGTGAACTAAGTATATCAACTCATAAAATATATACAACTATAAATACAATGGGACTGAAGTGATCTAACTAAAAGTATACTTTTAAAATATAACAATATTTTTTTAGAAGTATACGTACATACATGCTTACATACTAGAACAAGTATCACAAGAAGAACAAAACATAAGTATTTAGGTGTTGGACACTACAGTCAAACCTAGACAGTTATGTAATCATATCTAGGATAAATATAGCCTGATCAACTATATTTATTTGAGATACAACCAACATGTGTTTGGGAGTGATAGTGGTGTTGCAACAAGTCTAAAACTTACCAACTCTATATACAATAGAATACTAGAACCAAACTTAAAGGTTAAAATACTATATGAGTATTTTATGATACTATACACTAACAACAAGTCTAAAAACTTCTCAACTTCGTATACCAAGAAGTTCTAGAATCAAGCACGCAATTAAAATACTATAGGAGTGTTTTAGGTACTATAAATAACTTATATGAAAACTAAAGGACCCTTACCGGTAGGTCTATAATTGCAGAGTGTATACTCCCAAGGTTATATATAATTAAGATTTTATAGAATTAGAATTTGTGATCTTCATTCTACTTCCTGTTCCTTGTTTGGTTGTGGTTTTAGAGTAGGATCACTTATTCAAAACTCTATTTGATCTTGGTTATATATAATCCTTATACACAACATGACTATAGGAGGATCAGATAAGGATCATCCCACAAAAATAAGAAATTTTTATATATCTCAGAGATTCTTTTGACACACCCATTCTCATACAAACTACACACCTAGACATCAGAAATAGCCAACAGAGGAGTTGAGGAAGAACCAAAATAGGGATCATGAGAAGAATTTTGAGAAAAAACCGAACAAATAGAAACGCACTAGAGAGATTGTTCGCAAACCTTACCATATCAGGAACAAACTAGAGATCACCTTATGTGTCTTACTAATAATTAATAAACAAATATCACCTAGTGAGTCAGTGAATACACTCACACTCTGTGTTAGGTTTATCACGTCTTTCATCACAACCAGTAACTATAATCAAGTCATGAAATTTCATTTGGGGATGGTCACTATTAAAGATTCATAAGTTTATTTTACATGGACTCCTGTTATGAATTGCTTACAAAACACTTTCGGAACATGCTACATACAAAGCTAAGATAACCTAGTTCTTATGACATTCGATTTATAACCACTATCGATATCTTACCAACTTTTCATCTTTAAACTATATGATAGAAAGATGCCACCTCGTAAATATATCATGCCTAACAACAACATCACGACAATAAATCCACCTCCAAAATATGACCCCACTATGTTCTAGGTTGTAGTGATTGTTGTCATAGCAGCAGCCATGACACATATCAACCCAAGTAGTGTCAGCGAAGTGGGAAATGGTACTAACAACTTTAACCATAGAAATAGCCACTGACACTTTAGGAAGGGTACATATAATGAATTCATGAATTGAAAACCCAAATCCTTTAGTGGAAGTGGGGGGGGTGGTCATTGATCTAATGCAATGGTTCCAAAAAACGAAGTCGATTTTTGAGATATGCGCGTGCCCAGAAGAGAGCAAAGTGAAGTTTGCTGCCTGCACCTTCTCTATCGGGGACCTAACATGGTGGAATGGCCATGTTAAGGCACTGACTCTTGCAGTGGCTAACTTAATGGGTTGAGAGAGCCTAAAAACAATGATGCTGGAGGAGTACTACCTGAGGGGAGAAGTACAAAAGCTAAACAAGAGCTATGGGGTCTGACGATGAAAGACTCCGACATTGCCGCTTACACAGCCAAATTTAGTGACCTGGCTATTTTGTGTCACGGGATGGTCACCCCGGAAAGTATGAAAGTGGAGAGGTTCATTTGGAAACTATCTCCTCAAATCCAAGGAAACATGGTAGTTGCTAACCCACTTACTTTTCATTGTGCCAAGTGTCTGGCACAGACACTTGTGGATCATGGAGTCTGCCAAGGTGTGATGGCCTCCGTTCTTAAGCCAACCAAAGGGAGTGACCATAAGCGAAAGTCTTGATGTAAGAAAAAAGGGATAGCCAACTCAAGAGCCCTCAAAGAATCAACATATTGTTATTGTTCATGTTGGCACAACACCTGTCACACCAACATCGACAGGACAGTATGCGGGGATTCACCCAAAATGTAACAAGTGCAACTTCCATCACTATGAAGCCTGCCAAGAGTTACACTGCAAAAATTGCAACAGAAAGGGGCACACTACCCATTTCTGTAGGGTACCAACACAACCCCTCAACCAAGTCCCCGATATTGGAGTAAACCAGACTTGTTATGAGTGCGGTGAGTCTTGACACTTTAAGAAGGGTTGTCCAATAACAAAGAATGCTGGCGGAGATGGAAGAGTGCTAATGATCATCGCAAGAGAGACTGTCCCGGAACCCCTGTGAACAGTGATATGTTTTTCCTATAGAAATATTTAAAGCTTAAATTTTACAAAAACTGGTGTCAGTTAAAAAGTAATTATAAATTACTCTCTCGTTCGAAAAAAATCACGACATTCATATAAAAACTAAAGAACCTTGTAGGTGAGCTATGATGGCTTAGTGTATACATTAGGGTCATTGATAATTATGATTTATAGGATTAGAGTACATGATTCAACATTATTTCATGTTCCTTGTATGGTTGTGGATTTACCGCAAAGTTACTCAGTCGATTGTCTTTTCAATCTTAATTATATATGACTTGTATACACCTATCGATTATAGAGGGACTTAGTAGGGATTGTATTATCAAATTTCATCATTTTCAATTATCAGAGAACTCGTACTGCTAGTACTCGCTAAATGCAGTACAAAATGTTCGTAGTAGTAATAGAAGTTCTTAATTTAACATCGATTGACTTAGTCCTCGCCATACCAATTTCATGTGCTACGAAATGACCCTTCGCCTTAACCGACTGACTAGCAAAACCCTTTTCAATCGATACCGATAAATCCAAAATGAACCTCTGAATCGTCTCTCACTTCAAAACTCAGAAGTACCCATGCGAGGGGTATAATACCTTCCCTCCTTCCCGATGTATTCACAGTAGATCTTTCGGAAATTCCACTCGTACAACAAGCCAAATTCAAGCACAGAGTCTGGGGACAAATACAATTAATTTATCACTACTAAGTATATATGCAAGGGTGGTATATAATTAAGATTCTACAGAATTATGATTTGTGTTTCCGCTTTACCTCCTATTCCTTGTCTAGTTGTGGACTTAAGGCATAATCACCCATCCGACCGTCTTATGAATCTTAATTATATACGACTTTTATACACGAGGTAATGATCGATAGACTAGGTATAATTCCTGCCATGAAATTCAGGAAAAAAGCTACCTAGGACTATGAGTGAACATGCTACCTTTTGGATGAACGTAGACAAGTATACCAAACCCATACTCTCTACCAATCAAAATAGCATACGAAATAATGAAGATCCACTGGAACACAAGCGAGGATCTGAATTAACTTAAGGTCGAGGAGATCAAATGGAGTAGAAGTATACACACCTTTCCCCAACCCTTGAAATCTCACTTAGAATTCTAATTTCGAGACGAAAGTTGCACATATAACCAAGAAATCCAATATATTACATTTGATATGTGTCACATTTGTGATCAACGATTGATGGTGAATTTTGGTGATTGTTATATTCGTCGCGAAATTTAACTTTTACTCCTCTCCACAGTGAACTCTAACTCCTCAACCTATTTCGTGCTCCTTCTGGGGGCGTGTAAGACTCACAGTGAACTCTAACTACACAACTTATCATGTGCTCCTTATGGGAGCATGACTCAGTTTCGAATCGCTTCATTATTCCAGGTCATGGCTCGATCATTAGTTATCATAAGGCTTAAGGACTTGTGGATGAATGAATTTGGCCTTTTTGGATGTGGGTATTATAGTCTAAGTGATTTGTGTGTTCTTCTGTGTTTCGGAGCCTAATGGTATAATTGTAATTTGATAATTTGGCCCTATATGAATTTTTGGGTTGTTGTTCGGAAATCTCTTAGGAAAAGGTGAGTTGATAGAAGGTTAGGGATTCTCGTCACCTTTTCTTGGATATAAAGTTCGTTGGAAACAGACTTAGGACGAAGGAGTTATGGCCATTTGAAGATCACGAGAATTGGAGGTTGGTCGAGTACGTGGGCCATACTCACCAAGTACGTGGAGCGTAATGGGATAAATGATTGTGTGTATTTTTCGATTACACCAAGCATATTAAAGGGTACGTGAGGTGTACTCCCTTCAACTGAAAACCCTCATTTTTAGGGTTTTACCCGTATTTAAGTGTCTTATCATTGCGAGTCTTGACCCTTATCAACCTCCAAGCCTCTAAACCATAATATTCGACCTTTAGTCACCATTTTGGAGTGCTCAAGCTTTTGTGTCTGATTTTGGAGTATTCTTGAGAATTTGAGGAGGTTGAAGGTTGTTGAAGGATCATCTTTTGGAGTGGGGCTTGTAGATCTAGAAGTTTCTCATCCTTTGCCATCTATTGAAGGTAGAAAGTTTCCATCTTGGCATCTTTTTAGTTAGATCTTGTTTGGGGTGGTTTTTGGTCCATTTAGTTTGTATTTATGAGTTTGAGCTTGCCTCAAGAGTTGGACACTAGATTCGGACGTTTTAGGTGTCCCAAATGCATAAAAATGTGATATTGATAGCTGATATCAGCTCATGCAAGTGGTTTAGCCTTATTGGTGAAGTTGGAAAGTAAGAACATAGATTTGCAACCCATTGAACCATACAACAGCTCAAAGTTAACATATTTATGGATTAATGCATGTTTTAGGTCTAGATCTGAGCATTGGACATCTTGGCTTAAGGGATTAAGACATTTTCTAGGTTGGTTATGGGTTGGGTCAGTACGTGAGGCATATTGAGTTTCTTGTACCTACGCTTTGCATACCCACAGAGTACGCGGGGCATATTCAATCAAAAGAGACTTTGCATTTTGGGTTTCAAGTTTGAGTTTTCTTTTGGGCTTGGGTGTGTTTAAGTTATTAATGGGCCATTTGAGTACAAGTGTTCTAGACTAGGAAGAATGGTTGGGCTTTAGGGTAAGGCCCATGTAAGGGTTTAGGCCCAATTTGCAAAATTAGGCCATAAGTAGGCCTTGGGTGATTGTTTGTATTTTGGGTGTTTTAGATTGTATGTTTAGGCCTTAGTCATTGACCAACCTAGGTTAGGGGTAAAATGGTCTTTTTACCCTGAGTATGGATTTATGGATATGGATTGGAACCCAATTTTTTATTAGCTATTTTTTTTTGATAGTTCATGGATCTATCAACCAACACCCGTGGATTTTCTGTATGATTCGGTAGTGCGAGGTGAATCTCCTCACTATGTATAGCGGATCAAAGGCACTAATGCTAGCCCATGGTTAGTTATGCTTCGTATGCTTGTTGTCTGTGTGACTCTTGCATGTGTCAGGTGTTTTATGTTTACTCAGCGAGGCTCAATGCCAGGCGGGGCCTGATGAGTATATTGTATGCTAGTTATTTGTATGTGTTTTTATGTTACCGAGTACGACCCAATGACGGGTGGGGCCCAGTATATGTTTGTATACTATTTATCTCCGTGATTATGGAATGTGTTATGTTTGTAAATGTTTACATGTTTATATGTTTATATGTTTATATACCGGGCGGGGCCGAATGTCAGGCGGGGCCTGATGACAACAGATCTGTTACCGAGCGGGGGTTGATGCCGGGCGAGGCCCGATGCCGAACTGGGTCTGATGTCGGGCTAGGTCCACTATGTGATTTTACGTATGTGTGGTATGAGGTATCTTAGGGAACTCACTAAGGTTTTTGCTTACGGTTTTCAGTTTATGATTCAAGTACTTCAGTTTTCAAATAGAAGAGCTCGGGATGATTGCAGAGCTCCCCACATGATTTCGCACTCTGTGAGCTACTCTGATTTATTGATGTTTTGCTAAATCTAAATTACCTTGGGTTTTATTGAAATGATATGTATTAGCGATATATTAATCTAAAAATGAAAGTTTTTATGTCATTATATTTGAGATAGTACATGGCGTTTCGCTCTCGTCTCTTTTGCATTGCTATATGCTTCTTTTTCTAAACAAAATCTTTCAACCACAAATAAAAAATCAACCTTAATTAGTACCATTTATCTCGTTTTAACCAAAACACAGTGAAATACCCATTTATCGTGTGAAACGCTTAAAAAAAGCGATATCAGAATACCCACACTTGAACATTTCTTGTCCTCAAACAAACTAGAAATTATCTAATCCAAAAAATATTTCTACTCAACATCTTTCAAATTAAGGGTTATTTACGATGTCAGAATTAATGATTCAAAACAAGGACACTAATTATACTTAAAATCAAGCATATATTTGTGTTCCTGTCCTATTTAACTTGTCATGCTTCGACTGAATGAAGTCCATAACTTTCCATGAAACTCATGTAATTAAATTTCGACGGTTCCGGTTGAAACCATATTTGTTTATCATGTGAAACGCTTATAAAAAAGCGATATCAGAATACACACACTTGAACATTTCTTGTCCTCAAACAAACTAGAAATTATCTAATCCAAAAAATATTTCTACTCAACATCTTTCAAATTAAGTATTATTTACGATGTTAGAATTAATGATTCAAAACAAGGACACTAATTATACTTAAAATCAAGCATATATTTGTGTTCCTGTCCTATTTAACTTTTCATACTTCAAATGAATGAAGTCCATAACTTTCCATGAAACTCATGTAATTAATTTTCGATGGTTCCGGTTCAAACCATATTTGACTTTTAGCTGGGTAGGTGTAAAATACCCTAAAGATTCAAGCTTTAAGGTCATATGACTATATCTCATGAACGTTTACTAGTTATTTATTATTATAATCTTATTTATTTATTATATTTATTCATTTAAGCACAATGTGCGACTTGTAGACTTGGAAATTTAATATCACCATATCTTAGATAAGACTCAACTAATTTTTCACATTCAAATCGGTATTTGAGAGTACATGACAATTGATTTAGATTTGTACTAATTTTTCACATTCAAATCGGTATTTGAGAGTACATGACAATTGATTTAGATTTACAAATGGTTTATTTCATTAACTATGCAAAACTTGTTATAATTCCTAAACCAAGAAATGGCTACTAATACATCAAAATTTCTATGAAACGGTGAAAAACCACAAATACTATAAATATAACATGAAAGTTAAGTATAAACATAGAGCTCGTTTTCAAATCATTCCCATGACACACAATAAAACTATCATATTGGAACGATATTTAAAATGATTTTATAATTTGTCCCATACAAAATCAAATAACTTATTTTTCCTCTGTCCCCTGCCCACACTTAAATCATACAATAACCCCATTGTATGGATCAATAAGAAAAACAAGAAGGTAGAAAAAGAAGCAAACTCCCCTCAAGGTATCTCTCTCGAGGACGAATTATGATCGTGGGAAAAATCTTTGACCAAACTTCAAAGGTGAAGTTATGGTTAAGCAAAGAATGTGCCGTGCTAATCGATTTGTCTTATGTTACTTCCCAAATTTTTATGATAAAATTTTCATTTTTGTTTGGCAGTGTTTCATTTAAATCAAAGTATAATTAAATTATTCAGAAGACATAATACATGTGTACAATCAAGCTTTGCCCTTCTAGCAATCCGAAAAAGTACCTGAAATCATTTGTAATCAAGTGGGTAAACATGAAGTTTAGTGAATTTCCCAAAATATCATATTTCACAATACATATACATGCATACAAATAATGGCTCACGACCATTCACCGATCCACCAATAATATGTGTATTTAGGTGTAACATTCAACTCTTGGTTAGTTTCCCTTTAAGTCCCTAATGCGAATTTCTTTCAATTTGGTCCCTTGGTTAGTTCGCGGGGTGTACTCATTGGGTACGCTTAGTGTACTAGCCATAATCTGTATGTGGGACTTAACCATGTACGTTGGGCATACGTGGAGTACACATGGCATACATGAATCTAAGACAAACCCTAATTTTTAGGGTTTGCAACCTATTTAAGGACCTTAAGTCCCCTAAGCCCTTTACTCTTTCAGCCTCCATTTCCCTTATTGTGATAATCTCGATCCCTTGGCCATCTTTAGTGCATTTGTGAGCTTCCTTGAGAGTTTTTGGTGTTCTTTAAAGGCCTTGAAAAAGAAGGGATATTGGGAAGAAGCAAGGACGTCGGAAGATCTTGTATGTCTACAAGTTTTGCACCATTTCTGACCCATTGAAGGTATAAAGTTTAAACCTTGATCATAGCATGTTTAAATCTAGGTTTAGGGGTGAAAATTGTATATTTTGGTCGCAGGTTTTGGATTTTTGGAGTTAAGCAACTTCATACCATATGAGTTGTCCTTTTGAGCTCTTGAGGGTGTTTTGAGTCATAAAAATTGGACCTTGATGGTTAAGCCTCAACCATGCAGGTGTTAGGAACCATCTAAGTGTGTTTATGGACTTGATTCATGTTTAAGGCCCCATCCTTGCATGCAGAAGCATAAAGTTTGCAACTTTATGGCTTAGGAAGTTTTTAGGGTCCAGATCATAGTTATAAACATTAGGTCTTAATGGATTAAGACATGGTAGTGAATATGGATTGGCAAACCATTACTCGATGTGTACTCCAGTGTACATTGTGCGTACTAGGTTAGCGCCTCGACCCTTGTCCAACACCAGCGTCCGTTTGGGTGGGCCGCTTGTATGCAGTTAGCAAGCCTAGAAGGTTTTGGGCTCATTTGTTGTTGGGCTTTGGACTTGATTAAGTTGGGCCTCGCGCCCACTTGATTATAACAAGTAATTTTTTTAGCCTAATGCCATGTTTGGGGTTCTTGGGACATATTGGGCCCTAGAGGCCCTATAGTTGGCTTGGATGCCTTTTTGAGTTTTTGTGAATTTAGTCCTTAGAGGAAAGGAGGCCTAATAAGGCGAAGGTAAAGGAGCCCTTTTGGCTTAAGTCAATAATTAGCATTTTGGATCTTTGGTATGGCCTGTATATGGTATATTTTGAGTTGAATAGACTAATGCTTGAATGCCAAAAGGGCTATTCAACTCGAAAAATACCATATACAGGCCATCCTAACAACTCAAAATATACCATATATAGGCCATCAAAATATGGCCTAATTTCTATTTAAGGTGGTATGCATGTATGATAGGGAGAGGAGTTCGCAAGTCATCCACTGAGTGCGATTTGATACCCATAGTTTGAGGCGAGTGTTCCTTCACAGTAGCCGTAGGTTGAAGGCATCAAGGCCGGCTCACTAATTTATGTTATAGCGTCATGATTGTCATTATGATAATTGCCACTTATGCATGTATTTTCTTGATACTTCTGTGATTTATGTTATGATAATGTGTGGTAGTAGTAGGGGTGAAATAGACCCGATATATGGCTGAAATAGACTGAAGGGGATTGCAAGCACCCATATATGATTGATAGTATCCAGTTGAGACAGACCGAACAAGTAGGCAAGCATCCAGATATGCTTGGTAGCATGTTTGTTTAGTATGTGGTATTTTGGGGGAAATCACTAAGCTTTGTGCTTACAATTTTTAGTTTTTGTTTTATGTACTACAAGTTTGTAAGGGAAGGGCCCGGCACGATCACACCGCATCACTCTATGTTTTCCGTACTTATTAATTTTGGAATTTTATTTTGATAACATGTTACAATATTGCTCTTTCAAATATTTTGATATCAGTTCCTTATGAATTTAATGAATTTAAAAAAAAAATTATGTATAATTTTTGGGATGTTACAAGTTGGTATCATAGCCTTGGTTTGAGGGATTCGAGCATACTCTCGGGTGTGCCTGGACTCAAAATGAAGGGTTTGGTAGGTTTTTCACAAAAAGAAATATTCAACTCTAAGGATTTAAATAAAATACAAGGGTGTGATGCGTGCAATCAATCGAGCTCAAGTAATTCTACCGAAAATACCCATACAAGTTATATGTTTCACGCTATGATATGAAAATTACATGCTAGAATAGGGGCTAAGGATCTACTCAGGACTGCATGATAGAATGCTAGAAAATATGCCTTTATGTGCCTATCTATATGAGCTTTTAGAATTGTGTGCTAGTATCAGATCGGTTACTCGTTAGGATGGCCTGTATATGGTATATTTTGAGTTGAATACCCTAATGCTTGAATGTTGCATGCTTTGTGCTTTAGGAAGTTTTGTTGGTACTAACTAACTAGTTGATGAATGTGTTGGGTTACATATTACTACGATTGAATAATTTTAGAAGGATATGTGAAACTCTATTGCACAGCTCTTGTTTGAGTCCAACCATTGTAGGGTGGGACCTGTCATCTGAAGGATTATCTAGTACTAGAAATATGTAATTGTATTCATGCGGTAGTTAGGTGGTACTTGTAGAAGTTCCTTCTACAGCTGATAGCAGAGAGGGGTAAGGAAGGGAGTGTTAGGGAGTCCCCATGGGATGCTTGGTGCGTAGGGTTCCTTATAGTTTGAGAACGTATTAGTTCAGAAGAGTGACTTGGAAGAGATGGGGTAGTCCTCGAGGAGGGTATAACTAGGTGTGGCTGGTAGTGTAACAACGTGAAATTTCAAAACAAAATTTTCATTTCTTAAACATGTTTTTCCTCCAAATCAAGTCATAAAAATCCAATATATCATATCCTCATACAAAACATATAAATCCCAAGATCATAAAATAAATCCTCCGCTAGTGTGGACAGATCACGTCGGCGCCTTCCCACAGTCCTCGCTAGTACCTAAAACACATAACACTATAACTGTAAGCATAAATGCTTAGTGAGTTCCCCAAAATACTACTTACACACATACGCCCTTCCAGGCCATGACCTTCCGGTCCATGTGTCTCAGGGGACTTCCGTCCTAATCCCGGTAAACCTTCCGGTCCTACCAGGGTCGACCTTCCGGTACTCATCACAATGCCTTCCGGCCCATAACATAACACCTTACGTCCCACATCAAGCATATCATACATAGCACATACAAACAGTTGACTTAATCACATACAAAGCATACTTCTCATAACATATCCGACCTTCCGGTCACACATAAATACTCTTCTGAGTACATTATAGTGAGAAGACTCACCTCCGATATCTCGGTAACTCACTGACTCGGTGGGAAATGCGATCTCGCCACTGCCTAAACACATAAGGCAAATATTCCCATAAATATGACCATACTCTAATCTTTCTTAACATCCTCAGAAGGGTAAAAGACCATTTTACCCCTCTTTTGACTCAAAGGCATCGCTGCTGACCAAACCCTAAAAGCCAACCAAAGTCAACGGTCAACTTTGACCTGACTCGGCGAGTGCACTTGGGCAACTCGGCGAGTCCAATTGTCTCCACTCAACTCCTTAGTCCAATTAACACGTCGAGTACTTCCCTTTACTCGACGAGTCCCCAGGCATGAATCGTGGGGCTACCTTGACTCAACTCGCCGAATCCCAAGAACAACTCGGTGAGTACATGCCATGCACAGATTCTTTTGACCTCCTGAGGTTAGATCTGTTCCTCCATTCCATAGATATGAGCTTTCCAATCAATAAAATCATGTAAAGCTCAAAACTTGATGCTTATAAACATACATAATGGCATCAAATGGAGATTTAGTCCAATAAATGGCAACCTAAGTTTAATCACCCCTCAAGGACCCATAAAGCATACTAGATTGAAGTCTCTGAACCTCTTTGAGTCCAGATCCAAAGCATAGACTCGATAAGGGACCAATTGGTCCACAAAAACATCCTCAAAAAGGGTTAGAAAACCCTAATCCCTAGGTTCAATACCAAAACTGAAGAAAATTCAAATGAATACCTCAAGTTCGAATCTCTCGACTCTGAAAGCACTTGAACCACACCTCCTTCAGCCTCCTCTTGCTCTTGATCACCTCCTTTTTGCCAAACCAAGGGAAGAAAGATCAATAAACGCTTCTTCTTCCTTCCAAACGATATAGATCACCAAGGGAGCTCTCAAGGGACTGGTAGCCGCAATGGGAGGCTAAGAGTACCCTTAAATAGGCTCCAACCACAGAGGATTTAGGATTTCATTAAACAGCGTGGAATCGCCGAGTCCAAAGTGAATCCAGATGAACATTCACGACCCTACTCGACGAGTCTAGGCATCAACTCGCCGAGTTCCTTCTCATAATTCAGAAAAATAAATATTAAATAATATACCTGGGATTCTGGATGTTACAATTCTCCCCCACTAGAATCAGACTTCGCCCTCGAAGTCTCATTCTACAAACCCGCATCTCTCTCTCCGGCTCCCAAGTCAGCTTTGACCCCTTCCTGTGCTGCCACTGTACTTACACCGAAGGCACTTCATTGTTTCTCAGAACCTTGATCTTTCGATCCCTAATTGCCACTGGTCTCTCCACATAGTTCAGGCCTGCATCCACCTGAATGTCCTCTAATGGTACTACTGCCGACTCATCAGCAATATATTTCCTCAACTGCGACACATGAAAGGTGTCGTGAATCTGACCCAACTCCACAGGTAGATCCAAACGGTAGGCTACCTTGCCTACTCTCACGATTATCCTGAAAGGTACAATATATTGAGGCCCTAACTTGCCCCTCATCCTGAATCGGATCATTCCTTTCCAAAGAGAGATCTTTAAGAGTACAAGGTCGCCAACCTGAAACTCGAGCTCGGACCGGTGCCTATCCGCATAACTCTTCTGGGGACTCTGAGCGGTCAACAATCTCGGCCTGACCTGCTGTATCTGTTCTGTCATCTGAAGCACAATCTCCGTACTACCCATTACCCGTTGCCCCACCTCTCCCCAGCAGATGGGGGTCCGAAACCTCCTCCCATACAACAGCTCAAAGGGTGGCAAACCAATGCTCGAGTGATGGCTGTTGTTGTATGAAAACTCAGCCAAGGGTAGATAGGTGTCCTAGCTCCCTCCAAAATCCAAAACACAAGCTCGGAGCATATCCTCGAGCGTCTGAATCGTCCGCTCACTCTGCCCGTCCATCTGTGGGTGGTATGCGGTACTAAAATGTAGTCTCGTTCCCAACTCCTCGTGAAACTTCTTCCAAAATGTGGAAGTAAATCGTACATCCCGATCTGAAACAATCGACATCGAGACCCCGTGCCGCGATACCACCTCCCTCACATATAACTCTGCCAACCTCTCTATAGAAGAGCTCTCACTAATAGCAAGAAAATGAGCTCTCTTTGTCAATCTATCCACAATCACCCAAATTGCATCGACTCCTCTCGCAGTCCTTTCCAATTTGGTGATAAAATCCATTGTAATCTATTCCCACTTCCACTCGGGAATCTCCAGCGGCTGCAACTTACCGTGCAGACGCTGGTGCTCGGCCTTAACCTGGCAACAAGTGAGGCACCTCTCGACGAACCATGCAACATCCCTCTTCATACAGGGCCACCAATACTCCTTCTTCAGATTAAAATACATCTTAGTAGCCCCGGGATGGATCGAGAACTTCGATCGATGTGCTTCTTCCATCAAAATGGTACGCGTCCCACCCACAAACGGTACCCAAATCCGTCTTTGAAATGTCATAAGTCCTCAACTATCGGTAACGAACTCCGATACCTACCCGACAACCCTCTCCATCTTTTGGTTTTCTAGTCTCGCAGCCTCAGCCTTGGCCCCTCGAATGGTGTCCAATACCGGAGTCATCACTGTCAACCTCATACAAACGTCTCGGATCAGGGCGCTCTCAGCCCTACGGCTCAACGCATCGGCTATGACATTAGCCTTGCCCGGGTGTTATAGGATCTCACAATCATAATCCTTCACCACATCCAACCATCTCCTCTAGCACATATTCAAGTTTGGCTGATCCATCAAGTACTTCAGAATCTTGTGGTCCGTGTATATGGTACACCGAAGCCCATATAGATAGTGCCGCCAGATCTTGATGGCAAACACCACAGCCCCCAGCTCTAGATTGTGGGTGGGATATCTCGACTTGTGAGGCTTCAGCTGCCTCGACACATATGCTATAATGTGCCCCTTCCGCATAAGCACTACCCCTAACCCAGATATTGATGCATCACAATATACCACAAAATCATCCATCCCTTCCGGGAGTGTGAGCACCGGGGCTTTGCACAACTTCTGGCGAAGTGTCTCAAATGAGGATTGCTGCTCCGGACCCCAAGAAAATGCAACACCCTTCCGGGTCATCTTGGTAAGTGGCACAACGATCTTGGAGAAATCCCTAATAAACCTCCGATAATAGCTGGCCAATCCCAGAAAACTCTTGATCTTAGTGGGTGATCTCGGCACCTCCCATCTCATCACCCCCTCGATTTTGGCCGGATCGACCAATATCCCTTTCTGATTAACAAGATTCCCTAGGAACTGGACTTCTCGTAACAAGAAATCGCACTCGGAGAGTTTGGCATACAGCCTCTCCGATCTCAGAACTCCAAGGATTGTCCTAAAATGCTCATCATGCTGCTCTCTGGACCTTAAATATACCAAGATATCATCAATGAATACGATCACCAACCGATCCAACATCGGCCTGCATACACTGTTCATGAGATCCATGAACGCAGCTGCGACATTGGTGAGCCCAAAAGGCATCACCACAAACTCGTAATGTCCATAACGACTTCTAAATGCAGTATTCTGGATATCTTCATCCCGAACCCTCATCTGATGATAACCCGACCTCAAGTCTATCTTGGAAAACGAATATGCCCCCTGCAATTAATCAAATTGATCATCGATCCTAGGTAACGAATACCGGTTCTTGACCGTCAACTTGTTCAACTCCCGGTAATCGATGCACATCCGGTGTGAACCATCCTTCTTCTTGACAAAAAGAATCGACGCTCCCCAAGGTGAGCTACTCAGTCAAATAAACCCCTTTCCCAACAGCTCCTGAAGTAACGAGGATAACTCCTGCATCTCTGGTGGAGCGAGGCGATAAGGCGCCTTGGCGATAGGTGCTACTCCCGGAACCAAATTGATACGGAACTCCACTTGCCTCTCCGGAGGCACGCTCGACAGCTCCTCAGGAAACACATCCGGAAACTCGCACACTACCAGTACCTCGTCGACCGAACTTGGCCTCCCTGCGGCCACTCGTGTGTCCATCACATAGGCTATGAATCCACTGCAGCCCTGCTGTAAACTCTGTCTCACCCTGGCAGCCGAACAAAATGCTGACCCACACCGGGTCCCCTCACCATACACCATAAGCACTACCCCACTAGGGTCTCGTATGGTCACCATCAGTGTCTCGCAGTCAATGACCGCTCCAAACTTACTCAACCAGTCCATACCCATGATGGCATAGACATCTCCCATCGCGATAGGAACTAGATCTATAAGGAACTTGACACCAAAAATCTCGAGTACGCATCCTCGAATCACCTCACTGGCATATATCGCTTTCTCATCAGCTATGGAAACCTTCAGGGATCGACTCATCACCTCCCAATCAATACTGATGTGCTGACTAAAAGCCAAAGATACAAAAGACCGACTCGCACCCGAGTCAAATAATACCAAGGCAGGTACAGAATTCACCAGAAAAGGACCTGCGCATATCATAATATAAGCACAATATTTCAACATGAAAGTAAATACAAGAAAGAATACATACCAGCCACAACATCAGGCGCCACGCAGACCTCCTTTGTAGTCAACTAAAAAACTCTCCTAAGAGCCTTCGGATCCTCGACCTTCGCCGGTCGAATCTCGGTAAGCCTAGCAACAGGCGCAAATCCCTGTGCTGATCCCGGGTGAAGCTGAGGACACTCGGCCTTCCGATGGCCGGTCTGGTTGCAATGAAAGCAAACCATAAATCCTTTGGGGCAATCCAAAGCGATGTGCCCCTCCTTCCCACATTTGTAGCAAGCACCCGATCCAAAGGCCCTCTCATGACCCTTACCGCACCTTCCGCAAGTTCGACCCTTCTGACCTCTCGTCCTCGAATCGGCGGACTTGGTCAACTTGGCTGCCGGCTGAGACTGAGCCGACTGCCGATCCACTCGCTGAGTCTCGGCCTCCTCCTTGGCCTGAGTCTCCAACTCGATCTCCCTCTTCCGAGCATTTTTCTGGAGCTCAACAAATATCCGGTATGTCGAGTTCGATACGAACTCCCGAATATCCCTCCTCAGAATATCCAAATATCGGCTCATCCGTGCCTACTCAGTAGACACCTGCTCAGGGCAGAATATCGCCCTCTCATGAAACTTCCGGATGACCACAACAACTGAATCATTACCCTGCTTGAGGGTCAAGAACTCCTGAATCAATCGTTCCCTCTCCACCGGGGGAACATACTCGTCTAGGAACATGGTAGTGAATCTCTCCTAAATCACTACTGAAATCTCTGCAAGAGTGAAGTTCATCGTCATGAACTTCCACCAATCCTTCGCCCCTAGGCGGAGCTGGTTCAAAGTGATCCGTAGCCTCAGATGCTCCGGACATGAACACGTATAGAAGCATCTCTCAATATCAGCAATCCATCTCATCGCAGCGATCGGATCCTGCGTCCCATCAAACTCGGGTGGCTTCATGTTGCTGAACTCCCAGAATAGCAACGAGTCACCTCCCTGAGTCCTGGCAGCAGCCACAGCTGCCGTAGCTGCAGCGGCTGCGGCCTCAGTCACCGCGGCGTATCGCTCATCGAAAGTCTCCAACAGCATGGTCGTGATAGACCCAAACATCTCTAGAATCCCGGCCCGAATCGCCGTAGCCACCTAATCGTTGATCATCTGACGAAGCTCCTTGCCACTCACACCGCTCGTCCCAGGTCTGTGGCGTGTCCCAACCATAATGCCTCTCTGAAATACAACACAAAAAAATCAGAGACTCCATCGAGCGTACTCACACTCGATAACGCAACCCTACTCGACCTCCGATTCCCAAGGGATTCTTACTTGGGCTGCTCACTGATCCGGTGTCTTCAGTAGTACGGGCCCTATACTACTGACTACACCACATCAACATTCACCCCAAGTCGTCCTCCTTGGACCCCGGATCACGAGTATTCTATTCTTGCTATGCAGTGACTACCTACTCGCTCTCAAGGCATCTCCTAGCAGTAGGTTTCCCCTAGACTAAGGCATCACAAATCAGGCCACTCTAGTCCTAATATGAATACCTAGTCTACTCTAACATGCATAACATATCATAACATATCTCATAACACATATTGTAAGGTTATTTTGGGGATTTTACCGTTCGGGCGCTGGCTGACCGTACACACTGCTTCTTCTTTGGTTATCACAAAATCTCTTATAAAATTTTATGCTTTTATTATTGAAATTTTTTTCTCAAATCCTCGGTTTGAGTTCAATTACGCCCGAAGGTGTACCCGAATCCCTCAAACCAAGGCTCTGATACCAACTTGTAACAACGTGAATTTTCAAAACAAAATTTTCATTTCTTAAACAGGTTTTTCCTCCAAATCAAGTCATAAAAATCCAATATATCATATCGTCATACAAAACATATAAATCCCAAGATCATAAAATAAATCCTACGCTAGTGTGTACAGATCACGCCGACGCCTTCCCACGGTCCTTGCTAGTACCTGAAACACATAACACAATAACTGTAAGCATAAATGCTTAGTGAGTTCCCCAAAATACTACTTACACACATACGCCCTTCCAGGCCATGACCTTCCGGTCCATGTATCTCAGGGGACTTCCATCCTAATCCCAGTAAACCTTCTGGTCCTACCAGTGTCAACCTTCCAATCGTCATCACAATGCCTTCCGGCCCATAACATAACGCCTTCCGGCCCACATCAAGCATATCATACATAGCACATACAAACAGTTGACTTGATCACATACAAAGCATACTTCTCATAACATATCCGACCTTCCGATCACACAAAAATACTCTTCCGAGTACATTATAGTGAGAAGACTCACCTCAGATATCTCGATAACTCAGTGATTTGATGGGAAATGCGATCTCGCCTCTGCCTAAACACATAAGGCAAATATTCCCATAAATATGATCGTACTCTAACCTTTCTTAATAGCCTTATAAGGGTAAAAGACCATTTTACCCCTCTTTTGACTCAAAGACCTCGTTGCTGACCAAACCCTAAAAGCCAACCAAAGTCAACGGTCAACTTTGACCCGACTCGGCGACTGCACTTAGGCAACTCGGCGAGTCCACCTGTCTCCACTCAACTCCTAAGTCCAATTAACACGTCGAGTCCTTCCCTTTACTCGATGAGTCCCTAGGCATGAATCGCGGGGCTACCTTGACTCAACTCGCCGAGTCCCAAGAACAACTCGGCGAGTACATGCCATGCACAGATTCTTTTGACCTCCTGAGGTCAGATCTGCTCCTCCATTCCATAGATCTCACCTTTCCAATCAATAAAATCACATAAAGCTCAAAACTTGATGCTTATAAACATACATAATGGCATCAAATGGAGATTTAGTCCCATAAATGGCAACCTAAGTTCAATCACCCCTCAAGGACCCATAAAGCATACTAGATTGAAGTCTCTGAACCTCTTTGAGTCGAGATCCAAAGCACAGACTCAATAAGGGACCAATTGGTGCACAAAAACATCCTCAAAAAGGGTTAGAAAACCCTAATCCCTAGGTTCAATACCAAAAATGAAGAAAAGTCGAATGAATACCTGAAGTTGGAATCTCCGGACTCTGAAACCACTTGAACCACACCTCCTTCAGCCTCCTCTTGCTCGTGATCACCTCCTTTTTTCCAAACCAAGGGAAGAAATATCAATAAAGGCTTCTTCTTCCTTCCAAACGATATAGATCACCAAAGGGATCTCAAGGGACTGGTAGCCGCAATGGGAGGCTTAGAGTACCCTTAAATAGGCTCCAACCCTGGAGGATTTAGGGTTTCATTAAACAGCGTGGACTCGCCGAGTCCAAAGTGAATCCGGATGAACAATCACGATCCTACTCGGCGAGTCTACGCATCAACTCGCCGAGTTCCTTCTCATAATTCAGAAAAATAAATATTAAATAATATACCTGGGATTCCGGATGTTACAGGTAGTATTGGGCCTGAACTACTGAAAGCACAACATATACACCCAATGTCAAGAAGACCATCATGAATCTGGGAAACTCGAGTGTGTGAATCTTCTCGTGTGTATGCTAATTGTGTATGTTGTTATGTTTCCATATGTTGATGACGTGTCATGGTGCGGGAGGTTTAGGATCTGCACTGGTTCGCGCATGAGCTCCAAACTAATTGATGAGGGTTTATGAGAGTTCATTGCATATAATATTACAAGAGGCATCCTTGATGTGGCCTCTGTGATGTTTGAGTCGATCAAGGAAGGTATCATGGAGTTGATCGAGGATCATCTTTAAATGTTGAGGGTCAATCTAGCCGCTAGCCAGTTGGGGGCCAACACAATCTCCTTCAAGGATTTCAGGAGTGAAGGACTCTATCGCTGCCAGGCATTGGATAGCCAACATCAAGTGTGCTCAGATGACAAGCTTCTGCCCTGATGGGTCGAAGGTCAGGTTCGCTGCAGGATGTTTGAGGGATCGAGCCTGAGATTTTTGGGAAGACGTCAGCTATGCCTCGGAAGCCCCGATCATTGATTCTATGACCTAGGAAAATTTTGTGATAAGGTTTCGAGTAGAGTTTTCACGTGATGTTGAGGTGCACAACTAGCCATGGAGTTTCTTGATATGAGGCAGAAGACTGAGATTGTGGCGGATATCACCGCCATGTTTGTAGATCGGTAATTGTTGGTACCCCACTATGAAAGTGGTGAGGAAATGAGGAAGACTCGATACCATGATATGTTGAGAACTGACATCAAGAAGCTCGTTAGTTTTTCTGCCTGCCCAACACTAGATTATAGCATAGCTAGGGCGCGGGAGTGACAGATTGACCTGGAGCACATATAGTAGAGGAAGGAAGATCTGGACATATAGTTGGGGTTTCAGCGAAGAAACCCAAGGGTTTTGTCTCTAGGCCGAAGGGCCAGCAGGGCTGGAGCCGCTATGGAAAATGCGGCAGGTCGCATGATGGGGTTTTCAGAGTGGGTGGTTCGGGTTGCTATAAGCGCGACAAGTCAAGGCACTTTATCAAGGATTATACTAACTCTAGCACCACTTTATAGACATCATCCATAATTTTCTTTCATTACAATTAGGAGAGCCAAAAAAGGCCAACTGCCAGAGTCTAGCATCAGGAGGACCGGTGGTAGCACCAACTCCTGCGACCCTACCGATCATAGATGGCTGCCAGGCCCAACAGATGCTCCTGTGGAGAGGAGACTAGCCTTTAAGTTTATAGCCGAGTAGACGCGTGTGGCACCCAATGTGGTGACGGGTATATATATTCTCCTTGAATCTTAATTTATGTTGATTTCATTGCTTAAACTTTATGTTCTTTGTTATGGGATTGTTTCTTGTGAACTGTATCCCCGCTTTGGTATTATATAATTTGGGGGCTACACGATATTTCGTGTCTCTTGCGCTTAGCAACAGGTTTAATGGATCTCCGAGTGAGTTAGATCATCCATTAGAAGTTGAGATTATGGATAATTTATCTGTCAGGACATCGAGGGTTCATCGGGATTGTGTTCTGGGGATGTTTAGTGAGCGGTATCCGATTGACTTGGTTCCTATTCCTTTTCACAGGAACAAAGTTATAGTGGGGATGGATTTGTTATGCCCCAACGGGGTGATGATTGATTATGAGAACCAGGTTGTACATGTTTGGATTCCAAGTGGGGGAGAGTTGGTGGTCTATGGAGAGGGCGCTTAGCACAATCCGGTCCTATGCTTAGCCACTAGGGCTAGACGTTATCTCCATCAGGGTTGTTCTGGGTTCATTTCCTATTTTATGGATACTCGGGAGCTAGGTAGAGTGTCGGTTGATGATGTGTCAGATGTGCTGGAGTACCCCAAATGTGTTTCAGGAGGATTTACCCAAGGTGCCTCCAGAGAGGCAGGTGGAGTTCCGAATTGATTTGTTCCTTAGTGCGGCTCTGATAGCTAAAGCAGCATATTGATTAGCTCTACCAGAGATGTAGGAGTTGTTTATATAGTTTATGGAGCTGTTAGACAAGGGATTCATCCGACCGAGAAGTTTGCCTTAGGGTGCACCGATCCTGTTTGTGAAGAAGAAGGACAGGTTGCATTGGGTATGTATTGATTACAAGGAGTGGAATAAGCTAACGATGAAGAACCGTTATCCACTCCCGAGGATTCATGATTTTTTTTAGCCAGCTTTAGGGTGCGTCTTGGTTTTCCAGGATTGATCTATGTTTGTTTTATCATCAAATGGGGGTCAGAGAGGACGATATGAAGAAGACGACCTTCTGGACTCTTTATGGTCATTACGAGTTTGTGGTGATGCCCTTTCAGGCTCACCAATGCTCTAGTCGCGTTCATGGACCTCATGAACCCCATGTGTGAACCGATGTTGGATCGATCCGTGATTGTATTCATTGATGACATCCTGGTGTATTCTAAGATCGAAGAGCAACATAAGGAACTCTTATGAGAGGTGTTGGGGACCTTAAGGATGGAGACGTTGTATGCAAAGTCCTCAAAGTGCGAGTTCTGATTACAAGAGGTGTAGATTCTAGGGTACCTTGTCAATAGAATGGTATTCTGGTCAATCCAGCCAAGGTAGTGGTCATGATAAGGTGGGAAGTTCTGATGTCTCCATCCAAAATTTGGAGTTTCCTTGGTTTAGCAAGATATTATTGGAGATTTTTTTAGGATTTCTCTAAGGTAGCAGTTTCCCTGATCCAACTGACGAAGAAGACTGTCACTTTTCGTTGGGGGCATGAGCATCAAACAGTGTTTCAGACCCTGAAATAGAGATGATGCAAGGCATCATTTTTGACCCTGTCAGAGGGTTTTGAGGATTTTATGGTCTATTATGAAACGTCTATCACAATATTGGGCCCAATCTTGATGTAGATGGGCCATGTTATTGCTTACGCCTCAAGGCAGCTGAAGCCTCATGAGGCGAACTATCCAATGCATGATTTGGAGCTGGGGGGCTGTGGTTCTTTCCCTCAAGATTTGGCGGCATTACCTCTATAGGGCCTAATGTAATATTTACAAGGATCACAAGAGCCTGAGGTACTTGATGGATTAGTCAAATCTGAATATGAGGCAACGTCGGTGGTTGGATGTGGTGAAGGATTATGATTGTGAGATCCTTTACAATCTGGGGAAGGCTAATGTGGTGGTCGATTACTATAGCTGCAAGGTAGTTGCAGCTCTGATCAAGGATATCTGTCTTAGGATGACAACGATTAATTCACTTGTGGAGTGGATTCGTGAGGCGCAAATAAAGGCTATGAAGAAGGAGCACTATAAGAGTGAGCTCAATGTAGGTTAGGTGGCTTCCATTGATTATGATAGTTGGGGATTATTTACTCTCCATCGGATAGTGGGGGTTCCTTATTACGGTCATGTGCATCAGGTTCTAATGAAGGAGGCACACAAATCGAGATTCTCCATTCACCCTAGGGCAACACAGATGTATATGGATCTTCATCCTAACTATTTGTGGTCTTGCATGAAGTGGGATGAAGCATGGAATGTGGATAGGTGCTTCATTTGCAGGAAAGTCAAGGCCGAGCATCAGCGACCTCATGGCAAGATGCAACCATTGTACATTCTCGTTTGGAAATAGGAGCATCAACAACCTCATTGTGTGAGGTGAGGATTCGATTTGGGTCATCATGGATCGATTGACCAAGAGCGTGCATTTTATCCCGATCCAGTAGAGTATCTCTGCGGAGAAGGTGCCTCAGGTATACACCAGGGAGGTCGTAGCACGACATGGCGTGCCAATTTCTGTAGTTTCTAACAGAGACGTTCGGTTTATTTCCAGATTTTGGATAAAATTAATGATGAATTAGGTACTTGTCTACATTTTAGCACGACCTTCACCCAGCAAACGGATGGTCAGGGCGAGTGGACCATCCATACATTGGTGGATATGTTGTGGGCGTGTGTTCTGGATTTTGGTGGTACTTCTGATACATATCTTCCATTAGCAGAATTCTTTTACAACAATAGCTACCATTCCAGCATTGATTGACTTCCTTTTGAGATGCTCTATGGAAGGAAATGCAGGAGCCCGATTGTTGGATTTGGTGTCTAAGCCCATAAGTATAACTGCTATGTACTTGACCCGATAGTAGCATGGTCCTTTTGAGTTGCCTTCACCAGTGAAAATCAATAGGATGGTTTTATGAGAATAAGGTTATTTAGGATTTATTAATATATTATAAGTATAATATATTGATATGATTATTTAATTAGTATTATCCAAGAATTAATTTGGAATTAATTTTGTGGTCAAAAGAGACTAATTAAAGATGGAGAGATTGATTATGTAAATTAATGATACTTATAGTATGGGCTAAGTGATCCATGATTATGTAAGTGGGCTAAACCAATAATATAACCCATTGATAGTCCATGGAGGTTACCCCATGGATCATAGGAACGTAGAAAGTCATGGATCAGAGGAACGTGGAAAGTCATGGATCATTAGGGTTTACAAAGTGTAACCTTATCACTTGCAACAACTATAAATAGACCCTTCCATGCACCATAATTGGTTGCACCTTCAAAAGATTCAAGTAACTTATTCTCTTATAACCTCCTTTTCATATTCATGTTTGTGAACCATTACAGGAATCAAACTTCAGGTTCTCAAGCTTTCAAAGGTCAAGAACTCTACCGTACTCAAGAGGTATGTATCCTAACTGTTTTTTGATTACATATGGCTTCAATTGTATGCTAGCTAAGGTGAATGCTTTGGAAAAAGAAAATGTATTTATAATTAGAGAAAACATGGATCCAAAGCATTTAGGGTTGCATGTGCACTTAGTAAGTGTTATAGTGCTCAAAACCAAACTGTGGTATCAGAGGCTAGGATTGTTTGAAGTTGAAAAAAACGAGTTTTCTACATTCTGATTGATGAACTTGTCGAGTCCACTAAGGAAATCGACGAGTCCATGCATAAATGAAGCTACTCGACGAGTCTAGTTCATGCACTCGTTGAGTTGGCTTATTAGAGTGCCGAAATTCGTGTTTTGGCCAATATTAGATATGATCATTACCCCAAACTCTTTTGAATCATAAAAATATGTTTGTTTAAGATATGGTAGTGATCATACTCATCCAATTGAAATATTATTATCAAAGTCTTAAAATAGTTGTTATTTTATATGATAAACCAAATTGTTTTAAAAAATTGTTGATATAGAATTGTCTCGTGTATGAGTTTAATTATATCAAGAATTATGTGATAATTTAGTTGTTAGAAATATGATCTAATTGATGTTTAATGACCTCCATAACTTTTCCTCAAGTTATGGAAAATGAAAGGTCTCATCATTAAAATCAAATTAAACTCATAGGTTATGAAGATGAAGGGTTTTGACAACTTTCAAAACATGCATTCAAGTTTTGGAATTTGTAAAGTCTCATTAAATGAAACTTTAAGTTCGAACCTTAGAGTTTTAAAAGTTAAAATTCAACCCTTATACATTATCATATTATTGTTTAGTAATATATATATATATATATATATATATATATATATATATATATATATATATATATATATATATATATATATCTGAACAAGTCGCTATTATCGTCAGTAGGACTCATTCACGAAGCCGGTCTATAAGGGGGTATAAGGTTAATGCCCAATAAAATAGTGGTTTAATGGTTGTCCACTCTCACCCATCGCTTCCTTGACTTGTAGAGGGTCGTTAACCGAATGGGTAGGATAGGACACTAATTCTCCTTCGTTAAAAGTATAATGATAAATATAAAGTACCTAAACTTTTATTTAATTCTGAATCTTGGTTACTTTAGGAAAAATGTGAAAATGGTGCTAATCCATAAAATTACACTTTTCACCTTCTTAAGTCGTTAGTGGAGCGTGTCTGGTTAACCGGTATACTAATCTGGCACTCACAATGTGTGGCAAATGGTAGCTTGATTTTAATCATAGATCAATGTAGCACGTGTGGTTAACCGACACATTGATTAGGTGATTTGTAACATTGGGTGTACCATGTTAATCTTCATGTTTATTCCCCTTGTTTGTGATCCTCTGCATCCCAGTCACAAACTTGAAGGGCACAATCGAGATTTAAACATGCCTTTAAAAATTTCAATGAATATCAAAGATCTAGGAATTACAAACCAATTAAAACCTAATAGTCTATTTCGTTTTTCATGGTGTAAATTGGTAAATCGTCATTTACTTACGTATAAATATTCTGCAATTGGATTACGACATCCCTCTTCATAATTGTACACTATTGTGTTGGATCCTAGCCTTAATATTTCATATTGGGTGTGATATTAAGGATTCTCATCTAATCTAAACTTTGTTCTTCTTCTTTTTCAGGTGTCTACCCCAAACAATGCTTCCACACCAATTCCTTCAGGTTCTTTCTCCCTAATGAATCTATATGGGAGGGTCATTTTTGATGGATCGAATTTCAATGAATCGGTTTGAAACATAAGAATGGGTATTTGTTATGAGGACAAAGATAATGTCCTTGATAAAGAGCCAGAGGAGATTGATGTCACCAATGCTACTCCTGAACAAATCACTGAACACACTACTCATGAGAGGGATGCGACAAAAGTGTCGTCTCTTTTGATTGCAACCATGACTACTGAGCTGCAGAAGTCCTATGAGGACTACTATTACTATGGAAAGATACCATCAAACTGCTCAGCAGGAGAGCTATGAGATCATTGCCTCCATGATCACAACCAAAATGAAGGATGGTGAACACATCATGGCCCGCTTGCAGAAGATGTAGAGATATGTGGACCACTTGCTAAAATTGAATGTCAATTTTGATGAAGAGTTGGCCATAGATATAATTCTACACTCTTTACCTTCTTGTTATGAGCAGTTTCATATTACTTATCATATGAAAAAAAATAGGAGGTCATTCTTAGCAAGCTTCAAGGGCTTTTAAGGACTGCAGAAAGCAACCTTAAAAGCAAGTCGGTTGTGCCTACTCCTACTACTACTTCTGCCCCTATTATGGCAATAGGACATGGAAAGGGAAAGAAGAGGAAGGCTCTCTCCAAGAGCCGCAAGGTAAAGTCCGTTGATGGATCCTCTTCTAATGGGACCAAAGCTGGTACCATTAATCTCTCTTCCAATCCGAAGGATGCTGACTGCTTCCATTGTCATGAAAAAGGGCACTGGAAATGGAGTTGCCCCAAGTACTTGCAAGACATAAAGGATGGGAAGACAAAACCCTCCTTTTCATGTATTTACACTATTCAATCTAATAACTCAACACATGCTAATTCTTGGGTCCTTGATACAGGTTGTGGATTTCACATTTCTTCTAATTTGCAGGGACTAAAAAGATGTAGGGATGTGAAGCACGGGAAGATAAAAATCATGGGAAATAGGAAACTATTGCTTGTGACCAATATTGGAGTTTATTCTTTATTGCTTAGAAATGGTTTAAATTTAAATTTGCATAATTGTTGTTACTCGGTCAATATGCGAGATATATTATTTCCTTTCATAGTTTGTACAAAC
Source organism: Lactuca saligna (assembly GCF_052625555.1). Taxonomy (NCBI): domain Eukaryota; kingdom Viridiplantae; phylum Streptophyta; class Magnoliopsida; order Asterales; family Asteraceae; genus Lactuca; species Lactuca saligna. The sequence goes on along the minus strand of NC_136424.1, from coordinate 187,560,757 downwards.
AAGGTTCTACCTTTTTGTTTAATAATGAAGTTGGTGCTATTTTATTATTATGGTGTATTTTATTGTGCAACATTACCTTGCAATGGTGTATATGAAACTGTGAATGTTGTATATAAGTTAGAAAATAATGTGTTTAATATTGATTCGTCCAATGCTTTGGACAAGGCATGCTTGTGGCATTGTCGTCTTGGACATGTCAACAAGAAGCGCATAGCCCAACTCCAAAAGGATGGAGTTTTGGAGTCATTCGACTTAAATTTGGATGGTACTTGTGAATCATGTTTACATGGAAAGATGAGCATGTCACCCTTCATTGGTACATGTGAAAGGGGTGAAGGTTTGTTAGACCTAATACACACTGATGTGAGTGGACCATTCAGAACTATGACAAGGGATGCTAACTGCTTCTATGTGAATTTTATTGATGATTACAGTAGGTATGACTATGTCTACTTAATCAAGCATAAGTCAGAAACTTTTGAAAGGTTCAAAGAGTTTAAGCAAGAAGTGGAGAATCAAGTGGGCAATAAGATAAAGATGCTACGATTTGATCGCAGAGGAGAGTGTCTTAGTATCGAGGTCCTTGACTATCATAAGGAATGCGGAATTGTTTCATAATTGACTCCACCTAGGACAACACAATTTAATTGTATGGCTAAGAGGCGCAATACGATCATGCTAGACATGGTTCGTTCCATGATGAGTCGAGTTTCATTACCAATCTCATTCTACGGGTATGCCTTAGAGACTGCCGCCCATATCGTTAATTTAGTCCCTTCCAAAAAGGTTTCCAAAACACCTCACGAGATGTGGACTTGGAAGGTTCCCACATTAGATGACATCCAAGTTTGGGGTTGCGAGGCTTTTCAGAGGAAAGAAACTCATGACAAGCTCGAACCTCAGAGTGAGCGATGTATTTTCATCGGCTACCCGCAAAAGTCATTTGGATATCTCTTCTATGGACAGAGTGACAATGTTTTATTCATTGCAAGGATATGAGTCTTTCGAGAGAGAGAGAGAGGGAGAGAACTCATATGCCAAGAGGACAATGGGAGGAAAATTGACCTTGAACAGCTTCAAGAGTTAAGCGATGAAGGAACTTCAAACACTAGCACTCAACCGAAGGAGGAAACTCCAGTTGAACCGATTGACAAGTTTGTAACTCCGAGGCGTTTCAGTAGAGTTAGTGTTCCACCTGTGTTATATGGTCATATAACAGCTGAAGCTGATACATTTATCAGTGATAGCACACTGACAAATTTAGATGAACCTAGTAACTACAAGGAAGCCATGGCAGGCCCCGAGTCTGCTAAGTGGAAAGAGGCTATGGCCAGCGAGATTCAGTCCATGTATCACAATCAAGTTTGGAACTTGGTTGATAATGTACTAGGCCCTAAAACGGTCAAGTGCAAATGGATCTTCAAGAAGAAAATCGATATCGATGGGAATGTACACACATATAAGGTGCGACTGGTTGCGAAGGGCTTTATTCAAACTCCAGGAGTTGACTTTGATGAGACCTTCCCAACACTAGCGAAGATTAAATATATAAGGGTTATGCTAGCAATAGCTGCATTTCACGTCTATGAAATATCTAAAATGGATGTCAAAACCGCCTTCCTTAATAGAACGTTGGCTAAGGATGTTTACATGAGTCAGTCAGAGGGTTTTGTCAGTGCAGAGTACACTAATAGAGTGTGTAAGCTTGAGAAATCCATATATGGAGTGAAACAAGCATCTCACAGATGGAATCTTTGTTTTGATGAGAAAGTCATAGTTCGGATTTTCGAGAAGCAAGGATAAGTCCTAAGTATATGACAAAGATATTGGGAGTATACTTAGCTTTCTGGTGTTGTATGTGGATGGCATGCTACTCATAGGAAATGATATCTCAACCTTGCAGGAGGTTAAGTCCTAGCTTGGGAAGTGTTTCGCTATGATGGACCTCGAAGAAGCGACCTATATCCTAGGGATAAGGATATTGAGAAACAAAAGTAAAAGACTAATAGGACTTAGTCAAAGTACCTACTTGGACAAGGTGATGAAACTTTTTAACATGGGGAACTCCAAGAAAGGTGAATTACCTATCCAAGGCAACACCAAACTGACTAAGACTCATAGTCCGAGTACAGAGGCGGAGATAGCAGAAATAAGTCATGTACCATATGCTTCTGTAGCTGGTTCAATGATGTATGTTATGACCTGTCCTCTCCCTGATGTGGCCTTTGCTTTGATCATGGTCATCAGATATCAAGGGAACCCTGGTAAAGGTCATTGGACTACGGTTAAGAATATTCTTAAGTACTTGCGGAGGACTAAGGATTGGATTCTTAACCTTGGTGGGAGTGATGACTTAAGAGTGATAGGGTATAGCCATGCGAGCTTTCATACCGAAAGAGATAATTTCCAATCTCAGTCAGGCTGGATATTTACCCTGAATGGAGGAGCAGTGACATGGAAAAGTTCCAAGTAAGAGACTGTAGCTAATTCAACGTGTGAATCAGAGTACATATCAGCAATCGAAGCAGAAAAGGAGGTGATTTGGTTGAAAAACTTCATCAGAGACCTTGGAGTTATTCCATCTATAAAGGATCCTATGGAAATTTTCTTCGATAATGTAGGGCGGTTTCCTTAACCGTGGAACAGAGAGATGATGGAAGATCCCTACATATCGACAGAAAGTACCACTTCATAAGAAATCAAGTAGAAGAAGGGCAGCTTGTGGTGAAGAGGATATCATCAGAGGACAACCCAGCAGACCCCCATACAAAGGGATTGACTAGGGTTAAGCACTTGCAGCATGCAAGGGGCATTAGGCTAAAGGATGATATTAGCTTTACTGATTAGATAAACTGAAACATTTAATAGCTAAATTGTAATTTACATTTGATGATGAATAAAATAAGTTTTATTTATAAGTAAAGTTACTGTCTTCTGTCAATTATTTACTATTTTTTCACTTTGCATGTTTTGACTTCTAGAATAAATAAGATTTATTCAAAATATCCATAGTCATTCATACTTTGGAAGTATGTATGAAAGAAGACTGTCATGAGTTGGCTTGTAGGATTGTCTAAGGAGTTAGGCATTGAATCAGTTTTGCTACACCATTCATGAGTACTTCTGAAATAAGATTTTAGTATTAGATCAACCCGTGCTCACTTGAATCACTTCATGGAATTTATCACGAGTGATCGTGAGATGATAATATTATATACATACATATATATATATATATATATATATATATATATATATATATGTGTGTGTGTGTGTGTGTGTTCAAACCTAGATATATAAGTTGTTACTATGAGTTAGTCATGCATTGATGGCACGAAACACATCAGTAACTTGATGTTATAAAACGTGTCGTTGTGCATGATTTAATGAGTAGTTAGTACAAGAATATAATGTTGAAGTTTATCTGTTCCTTTTATCCTAAGAGGATCAACAGCGATATCTTCGGCCCCTCGATGATTCTGTTTTGACTTATGTGTCGAGCCCGGTCAGAACTAAATTGATGTGTTCTATTATGTTCTATGTCAGACAAATCGGAAATCCTGAAACAAACTGCTGGACAATAACTATGACATTGTTCGATGTATTTTTCAAGTTGATATCTTGAGAAAAGAGGAGTATATGATCCCTTATGTAAAGGATGCGTCACTGACTAGGTCAGAGTTGACAACAGCTTTTGGAAGCTTACGATTGCTAAGTTGGATCCTGAAGTCACATAGGCAGCTATAGTTATTAGACTTATCCAAGTGAGAGACTGTTGGATTTGGTGTCTAAGCCCATAACTATTATTGGTATGTAATTGACCCGATAGTAGCATGGTCCTTTTGAGTTGCCTTCACCAGTGCAAATTGATAGGATGCTTTTATGAGAATAAGGTTATTTACAATTTATTAATATATTATAAGTATAATATATTAATATGGTTATTGAATTAGTATTGTCCAAGAATTAATTTGGAATTAATTTTGTTGCCAAAAGAGACTAATTAAATACGGAGGGATTGATTATGTAAATCAATGATACTTATAGTATGGGCTAAGTGATCAATGATTATCTAAGTGGGACAAACCAATAATATAACCCATGGATAGTCCATGGAGGTTGTACCCATGGATCATAGGAATGTGGAAAGTCATGGATCATTAGGGTTTATGTCACACCCCAAAACCAGGAACGACGGAAACGTTCTGGGGCGGAGGACGTCATGTATAATATCACAGCAATGTAAAGTAGTAAACAAGCAACAACATCATCCATTGCATTAATAATATAATTATTATACAAATGTGTTCTATCAAATTTTGATAAACACTAAAGCCTAAATCAAAATGAAAGATAAGTCTTGAACAAGCTCCATCTTCCTTTCTCCTTGCATCGATACTTATCTATGATGACCTGAGGATACAAGTAATTTTGAGAGCGAGTATCAGCTTTAAAGCTGGTGAGATCATAAGTATTTAGTGTCTTAATTTGTACGTAAGTATTTGTATGTAAGAATTTGTATATGAACTGTAAGTATGAAGATGTTTGTAAAACAACTATAAACGTTTGAAAAACCCTAGAAATCCCTATGATTCCTACTAGTAACAAAAGGAGTCTTCTACCAAGACCTATCTGCTCTGGATGTAGTCTTCTACCAAGACCTAACTGTTTTGAATGTAGGCTTCTACCAAGACCTATCTATTCTGAATGTAGTGTTCTACCAAGACCTAATTGTTCTGAATGTAGTCTTCTACCAAGACCTATCTGTTCTGAATGTAGTCTTCTACCAAGACCTAACTGTTCTAAATGTAGTCTTCTACCAAGACCTATCTATTCTGAATGTAGTCTTCTACCAAGACCTAACTATAATGGTATTTCCTGTTGGTACTCGGGAAAATAACAATGCTAATTGAAGACATCCGTGGATGTACATTTATCTCTATTGCTAACAGCTGGGTATAGGAATAGTTAGTCCCTAAAAGTATACCTGTAATGGTATCAACCGTCGCTATCTGTGGATATGCTTTTACCTCTGTAGCTAGCAGAGATTCTAGGAATGGTCAATCCCACAATGTATCCTTGGGTACTAGCATATTAAATCCAATCTATCTCGTCGATTATGTGATTGAATCACAAGGTAAAGATAAGAATGATGATTATATAACAGAATCTATACATATAAAATGTACTAGTAATTCTTGTAAGTGTACTCATGTAGATGTGATCATGTAATTGTACTTATTTAAGTGTGATCATGTAATAGTATAGTAATGTACTGTAATGTTCTAGCTATAGTGTACGTTCTCCCCATCTAGCATGTATAGTAACGTACTGTAATGTTCTAGCTGTAGTGTACGTGCTCTCTATCTAGCAAGTATAGACTCATGAATGAACTAACTCATTGTATGGTATCGCGTTCTAGTAATAGTTCTAGTATCATCCTAAACTACCCATATGGTAGTTTACTAGTAATCTAACTGGTACGTATGGACATGGATGTATACCCTTGCTACCCAAGGGCATGGGATGAACTGGAAGGACCTTTTATGACTATATGTGTACACATGATATATAACTAATATTTAAATGACTTTCGGACGAATACCCGATATCCCACTAGACCACATCTCAAGCGCGAAAAGGAAATAGGGTGGATAATCTTCCTAAGTTTTTTAAACATTTCTTATATAAATATACATATAGAGGCATGCAATTTAAAATATAAAAGCATAAACAAGTTTTGTAAAAACATTTGAAACATAATTATTATCTTAAGAAAAGATCGACTTGATGTCAATCTATAAAACAATTTGAAGGCATGGGTTTGACAAAACAGTTTAGTATAAAGAAACATTTGTTTCAACACAATTGTAAATAAGTTTGAAATGTAATATACATAGTAAACTGTACAGTGTATTAAGGAGTTTAAAACATATAAAATGTTTATAAAAATCATTTGAAGTAACGGTTTGGTAAAACGGCTAATGAGTAGCCAAATCATTTGAATGTTGTATATTAATCACATGTGATTGATGTAATAACTAGCATAATTCTACTTATTAATCACATGTGATTGATATAATAACTAGCATGATTCTACTTGTATCCCCCCCCCCCCCATAAAACATTTAAAAATAGTTTAAAATATTAGTTAAGGGGTATGAACTCACCAGATGTAGGTGATTCAAACGGGTATGCGTGTAAGGATGAGAAGTTCCACGAATGAAGTCCCGCGACACAATAAGTCCTAAATTACATAGAAGGACACATATTGACATGAATATACTGTTTATAACAACTATATGAAAGAAAACACCTTCCGGGACTAGGAAACGCCTTGACCAAGTGTTGGAATCACATGTGATTCAACATAGGAAGGTATAAAGGCACTTAAATGAGTTTACCACCATGAGTTCACGGACCAAGGGAGTTTACGACCGTAAACTCATGGTTACTCATGGGTTAGTGCAAGTTTGATGTCTAGGGGTGATTTAGGGACATTAGCTTTAACCTAGGATGAGAAAGACCACTTCTTTTGGCACTTTTGGGGTGTTTACGGCCCAAATGAGTTTACAACCGTAAACTCATGGCCCAATATTCTTATGAGGGTCCTAAAGGTCATAAAGAAGCATTCTAAATTCATGCCTAAGCCCTTGGAAGTGTTTGTGTCATCAAAACACCTCTATTTTGAGTTTACGGCCCATGGACCATTTGGTCATGTGTTTGCGGCCATAAACACTTATGAGTGATGATATTTTGGTTGTTTTGGGTCCTAAACACATCTAAGTAAAGTTCTATGCTTGTCTCTTGGGTTATGGAAGGCATTTAGGGCATTTTGGCACCCTAAAATGGAGTTCACGGCCCATGAACTTCCTTGGACGTGAACTCACTTTTTGTTCTTGATTTTAATAGATTTTGATGCCTAAACATGTCAAGGTTTGTCCCATGTTTGGTTTCCATGGTCTAGGGGGCATTGGGCACACTTTGGCCCCTGAAATGGAGTTTACTCCCTAAGGTGTTCTTGGGCGGTAAACTCACAGATCTTGGTGTTTTCCTATGATTTCTAGTGTATTAAGCATATATAAAGCTTTAAAACAACACTAGATAGAAGTACTCACTTTCCAGAACAAAAGTCCGAAGATCCTTGAGAGAGAATTTGGCTTTTCTCTAGTTGTAATTGTAACTAATGAATAATTTGGTTTAGAATCCTATATATAGCCCTGGGATTTTTGGCAGAAAATATTTTATTCCCGGAATGAACTCTAATATCATAGTGTTTTGGAATAACATAGTTGCACAAAACCCAAGTGCAACCTCTCTCCTGACATCTCCTTAAGTGTAAATCCTGAATTGCTCAAACTTGCCCCAAAAGTTTGAAAGTTAGCAGCAACAAGCTTGGCTTCTATTGAAGTGGATGGTTTCTCTGAATGGAAATTTTTGGGTTGTCACAGTTTACAAATTGTAACCCTAGCACTTGCCACAACTATAAATAGACCCTTCCATGCACCAAAATCAGTGGCACCTCTAAAAGAGTCAAGTAACTTATTGTCTTAGAACCTCCTTTGCATATTGGTGTTTGTGAACCATTAGAGGAATCAAACTTGAGGTGATCAATCTTTCAAAGCTCAAGAACTCTACCCTCCTCAAGAGGTATGTATCCTAACTATGTTTTGATTTTATATAGCTTCAGTTGTATGCTAGCTAGGGTTAATGCTTTGGAAAACTAAAATGCATGTATAATTAGAGAAAACATAGATCCAAAGAATTTAGGGTTGCATGTGCACTTAGGAAGTGTGATGGTGCTCAAAACCCAACAACGATATGCTTGTGTGAGGACGATTAATGAATTATGGGGAGTACCGAGGTGGTACTCAAGATGATCGAACTGATTCAACAGGTTCGTAGCAGACTTCAGATAGCTCAGAGTCGGCAGAAAAGCTGCCGACAAGTGTCGATTAGACTTGGAGTTTCAGGTTGGGAGTCTGGATCTCCTGAATGTGTTACCATGGAAAGGTATCATTCGATTCTGGAAGTGGTAAAGATTGGCCACATATATATGTATCAGTCCTTTTAGGGTTATAGCCCAGGTATGCAGAGTGGCGTATCGACTGGACCTTCCGGAGGAGCTTAGTCAAATGCAAAATAATTTTCATGTCTCGCAGCCATGGAAATGTTTTGTTGATGATTTCGAGTTGGTTCCATTGGAGGACATTCATGTGGATGATCTCCTGAACTACATTGAGAGACCTGTAGTGCTCATCGATAGGACGATGAAAACCTAGCAGAATAAGGTTGTCGATCTGGTTATGGTGCAATGGCAGCATGTCAAGGGTTCATAATCGGCGTGAGAGCTAGAGGATGATATAAGGGAGAATTACCTGAAGTTATTTGAAGCAGCAGACTTCGATAAAGAATTCTGATTCAAGTGGGGGAGAATTATAACGTTCAAGTTATGCTAACTTTTCCGTTAAGTCCCCAATGCAAATTTCGTTCTATTTGGTCCCTTGGATAGTACGTGGGGAGTACTCATCGAGTACACTTATGGTACTACCCATAATCTAGTCGTAGGACTTAACCACATACGTTGGGCGTACGTGGAGTATGCTTGGTGTACTTAAATAAAAGATAAACCTTAATGTTTAGAGTTTTCACCCTATTTAATGACCTTAAGTCCCCCAAGAGCTTTACCTCTTCAGCCTCCATTTCCCTTGTTATGCTAATCTAGAACCCTAAGCCACCTTGAGTGCATTTGTGAGCTTCCTTGAGAGCTTTTGGTGTTCTTTAGATTCATTGAAGAAGAAGGAAGCTTGGGAAGAAGCAAGGACGTGGGAAGAGCTTGTCGATCCAGAACTTTGGCACAATTTCTAACCCATTGAAGGTATAAAAGTTAAACCTTGATCATTGCATGATTAAATGTAGGTTTAGGGTAGATAATGGTGTGTTTTGGTCCCATGGTTTGGATTCTTGGAGTTAAGCAGCTTCAGACCATATAAATTGTCCTTTTGAGATCTTGAGATTGTTTTGAGTCATAAAAATCGGACCTTGATTGTTAAGCCAGAACCATGCAAGTGTTAGGAACCATCCATGTGTGTTTATGGACTTGATTTATGTTTTAGCCCCATCCTTGCATACAAAAGCATAAATTTTGCAAATTTATGGATTAGGACATTTTTAGCTACCTGGATCTAAGTTTTAAACGTCAGGTCTTAATGAATTAGGACATGGTAGTGAATATAGGTTGGCATACCAGTACGTCATGCGTACTCTAATGTATGTTGTGCATACTGGGTAAGCGCCTCGACCCCTGGTCAACACCAGCATACATTGGGCGTACAAGCTAAGTACGCCACGCGTATGTAGCCAGTGGGCCTAGAGGATTTTGGGCTTGTTTGGGCTTTAGACTTATGTATGTTAGGCGTCGAGCCCACCTGATTGTAGTAAGTCATTTTTTTGGGCCTAAGGCCATGTTTGGGGTTCTGGGGCCATATTAGGCCTTAGAGGCTCTATAGTGGGCTTGAATGCGTTTTTGGGTTTTTGTCAATTTGGGACTTGGAGGAAAGGATGCCCAATAAGGAGAAAGTAAAGGAGACCTTTTGCTTTAAGTTAATAATTACGGTTTTGGACCTTCGGGTTAGGATATGGTCTAATTTCTTATTAGTTTTGTATGCTTGTATGATAAGGAGAGGAGTTCGTGAGTCAGCTGTTGAGTGCGATTTGATACCCACAGTCTGACATGAGTTTTCTTTTGTAGTAGCCGTCGGTCAAAGGCACCAAGGTTGGACCACTAGTTTATGTTATCGTGTGATGATTGTCTTTATGATAATTGTCAATTATGTATGTATTTGCTTGATGAAATTGTGATTTATGTTATGATATTATGTGGTAGTAGTAGGGTGAAATAGACCTGGTATCCGGTTGAAATAGATCGAAGTGGATTGGATGCACCTGAATATGATTGTTAGTATCCAGTTAAGATAGACCGAAGAAGTAGGCAAGCACCTAGATATGCTTGGCAGTTTCCGGTTGAAATAGACTGAAGGGGTAGGCCGACACCCATACATGCTTGGAAGTATGTTTTTTTTTACTATGTGGTATTTTGGGGGAACTCATTAAGATTAGTGCTTACAATTTTCATTTTTTTCATCAATTACTTCCAGTTCGAAGTGGAAGGGCCCGACCTGATCGCACCGCATCACTATATGTTTTGCCGTACTTAATTATTTTGGGATTGGTACTCTGATAACATGTTCCAATACGAATCTTTCAAATATTTTGATATCAGTTCCTTATGAATTGAATGAATTTAAAAAACAATTTTTATTTGTATTTTTTGGGATGTTACGTTAGACCTAAAACCTACTTGCCATTGCATCCTCAACACGAGTCTATAGGCTCCCGAACCGTCTTCGTTCTATCATCAACCCCTCACTTAACCGTAACAAATAATTTGAGTACAATAACATATAAGCACATAGAGACTATAATTTCAGTTTTACTCAATAACTTAAGCATAATAACATTAAGCGCATAGAGACCCCACTTTCTTCTCTACAAGCTCATATATCCTAACATACAATGACATATATTGTAATGCATAGTATAGTGAGATAACTTACTCGGATAATTACTTCGACAATTACCAAATATCCAACTTGCGGGCAACACGCCTAACATGTATTAACATGTAATACTAAAACTTATTTGTCTTATGTAAATCTAGTAATGAAAGCTAGATCTTTCCATTACCCCAATAAATACTTCAAGTTCTAGCTGATAAAGAACAACCATGTAAGATCATATCGGATGTATGATCTGTATGGTATACATAGTATACTATTTGGAAAATACTCTTTAAACACCTCACTAAATCTATCATAGACATCATTTACATAAATAGACCAATTAGTATTATGACTAGAATCACAGATAAATGTGTTAGATTAGTGTCTAAGTCCATAACTATTTTGGTATGTACTTGATTCGATTATGAGCATGTTGCTTTTACGTTGCCTTCACCATAGGAATATGTAGGATGAATTAAGGAGAGAGAGGTTTAATTATGATTTATTTATATATTATAAGAATAATATATTAAAGGTGAAATCATATTGTTTAATTAATATTAGTCAAGAATTAATTAAGAATTAATTTTGTGGCTAAAAGAGATTAATTGAAATGAAGGGACTTAGTGTGTAATTATAAGATAATTACATAAATGGGCATATGGAATCCATAGAAGTTGGAGTGGATGAATTCTATGAGGGAAACCCATTAGAAATCGTCCAAGGCTACTAAAGAGGGAGTCCATGGGCTGCTTAGGGCTTAAGCAGTCAGATTAGGGTTTCCTAGATATAAACCCTAATAGCCAGCATATATAAGGAACCCTTGTGGCCCCAAAAACGTGAGGAATACTTCTTTTAGGGTTTCCAACCATCTTTGGTGCCTCCTTCATCTCCTCTTCTTCATCTTGTTGCTTAGTGGTGTTTGTGACTCCATTAGAGGTGCAACACTTGAGGCACTAAGCTTTCTGAAGCCAAGGATTAGATTGTTATTGCTATTTAACAATCAAAGGTTAGATTTAAACCCTATTTTTTGTTAATATGATTAATTGTATGCTAGATCTAAGGTTTAGGGCTTTGGATATTCAATTGCATGTTCATTAGACAAACTAGATCGAAATGCTATTAGGGTTTGCATGTACACCATAGGAATGATGTGTTGCTCGAAACCCATCAGTGGTATCAGAGCCTAGGGCTGTTTGATAGTGAATTTGATGCTTATTTGATTGAAAATTGGCTGAAAATCGAAAATTTTGTTTTTTTTGGCTTGACTCGCGGAGTCAACTGGGTGACTCGCTATCACACCCCAAAACCGGAATGGCGGAAACGTTCGGGGTGGAGGACGTCATGTTTAGTATCACAAGACATGCATCATAGTAAGCAAAGTAATGAACAATCATTTCATTAGAAAGAAAGTGTTTACAAAGTGTGTGTTCACAAAAGATAGAACACATAAGCAAATAACAAAACAAAGACTTGGAGTTATTAAGCTCCATCTTCTGAATTCCCAGCGTATGTACCTGTCTACTAGTTTCCTGAGAATACAAGTTATTTGAAAGAGTTTATCATCAATTAAGCTGGTGAGTTCATAAGATTTTAGTGATGTAAGTAAGTTGTAGAAAGTTGTTTTTAAATGTAGTTGAAAAACGTAGTAAGTTGTATGCTTTATAAGTTGTAAGTTATGTTTAGAAAAGTTCGCCTGTTCCTCCAAAAAATCCAATATTTCCTACTTTGATGAAAGATAAGTAAAAATGACATTACAATCCTTTTTATGAGTACTAAATGGATACAAGTTATATAAAACTCAGAGTAAACAAGCAATCAATTGTGTGTATCTGCCCTAAGCCCACAACTAAACAAGGAACAGGGAATGATGCAGATGACACACATTTCATTGGTTGTTAGATCCTTGTTGTATATAACCCTAGTGTATTCCCTCGGTACTCACGAAGTTAACTGTAATAGTTCCTTTATAATTTATGAAAAGATTCTTTAAGATAACCCTTATTTCTTATAGTAATATAGTAAGCACAGTGGTTCCTTCTATAATCACTTAGTTTATACTAGTTATATATAATCTAATATCGAATCGATAGTTAATTGTATGAATCTACCCTAAGCCCACAACCAAACAAGGAACAGGGAATGAGGCGGAAGGCACACATCCAACTACCTATTATATATTAATTATATATAACCTTCGATGTATAAACCAAGGAATTATAAAGTTAACTACCTAAGGTACTTTACAAATATGGTTTAATAAAATGGATTAAACTCTTTATTGGTAAGTTTCTAGTTTTGTGTATCCAAAGTTCTGATTTGAAAAGTATGTTTTGTACTAGAAAATTGTGCCTTGAATTAGTGTCACATGACCTAACCCATACCTGGTACCTCTTATGATGACTTAATGTATACGGAACATATATATAACTAGTATCGAATGGATAATAGGCTGGGTGAATCCGCTTTAAGCCCACAATCAAACAAGGAACAGGAAATGAAGTAGAAAGCATACATCCTATTACCTATCACATATTATCAATATATATCTCTTGATGTATACATTAAGGAATCATAAGGTTAGCATTATGGTCCCTTCCTAATAAATGTAACAGACCCAACTGTTCTATTTTTCGTTTGAAAATATGTAAGTTTTTCCCTAGTTTATAACTATCTTGACTTGAAAATAGTCTGCATTAACTTTCAAGTGGAACTGTCACTTTACGAAAGTAATGGGAAAAATATAAGTACTCATTTGTCTTATGAATTAGCATACTGACGTACTAATTACCGTAAAACATATTTGTTTTATTAAGTTCATAGTATGAAGGCTAGTTCCCATACTAAACGCTCTCCCTGTCAAAAGATTATGGGAACCAAACGTGACTTTCAGCAAACAAGTTGCTAGGTCGTGTAACTTCACACTAAGGTTATATGATCATATATACCCAATATAACTATCACCTTTTATTTAGAACAATGCATTAGTGAATCATTGGTATGATTAGATCCTATAGTTGTCCCATGCCATAACACCTTATTTATGGTTGTTCTATTATAGTATCTTAGTATGTTCTTTCTATTATCGTGTATTGTATCTTCCTCCCTGTTTCTCTTGATTGTGTGTTCTCTTATGTTATTGTGTATTGTATCTACCTCCCTACTTCTCTTTGTTGTACGTTCTAGTATCTAGTATGAACTGACTCCCTAAACTATACCCAATTATAGCTTGATAGTGATTTACTTGTTCTGTTATTGAAAAGACTCATTTTACTACTAAGTTATGCCTCTAGTTTAAAAATGGAGTTTTCTTAAACTAAAAAGTAACATAAATTTAAAAGATTAATTGAAATGTTTTGATCACTCGTATAAGACATAAGTAACCTTAAAAAGATATTATAACAAACAATTACATAATTATCAATTGTGTTCAACTTGTATTCCCCCCCTTATAAGCATTTAAAACAGTTTAAAAGATTGATTACGGGGTATGAACTCACCTGATGTGGGTGATTCAAACGAATACGCAGGTAAAGATGACAAGCTCCAAGAACGAATTCCCGAGACTTAACGATCCCTAAATGACATATAATGGAATATATAGCCATAAATATAGAATTTAGAAGCGACCAAATGCAAGGAAACACTTCACGGGACTAGGAAAAACGTTGAACAAGTGTTGGAATCACATGTGATTGAACTAACGAGAGTGTACGTCCACTTTGATGAGTGTGCAACCATGGGTGTGCGGCCACACACTCATGGTAGAGTGCAAAAAAACGTTTGCAATGGTAGGGAGGCTTGTGGGACAATTGCTCTTCAAATGGTGAAGCTGGAATGCACTTTGAAGGCCCCTTTAAGGGTGTTTTGAGGAGTGTATGGCCACACATGGGTGTGCCGCCGGACACACCATATGATCACGAATTTTGGGCATTCTTAAGGGCTTAAACTAGTGTTCAAACAAGTATTAAGCCAAATGGGAAGAGTACATATGTTCTTGAAGATTTAGGCTGAAAATCGGATGCTAGTTGAGAGAGAAATCGAGTTCTGGACTTGGGAGAGTGAAAAGGAATGAAAGAAGGCTAAGATCTATACTTATACACGGGAGTGTGCTGCCAAGAGAGGGGTCTGCGGCTGCACACCCATGTGCGCGGTCATACACTCCTTGTGTTGGAGTGTAAGGCTCAATTTTGGTGCTTTACATGTATGCGATCCAATCCTTTACTCAATGCTTGAATGTACTGAGCTTCCAAAGAAAAAAAATTTCAGGTTGTCACACTCACCAAGTCCATACTGAATTCGATGAGTCTAAGCCTGACTCGACAAGTCAGAGAGTCAGACGGTGTTGATTTCAGGTTTTTGACCTGTTTTAACTATGGATAATTACCTAAAATGATTTTTATTAATAAAGAACGATTTTTATAGATATTTGAAGATTATCCTTGCCAAAATAGAAGATTATTATCAAAATTTAGATAATCTTTTGTTTTATTAGATAAATATTGATTATTTGGAATTTATATTTGAATTATCTTATGAAGAAGTTTCAATGTCGCCCTTTAGTTTTTATAGTGCTCAAGTGCTCATAAGTTCTCAGTATTGGAATCAACCCGCGATCATTGGAATCACTTCATGTATTTTATCACGAGTGAGCATGAGAAGATAATATCTTATATTCTTCAAACCTAGAGATATGAGTTGTTAATATAAGTTGGTTGTACATTGATTACACGAAAACGCATACGGTAACTTGGTGTTATAAAACATGCCTTTCTGTATGACTTAACAAGTACTAGAACAAGCCATAAGAGTCGAAGTTTATCCATTCCTTTTACCTTCGGGATAAAAGCGATATATGTGGGCCCATAGATGATTTGATGATGACAAATGGAAGTGCTCGGTCGGGCCAGGACTATTTGATTTGTTCAATTAGTCAGTTGTCATAAATCGGAAATCGAGAAACAACAAATGGATAGAGAGAATGATTATAATCCATGTCTCAGTCCATATGATATCTAGAATGGAGGAATATATGATCCCTTATCTAATGGACAAGCCATTGACAATATTAGAGTTCATCTACAAGGTCAGAGTTCGATAGAAGCTTTTGAGAGCTACGATTACCAGTCGGTTCTTAAAGTCATACGCAATCATAATTTTAGACTTATCCAAGTGGGAGACTGTTGGATTAATGTCTAAGTCCATAACTATAATTGGTAAGATTTGACCCGACCCAGCATGGTCCATTTGGGTTGCATGGTATCATGCATTTGGATAGACTATAATGAGAGAAATCACACTTAGGGTTGGTTAATATATTATAAGTTCTAATATATTAGTAAGACTATTTAATTAGTATTGATCAAGAATTAATCTAGGATTAATTAAGTGATCAAAAGAAGACTAATTAAATATATGGGTTGATTGTGTAAATCATCCATTCTTATATATGTGGGCTTGTGATCCAAGATTCCTTATGTTGGACAAAGTCCATGGGGTGACCCATGGATACTCCATGTAGGTTAAAATCCATGGAGCATAAGGAATGGGTAAAGTCATGAGTTACATGGTGTAACCCTAATATCCACCATTTAACCCATGGCTCAAGAAATCGGCCACTATGTACAATAGAGAAAGGGCTAGCCGATTTCAATTGTTCTACATTTCTCTCAAGGTTATTCCAAATGCAATTGATGTTGTCTAAACCATTTGAGGTGTCACACTCAGGGCAGTAGGCACTCATGCTTCATGAAGACTTTCTACATCAAATAGGTATGTAATTCTAACTTGATATATTCATCTGCATTATATTATTATGCTAGTTAGGATGAATACCTTGGAAAGTTCATATTTGTATGTATAATAGAGAAAACATAGATCCAAGGTATTTCAGGTTGCAAGTACACTTAAGAGTGTTATAATGCTCCAAACCCAACAGTTATCATGGAGCAGATGATTTCATACCTCTCTTGTCATGCACTTTGATTGTATCTTTCCATTAGAACTTGGTGCATTTCAAAAGAGTAAAAGTCCTCAAAGGACTTTTGGAGTTCCGTTGTCATGGTGGCCATCATGATGCATGCTACTTTGGTAGCATCCCTTTCATGTGCCTAGAAGTCAGCGATCTCCTGAGGAGTTGCAGTGGTCTCATCAATCTCCTTAAGCTCCTTATCGAGGACATATTAATTGTCCTCGTAGCGGGTAATCATCCTAATGTTTCTGATCTATTCATTGAAGTTGGATCCATCAAAAGTGACTTTCCCACACAAGTTCATAAGGGTAAAGGAACTATTAGGATTAGAGCAAAAAGCAGCGTTGTTTGAAGACATCTAAAAGAACAGAACAATATTAGTTTAGATATTAAGAGAGTCCTTAATAAACCACCCAAATGTAATATTAATTATAGGATCCAATCACAATATATTATAACTTAGAAGAGGTATGCCGTAATCTAGGCTATAACATATTTGAAAGGTAGGTGAATGACGATTCACCAATTTCCACCATGAAAAACGAAAATATTTATATTAGGTTTTTAATTGGCTATTAGAAATCCCTAAATTCTTTGAGATTCATTGAAATTTTCAATGGCATGTTTCAATCTCGACTGTGCCCTCCAAGTTTTGTGACTGGGATACCGAGGATCACAAAACGAGGTGTGAAGTAACCATGCAAATCACTTGGTACCCTTAAATTTTATCACTCAATCGATGTGTCGGTAAACCACACACGCTCCACCGATACTATGATAAACCTTAAGTCACCCTTTACCTACCTTGTTAAGTCTAAGTTATTGTGCCGGTTAACCACACACGCTCCACCAACGACTTAAACAAAGTGTAAAGTGTAATTTCATGGATTAGCACCTTATTCACATTTTTCGTAAAGTAACTAAGATTGGGAATTTAATAAAACATTTAGTTACTTTATAATATTCATCATACTTTTAATGAGAATTTATAAGTCCTTGTCCTACCCGTTCGGCTAACGACCATCCACCGATCAAGGAAGCGGTGGGTGAGAGTGGATACCCATTAAGTTGCCATTTTATAGGCAACAACCTTATACCGCCCTTATAGACTGGCTTCGTGAATGAGGCATACTAGCGGTAAGACGACTTGATCTTATATATATATATATATATATATATATATATATATATATATATATATATATAATTAACTTATAATATTATAAAGTATAAGGGTTAAATTTTAACTTTTAAAATTCTAAGGGTTGAAACTAAAGTTTTAATCAAGACTTTACTTGTTCCAAAACTTGAGGGCAAGTTTTGTAAACTTTCAAAACTTTTCATTTCATATAACTTATGAATTTAATTAAGTAATAAAAATGAAGACTCTTCATTTTTATAACTCTAGTGTTCTTTTAATGGTTCTAATAAAAGTGTGACTTTTGGTTTTCCATAACATGAGGACAAGTTATGGACTCCATTAAAACACTTTATGATCATGAATTAAACTACCATGAAGGTTACAAGCAATTCCTATGATCATCTAATCTTCATAACTTCAAGAACATAAATATGAACATTTCAAGAATAAAAAATTACACTTAAAAACTTGTAATTTTGATAATTGCCATTGCAAATGGATTAGCATAAACATTACACCATCTAAAACTAGTTTTCAAGTACCAAAACAGTTTAGGGTAATGTTTCTAGTCCATTTCTAGCAACAAAAGTCGAATTTCTGAAAACTGCAGCCTCTACTCGTCAAGTGCAAGAACAAACTCGACGAGTAGCTTGCATTTGCACATGGACTCGTCGATTCCCCCCATGTACTCAGCGAGTTCATACGAGCAGAAAACAGAAAAACGATACTTTTTCAACAGTTTGCACAAAAAATCAACAAACAAGCCTATGCTCTGATACCACTGATAGGTTTTAAGCATTCTAACACTTCCTAAGTGTACATGCTATCCTAATAACCTTGGATCTATGTTTTTCTAATAATCATGCAAAGTTGAATTCCAAGGTTATATTCCTATCTAGCATACATGGGGAACAATTTTTAACTTGAATGAAAGATTGAATAACATACCTTGTTGTTGCTTATGATCCTTGAAACCTTGTAAGCCTAGCACCCCAAGTGTGATGCCTCAAATGCTTCACACAACACCAAATGCTTTTCGAATGACTTTAAAGAGAATACACACTTCTAAAATTGGCCTAGCCCTCTTGTTTCTTATGTGTAGCCGATTTTGGTGGAGAATATGTTCTTTATATAGTGTTGACACATCTAGGGTTACACCATGTAAACCCTAATGTGTCATGACTCTTCATTTCCATGACCCATAGGTTTGTAACTCCGATGGAGCATCCTATGGGTGGAACCCAACTTGATAATCCATGGAGTCTCTTAGCTCACTATACAAGTTATGGATGATTTACATAATCAACCCATATATTTAATTAGTTATCTTTTGATCACTTAATTAATTTTAAATTAATTCTTGATCAAACTAATTAAATAATGTTATTAATATATTAGAACTTATAATATATTAATAAACCACAAGTGTTATTTCTCTCATTTAGTCTATCCAATTGCATGGTGCCATGCAACCCAAATGGACCATGACGGGTCTGGTCAAGTACATACCAGAAATAGTTATGGACTTAGACACCTTATCCAACAAAAGGGGACTACAAAAAGTCAATATGATCAGTAAATAAAGTACTAAAATGATTAGCCCCTGTCAAAGGGCGGCATTCCCTACTCTCCGAGAAAAGAGCCTGATAATAAACATAAAATCCATCCTTGATCCGAACAGGATTATCAATCCAAGCTCTGTCAATCATTAAATCCCGAATAGAGATTTGACGCCTCTTACGATTAATGATACCATGAAAGTGACCTGAGTTCTCATCACCATCAGTATTTCACTGAATCTTTGCCTTTAATATCTAAGTGAGAAGAATGATCAAAAACCGCCAATTCTTTAAGAAAATATACCCTCTACTCAATCGAATCTTGGATAATTTTCTTTAAGCAAATATACTCATCAAGCGACTATCAATCGACTCAATCGAATCTTGGATGATTTTCTTTTTAGTAGCAACCAGATCCCGACTATTGTTGTTTCACTTAAATTAGATTTAAGAAGCTATAATTTCTTCTTAAAAATAACCCAAGGGTTACCTAAAACCACCCTGTTCATCGGCTGCATCCAAGAATCTCTCACCACATCATCAAAACCAGTCATCTCAAACCGACAATGAAAAACCCCAAAAGGGAGTAGGACCATAATAACACAATGCTCCAATAATAAAATAGATTGTCATTTCTAATTGTTTACCATGTATAAGTAGTAATGCATTTAATAATTAAATTAATGAAAAATAATAATAATTATAAACAAATAAAAAGATCTAGTATATTTAACTTTTATAGTCGTCAAAAGGATGAAAGTGGTCAGTGAAAATAAAATTATATAAGAAATATTCAGTTGAATTTTTGATTAAGTTATGGGCATAACATCCACCTACTACTACTACCAGCTCGGTATGTATGTGTAGAAAGATCCATGCTTTAGGGTTAACATCGCTGCATAAATTGGTTTGTATAGATTACTAGAAACCCTAATAACGGGTACCTGTATCCTTTCTCTAAATGATCCTCTTTAATCCACATGGCATTTTTTTATATCATTTTTTTGTCACGTGGTGTTTTTCTAGACCTATAAAATTTTACTTTCCAACCTACAGTGTCATTAACACTCTATAACCTAAATAAATAAAAAAACAAATTTGAAATCTAAAAAATTTAATCAATAATTTAATACATGATCTTTTGGGATTCATATCAATTACCCCGTGTTTATTTAGGAAACAACCGGTTTAAACCGATGTATTCCACGAGAAATAAGCAAGTCTTCTCTTTTGAAATAGGTAACTAAATATATATTCCTTACAAAACATATAAATGTTGGGTAAATTGCATAAAAAACACTCTTTTTACACAAAAATTTGATTTAGACACCGTGGTTTTTTGTGTCAATTTTGACACTGTATTTTCCAATTTGTTACAATTCTGACCACTTGACCGGTTAACCAGGTTACATACTGACGTGACATGATGACGTGTCAGTTTTGATGGCGTGGCATGCTGACATAATATGTTGACGTGTTAAAATTGAATATTTTCTCACAAAAAACACTAAGTTTTCATTTTTTTCGATTTTGACACTAAGTTTATTTTTTTTTTCTTTCAACTTTAACACTATTTTTTTTTTCCAAATCGAACATCATCTTTTCCAATTTTTTCAATGTTGACAATTTTCTATTTAAAACTGTATAAATAGATTTTAATACATTTAAACCATATAAATATGTGTTTTTTTTCCATTTAAATACCATAGTTTTGTATAAATACATATAATTTTTTTACACTAAAACCATATTTTTATGTATAAATATGTATTAGCTATATAAAAATTGTATTTTATATTAAATATGAACCTTTAAAATGTGTTTGGAGGTTTGGAGGTGTGTAGTCGATCAAAACTCGGATATCAAGTTTGCAACCCATCAAATTTTTACATCTTATTAAAAGCTTATGGTTAGTTTGATTCTCATGATATAACTAATACTTTGAATGTAAGAAAAAAAACACCTTGTATTTAAATAAAAATGTGCTTTTTAAACGAAAAAAATATGTTTATACGGTTTAAAATGTAATAAAAAAATACATTTATACGGTTTCAAACGGAAAATAGACAAAATTAAACAAAATCTGATAAATGATGTTCGATTGAAAAAAAATAAAATAAAAACATAGTGTCAAAATTAAAATAAAAAATTAAACTTAGTGTCAAAATCGAAAAAAAAAGTGAAAACTTAGTGCTTTTTGTGGAAAAAAACAATTTTGACACGCAGCATATCATGTCATCAAAACTGACACATCATCATGCCACGTCAGCATTTAACCTGGTTAACCGGTCAAGTAGTTAGAATTGTAATAAATTGGAAAACACAGTGTCAAAATTGACACAAAAAAAACATAGTGTTAAAATCGAATTTTTGTATAAAAAATTGTTTTTTGTACCATTTACCCTATATATGTTGATGGGCAAAATCAGAGAAGATGAACACTAAATCATAAAGTTGGTTACGATTCTCTTATTAAGATGATTTTATTGATGATAGTGGTTCTTTAATCTTTGTTCGTCTCCATCAATCTTTCTTAAACCCTAATCCTATTTACCATATCTATCAGTTGTGTTTCTTCATTTAATTCCATTCATTTCTCTTAAACCCTCCTGTCTGATCCCCACCATAATCACATCTAATTTGAAAACCCTAGACATTGTATTGACTTTCTTCTTTTAAACCTGACGAATTTCTCTATGAAGACCTAATCACCAGAAATGAAGCTTGCCTTCCTCTGTATTTTCATGTACATTAATATTGTTAAGGCTCGATTTTTTTCTCTATCACTTTTGCTTCCCATATTTGCTCTCAAATGGTTTACTTCATTTGTCTTTTCGCTCTTAATTCAATACCGCATCTAAAATTTCTAAAGTGAGTAAGAATGTTGGTCATTCAATGTTTTGCCTCTTTGTTTTAGTTAAAATGGGCATAACTTCTACCTTGCCCTTATTCAAATGATGGTGAAAAATGAACGAGATATCAAATGAATAGATTTCGAGTTCTTGTGATTTTTCATTTTGTAGCATTTTATTCCCTTTTTAGGTTTTTCAAGGCTTGAGATAAACATACACAATAACGTCGAAGCAATAATCAATTTAGTCAAATCTAATTTAAGAAGTGAAACACATGCTCATTTTCTCTTTTTTTAGTTTATGTTAGTCGGTTACAAAGTACTTAGTTCTAGAAGTTTTTTTTAAGGGGATCAAGGAGAAGGATCAGATGTGATTAATGATGATATACATTTTGTTGTTTGATATTAGAGAGTGATTCTCACTGTTTTTTTGCATTTGTCACTAATATGTTAGTTTTTAATTCTGTTCAAAAGTGTGAAACAACTCAAAGTTGCTATGTAGAACATCATTCTTTAAAAAAAAACAAAAGGCAAGAATAGAGGTTTGGCATGAGTAAAGAAGCGGTAGTCTTTCATTAGTTTGTAATACAATAGGAAATTTGCGTATCGGTATAAACGTGTTGCTTCATCTGTTAATAAAATATAATATGTTAATTTTGGGAGAAAAATGGATTTTTAATGCTTCCTCTATTAGAGCACAATAATCTGATACTTTTTTTTGAGGTGGATTTGGTTAGATCTCAGTAATTAAACATGAACTTACGTTTAATTCAATAATTCATACGTGTTGTTTTTTGTTTTGGAATATGAGGTAAACTTAAAGTGTGATAAATATAAATTATTCAAAATTAGTACATATCAAGATTCAAGCCTAAAGTCAATATACAAATGATTATCTAAGTTAGTAAAAGGGTAATTTTAATATTGAACTTTGTGTTTGTGGTCAATGAAATGAAAGGTGCTTATGTATATGACAAGTAAAATTGTTTTCTATTTGTATTTAAGTAATGCATTGAATCTTTTATAACTAAAAAGGATGCAAATTATAATTTGAAATATTTTGTAATTTGAGAGCATCATTTTTAAATTATTTGTCTATTTTTGTTGACTTAATGTACTATATATGTAGAATCTAAAATTATTTTAAGCAATGATACAACTAAATTAACTTAGAACCACCACCATTAGAAAAACATCTTCAGTAAATCAAGAATATAACCAAAAAGTGTTAATAATACATAATTGACCACAATTTTTCTTTTATGCCATGGACATAACTAGAAGTGAAATATTTTAGTTCTTTGAAATCTAGAAGCATTTGAAATGGTTGCTCCGATTTGGATCTTTAAAGTAGTTGAAGGCATGAAAAGCTCTTCCAAATAAGTGAGATTTCGACCGACTCAAATTTTAACATTTTTTATAGTTTAATATATTTTCACACAAATTATTAAACATAATACATCAACTATCTATTATTTCTAAATAAATATATATCATAACAATTACAATAACATCTCTTTTGGGAAAAAAAAATGATTTTAAGAAAAGGCCAAATTGGATGAAGATATATCTTTGTTTTATAAGGGATTATATGTTTTAACTAGGGATAATGACTCTTGAGGGTAATTAACTTTTGCGTTTGTACTCATTTGGTCCCTTTCTCTTTTTTTGTATTCAATATACTATCGAACTTGCTGTTTGTGTTCACCATAACCCTTTTGACCGGTTATTGACCTGTGATAGCCGGTCAAAGGGTTATGGTGAACACAAACAACAAGTTCGATGATATATTGAGTACAAAAAATGGAAAGGGACCAAATGAGAACAAACTCAACAGTTGGTTACCCTCCTGAGTCATTTTCCCTTTACACATTTACAGCAAATCCCAAGTCATCTCCTACTGATATTAATGACTTTATGAGATTCATTCTTGCTTCTCTTCAAAACATAACCCACGAAAAAACACTATTCAGATATGTCTAACTTTGTAATGCACTTGAATATTTATTAGGGGAATCTTGACCAAGCAGGCGCATTTCATGACTACATTTACATTTCCAATCGAATGATTTATCGTATCATGGATTCTAGACAAAACTATAAACGAGTGAAATCACAAGTGCTGTGATTTTTGAGTTTACTTAGCTTTAAGATCGAATTCAGAGGATGAGATACAACATCAATATGTTCAATATCATGCTGCTTTTGCAGACCACATCATCATAATATACCTTGAGGTAAACGTTTATGCTGATAAATATATCTCTCATACACAATCATATCCTTTTGAAGAGAGGTGTTGACAGCTAACCACAGTAAGCATAACGTAGACCAAGTTTTAACGAAGTTACCCCTCTGAAACACTCTTCATATACCTTATAGCCAAAGAAGGTTGCAGTCTTTGATAATTTTGCAACTTTAATTTCATTTAACTTTTCGGGGAAAATGACATAGAAAGGTAACCAACTATTGAGTTTGTTCTCATTTGGTCCATTTTTTTTTGTACTTAATATACCATCGAACTTGTTATTTGTGTTAATCATAACCCTTGGACCGACTATCACATGTCAAAAGCCGATCAAAAGGGTTATGGTAAATACAAACAACAAGTTCAATGATATATTGAATACAAAAAAGGACCAAATTTATACAAACGCAAAAGTTAATTACCATCAAGAGTCATTTTCCCTTTTAACTATGACTATTAATCCTTTTGTACTACAGAGGAAAAACGCGAACTCCTTTTGTACTATAAAGAAAAGAAATGGACAATATGGTATTCGAATTTAAAAAGGGTTCAAGTTATTGTTAAATATAATTAAAAATATCCATTATTCATTTTATTTGTCTTTATTGTGTTAGGTTAATAGAAAAATCAAAACCACAACGTACTTCTATCTTCAATAATAAATAACATATTTTATTACAGAAAATAATGTTATATTTTATTTTAAATCTAAAACAACAATATATTTATATTTTTAACTCAAAATAAAAAAATATTATTACTTTACCTTAGTTTATAATTACAAATAAAACAATGCTATTTTAATGATTATTTGTCTATGATTTTTTTTCAAATTTTAAATTATATATGTCATTATACAACATTACCATTTTATTAGTAATCCAAATATAAATAATGTTAATTATATCTTTAAATCATATTGAAAAATTAATTTAAATTAATAATTTACTAAACATCAAATTTGTAAAACGACTGCCTGTATAGTACATGGGTTATAACATGATATATATATAATATGGTTAACGTTGGCATTTGACTATCTTAAGGTTATATATGTTACATACGACATGGATATTAGGAATAATAGGATTGGAAATAGTTCTAAAAAATCCATTGCATATCTTAAATAACATATTAAAAATTTATTCCCAATCATGGATCCAATTGGATCAACTATAATCAACCAAGAACATGCCATGAGGTTTTGTGGTTTGTACCTCAATTATAGGGTGATCCTTTTGTATATATGCAATGATCTAATTGAGCATTTATATCAACATCGACAGGAACCATACAACTTGCTGCTAGACACCAACTAAACAAACAAACCTCCATTGTTTCTTCCTTTAATCGATGAACCAATAAGGAGAAAAGGCTCTCACAACCAATAAAGGATGTAATATTTTGGGTCTAAGAATATCAATTAACTTGAATAATTTCTAGGATTGTGATTGCAATCATTTTCCAAAATCTATGATTTCGACCCTTATGTCAGGGGTATCACGAAATCCGATTTGGGATAATCCAAGAAATGCAATTCTGAAAACCATGCCACTTCCAAAATCAAAACACAGAAATATACCTTGATGTTTTGTTTTCTGTAGAGATAGAGAGAACAAAATATACTTTTCATGTGTATGAGCTCCAACCCTTTTTCTGTAAGCAGAGAAAGGTTCTTATACTAGACAGAAAAGAGGTTATGGTGGTTTCCTCTAGATTTGGCACCAAATTTGGTAATTACTAGAAATAACTGATGCTTACATCATTAAGATGCAATCATGAGAGTTTTTGTAGGAAATTACAAGGAGTCGATGTAAAATTCGTTTAGATTCCGGGGCGTTGCCCCTTGGAATCATAATGTAACACCCTGTTCTAGGTCATTATGTGATTCAGGGTTGTGGGCTGGAACTCGATTCCATAAAGGCCTTGAGGCCTTAAAGAGGCGATGTTTAGATCTTTTGGAAGAAGGGAATGAAGGTTATGAGACCTAAATCCTCTGGATTGTGCTTTGGGCCAAAGGCTAGTGTGAGAAAAGTCATAGGTCGGTTTGTTGCATGAGAAATGTATTTTTCTTCGAGGATTTCTCAATCCAAGATATCTATATATTAATTTGGGGCTTTTTGATACCTTTCTGTGGATATAAAGAACATCAAAATCGGAGTTAGAATGAAGAAGTTATGGCCATTCGAAGCTAGAGGGTTTTTAGGCTGAGCATAGTACTCTTGGCGTACAGGGTGTACGTTGGGCATACTAGGAAAGAGAGGATTGTGGAGTTGAACCTAGTACATTGTGCGTACTAAGAGTATGTGGGGCCTACGTAGGCTGATGCCAAACCCAAATTTTTAGGGTATCACCCTTGGTCCTCCCATAATCAGCTTCCACTCCTTCCAAACCCTAATCTTGAGTGTATACTTTGTGAGTGAAGATATGGAAACTTGGTGGTGATTTTGGTGGCCTTTTGTAGAAGAAGAAGACTAGTAAAGAAGGATGGGCATGACTCAATTGCATCGCATCCATAGGGGAGTTGTGTACTTGATAACTTTTAATGATACTCTGATAAATGTTTTAAGATCTTACAGTTGTGATTTCAATAAATACTTAAAGTTTTAATCGAAAATTTTGGTTTGAATTTTGGGGCGTTACACACTACCAAGGCGCTACATTCCCTTGGAAGCCTGCACCCAAGGGCGGTCCCCCATATTCCCGACTTCATAATTATCACACCAAGTGTGCACCACCGCACCTCCAAGCTCAGTTAGTAAATGAAGCTTAACCTATCTCATTACTAATAATAATTACACCAAAATATGTTGATAACACCAAAATCACCAACATTCCTCCCCCATTTTAGTGTGATCCTTAATTTACTAAAAGCAAACACAAATCAAACTTATTTATAAATGAAAATATCTTAAAGATTGAACTTTCACATTAGTATAATATACATCTCAAGTATCATAGAATCAGGGTTCCTAAGGATTTAACCCATCAAATCATTTGAGTAACTTAAGATACTATACACATAAGTTAAACATAATATATAATGTTTGACAGTTGACACTATTACAGCCATGTTTCATACCCATTCATGAGTACATAAAAGCCTAGTCCAAGTTTCATGAAGCGACATCACTTCACACTCATGTAGGTAGTCCTTCTATATCATGCACTTGTAAATGCACTTTTTTAAAAGAACAATTAAGAACTTAATCAACCTATTTTAACAATCCATGTTATAAGCACACACATTGGGATGTAGTAAACAAATGTGCTTTAATCTCCATATGTAAAGTTTCCACATTGAATTCAACTTCTAGCATTGTATTAGAACGGAATTGGGTATCTCACCCAGAAAGACATCAAGTGGGACTTAAACCCATCCCTATAACCGACTTCTTCACCAAGTCTCTAGCTAACCCCTTCGTCAATTGATAATTTATGTTTTGTGGAGATCTAATAAATTCAACATGAAGGACACCATAAGTAATGAGCTCAAGTATCATGGTGTTCCTAACACCCAAATGTCATGAATTTCCATTATACACTCGACGGTATGCTTTTTCCAAGGTGGCATCACTATCATAGTGTATAGAGATAGGTGATATAGGCTTTGGCCACAAAAGAATTTCATAGAGCAAATTCATTAACCATTCTACTTCATTTTTAGCAGCTGCAAGGGTTACAAATTCATATTTCATAGTTAAATTTGTGATGCATGTTTGTTTCTTAGAAGCCAATGAAATGGCACCTCCACTAAGAAGAAGCACCCAAAAACCTATAGAAGAGTGATCCTCAACATTAGCGATCCAACTAGCATCTGAATATCCTTTAACAACTAAAGGGAATCCTACATAAGTCAAACCAAAATCCATGGTTTTCTTTATATACTTCAACGCTCTCCTTACTTCTTGGCAATGATAAGTACTATGATTTCTAGTAAAAACCTACTTAGCTTTCCTATAGCAAATGCAATATTAGACCTTGTGCTAGTCATAACATACATCAAACATCCAATGAACTTTGAATACTCAAGTTGTGAAACCGCTTCACCAGTTTTTGGCATAAGTTTCATACTTGGATCAAAAGGTGTACTCACGTGAGAGTAACAACAACAATTGAACTTCTTATGCACTTTCTCAATATAATGAGACTGTGAAATTTATATTCCTTAATGTTCACGTTTGATTCTTATTCCAAGAATCACTTTTGCCTCCCCCAGATCCTTCTCAGAGAACTAAGATGATAAAAACTCTTTAGTCATTTTAACTTGCCTTTGATCAATACCAAAGATTAACATATCATCTACATAGAAGCATATAATCACTCATTTGCCAGACTCCTCAAAGTTTCTACATACATACTTGTCTGATTGATTCAACTTGAAACCGTGAGATAAGATAAACATCATCAAATTTTTTAATCTACTATTTTGGTGCTTATTTTAGCCCATACAATGATTTAACCAACTTACACACCTTATGTTTATTTCAAGGCATAAGAAAACCCTCAAGTTGTTTCATATACACTTCTTCCTCTAAATCACCATTTAAGAATGTTCTTTTAACATCCATTTGGTGAATCACCATTTTATAAATTGATGTTAAGGCAATCAGTAGTCTAATGGTGGATATACGGGCAACTAGAGGATAAGTGTCAAAATTGGAAATGCCATGCTTTTGTCTAAAACCATGAATAACCAATCGAGCCTTAAACTTGTCAATTGTTCCATCAACTTTCATATTCAATTTGAATATCATTTTGCAACCCAAAGGTTTGCATCCGGCAGGAAGATCAGACAACACCTGAGTATTATTCCCCATGATGGAATCCATCACATCACTTATTGTTTCTTCCTAGATAGCAATATATTGAGATTTCATTGCTTCATCAAATGTTTTAGGATCCTTTTTAACACTAAAACAGTCTAACCTAATAAATGAAAATCAATTTTTCCAAATTTCATGTTCTCATTGAATTTGACACATGTCATTTTCTAAGAGTTCTTGAATGATTTTTTTTTTCCATTTGTCATTTTCTTGTATTTTTCATTTTCATAAATTTAAAATCAACATTTTAGTGAGATTTATATATGTAAAGTAAATCATTCTATTAAATTTCACAATAAATATTCTTTTTATTTATGTGAAATTATTACTTTAAAAATATGTAATGGTTATAGTTTTATATTAAACTTTTTTTATTAACCCATGTAATACACGGGTCACACCTAGTATGAATACTAATTTGCGATTTCATCTCTAGAATCCTCAACTAGGCAAAGTTGAAAATTATTTCCAAACGATTTAGCTTTCCTTTGTCTTTTGCTTCTAAGTCCAGGTGATTTATTTGAATCAAGTAAAACAACCTTAGTAGCTTCACGTGAACTAGGAACCAAGTCTTTTGGTCTAGGTAAGGATGAAAAACGATTTTTATCAAATATTGTGTCACAACTAGCATTTTTTGTCTATGAAATTCTATCCATATACGATCAACTTTGGACTCACTCATGAAGCCCCAAAAATCTAATACAATACATTTCATACACTCAACTTTGGGTGGTAACCCTAATTTTTCCGGTTCAAAACCCCTTTTAGGCTAGGAATCAGTTATTAGGCCTAATAGGCCAATAAACTCACAACTTGATTATTTTGGGCTAAGAATCCTTATATGGGCCCTAATTGGACCCATATTCACTAATTCATAACATTTTGGGCCATAAGACTTTTTATGGGCCTTATTGGACATAAAATATCTCGCTTTGTTTTATGGGCCTTATAGGGCCGTAAACTACTCTCTTGGGCCTTATTGGGCCGTAAACGACTTCCTTGAACCCCAATGGGCTGCAAACCCATTTCCATTATCATTTTTGGGCCATAAAATCTCATATGGGCCCAATAGGCCGAAAAATTCTCATTTGGGCTATCAAATTCTCAGTTTGCATTCAAGATAAATCTTCAATATATCCCTCACTCTCATTCCCGATTTACAAAAAAAAAAAAACAAGATGAAAGCTTAACTAATTCAAACAACTTGACATGTCACTATTACTTAGGGATAATCCATGCATAAT
This sequence comes from Lactuca saligna, assembly GCF_052625555.1. Lineage (NCBI taxonomy): Eukaryota > Viridiplantae > Streptophyta > Magnoliopsida > Asterales > Asteraceae > Lactuca > Lactuca saligna. Next base: position 187,530,355 of record NC_136424.1, on the reverse strand, counting down.
ACACAACATGTATCTATGCATGGTGTATTAGCCTTCAAGTAATAACCAAGTTAATCTCTCTCATCTCTCTTCTTACCGTTGGTCGAGACCTCATTCACCCACCATTCATCACATCAAATTTCTTCAAAACACTCTATATTGTTTCCTTTTCTAACACAAGGAGATTTCATCCACCTCTTGCAATTTTCGTGATGTGGTGTGTGGTACCAAGAATTTTCATCAAGTATCATATACTTGGTAAGTTGACATCATAAAAAAGTTATTAATTTCCATTCTATACTAAGAACACTCCATTACATGGCTTCATTTTGTGTTCTAGCTCTCTAGAACCATCCAGATTCGAAAAACTCCTCAAGAGATTAGCTAAGGCCAAAATCTCCTTCTTCACTTCTTCATAAACTAATCCATCAACCCAATGTGAGTTCATACCCCCTACTTTTAGTTTTTTTTGCAATGTTTTTGGGGAGGATACAAATTGCATTATGTAGATATATGTGCTTTTGCATTTTTATGTGCGTTTTTCATAATATGTTTTGTAATTATGTGTCGAAAACTTCATAAACTCAAAAGATATACTAAAACATGATGATATATGTAAAATAAAACACTTGATGCAACTTATGATAAAGTTGAAAGGATAAAAACATGTTAAGGATGTTTGAAACTAAGCAAAATTGTGTAAAGGGCCAAAAATTGACGAAATAAACGAAAGTGAGGATCTTTTTGTCAACTCACGGTTTTAAGAGGACTAAAAGAGTCATTTTTTAAATAAAAATGGGTCTTTATGATATTCATCATTTTAAAAGGGCCAAAAGTTTAAATTTTCACAAATAGGCCTCAATTTGGGCCTTCAAGGTTTCATGGGTTAATTTTGGAAAAACTTTTACTTTGGTGGACTTAATGGCCATTTTGTACAAATTTGAGCCAAAAATATTATTTTTCGAATTTATGGGCTAAAAATGACAATTTTATTTAAACTTGAGTAAAAAAATATATTTTCCATGCATTTGGGCCGAAAATGTAAATTTTCATAAAAATTGGGTCAAAAATGTTATATTTTACATAAGTTGGCTAAAAATGTTGTTTTATTTGACATAATCCCTTAAATGTAAAATTTTGGTCTTCAGGGACCTAAAATGCCATTTTTACCAAAAATGTGCCTTAATTGTAAAGTTTGGGTTTTATGGATCAAAAATGTCTTTTTACAAAAAGTGGTCTTTTATATCATTTTGGTGAACAATTGAGCTTAAATGATCAACATAATAACAAATGGAACAAATACGCCACCTACACTTTTAGTCTGGGCCGAAAAATACCTCACATGCTTATTGGGCCTTAGTGGCCCATTTGCATGTTTAAGTGGGCCTATGATACACACTGCATGTCTATTGGGCCCTTGTGGTCCAATTACATGTTAATTGGGCCCGGAATATACATTACATGTTGTTTGCGTCTTTTTGGTCCATTTACATGCTTGTTGGGCCAAATAAACTAAAAACATACACGAAAACCATATTACTCTGTGCCATTCAATATTCACGTAAAATCAGTTAAGGTGCTTATGAGACATTTCGTTTGACACCTATCGAGTGTACAACTGTAGCCTGTAGTTATAACCAGAGTCTCTTGGAGGGAGAGCGAGAGTTTGTGTATAAATCTATATGGGCATGACTCCCCCACACCTGAGTTGTTCGCCATAATTAGACTAGGTCAATCTAGGGTGACAAACCTTACCATAAACAAGTCGGCACCTGAAAAATGTCAAGACGGGCGAACCAGTCATTATCAAATATAGTTATAACGACTCACATAGAGAATAACCCCAATATAAATTTACGGAATACATATACCATTTTGATGATACAAAAACATACATACACCGATGCTCCGTCTTAGGGTTTTAAGGGCACATCACTTTTATCAACAAAAAATATCAGATTTTTTGGGAAAACATACGATTTTATAGTACCTTCTACTTACAACATGAATTATGGGATTTCCGAAATACTCTTTATACATTTTCAAACAAAAATACACATGCCTTAGCACAGGATTGGACACAAAACTTTTAAACCATTTTTACAAAAAATATCGGATTTTCTGGTGTTTACTATATGATTACAACTTTTCTTTCAAACATGCTTATGAACTCACCAACATTATATATGTTTACGTTTTCAAATAACTTGTATTCTCAAGAAATCATTAAGCAGGCGGGCATCAAGACTATGTGGAAATTTATGGCATTTCATTGCTATTATAAACATTTATATTTTGGGATGTATCTCTTGTAAACAATTACATTGATGTAAACTCACTATTTTTGTATTATTATTTGTGTGATGATGATGATTTCATTGTTTCTATTATATTCATTGTGATGATATTACAAGATGAAGTCACCTAACCCCTAGACGTTTCCGCCGTCTGGTTCGGGGGTGTGACAATTGCATCTCTAAATTCCATAACAATGTTAACCGAAACAAAATCATTAGGTTCTATAACATAGAACCTATAAGCCTTTGAATGCTCGACATATCCAATAAAGATACATGTAATACCTCTTTCACCCAAAATCTTCATTTTAGGTTTAGTCAGCCTCACAACAGCCCGACAACCCCAAACTTTAAGATATCATAAGTTTGGTTTATTTTTGTACCAAAGTTCATAGGGATTTACCCTGTTCCTTTTGTTTGGAACCTTATTTTAAAGATAACATGCAGTTAGCATAGCGTCTCCCCATAAACCATCAGTCAAACCTGAGTAAGAGAACATAGAGTTCATCTTTTCCTTTAGAAGTCTATTATTCCTTTCATAAATCCCATTTTGTTGAGGAGTATATGGTGCAGTTATTTCATGTATAACTTCGTTTTTATATATTTGGAATTTATCAAGGGCTTCAATTCATCTTTGGAATGTTAAAAATATACATAGCAAAACTAAGAACAATCATCTATAAAAGTAACAATGTATTTCTTATTTCCTAAGGATAGAGTTGAATGCAAATCACATAGATCACTATGAACCAATTCAAGCATAACATAATTCCTTTTAGCATTAGGAAAAGGTTGTCTATTTATTTTAGTTTACATACATCTTTTACATTTTTCTATTTAACATCAAAAGATAGTATTAATACATTTTTTGACATTTCAAGCATTTATTTATAATGCGCATGTCCTAAACGAGCATGCCATAACGAAGGATGACTTTGGCTGAGCACATTTGGGGGATTTTCCTTGGATTGGCGTGGGTTTGATTCTTCGTTCCATTTTGTGGTGAGTGATGCCCCTCTTGGTGGCCCGCCAGGCATTCTTGATTCATCGGGTCGGGTTACCCTCTATTTTCCTGTTAAAAAAAATCAATACTAGAACAAGCCATGTATATAGAATCTGCACCATATATATAACAACAGTAGTTTTAATTTTAGAAATAAAATTCTGACATTGTGGTTTCGGGCCTTGATCATTCGATCCTTGTCCAGAAGTGCTTGCACCAATTTTGTTCTTCTTCAAATGACAAACTCGCTTCATGTGACTGGGTTTGTTGCAATTCCAACACACAAGTTTTTCTTTCTCTTTTGAACCCTTGTGCTAGTCATCTTTCTTTTTCCTTTTTCCTTTTTTATTTTTCTGATGTTTGTCATCTTCCACCATGTTCATTGAAGATCCAAGAACTTCCTTTTGTTTTCCTTTGCCACTTACTTGAGCCTGAAGACCCTCTTTAATTCTCAAGTGCTTGTCAAGTTTAAAGTCTTTCCAGGAGGGCGACAATCTATCAATAACACTTGAGATATAAATGGATTCATCCATTTTTCATTTTGTGTTGCTCAAATTGCCCTAATCCTCATGAGTTCATTATACTATTCCATGACACGCATTTTATCCACCATCTTGTAATTGTTAAAATTTACTAACAAAAAATTTCTTGCTTGAGGCATCCTCTGCCATGTATTTGGATTCAATGGCATCCTACAGATCTTTTGCAAATTCTTGATTTTGACAGATTTGAAAAGAGAGTCAGACATACCAGTTAAGATGTGAACACGGCAAATGTAATCATCAATTTCTCATTTGCATCTCCTTATGGTATGTTCAAGGGTTTCATCTTCCATTGGTTCTAGTGCATGGGTGCTCAAAACATGAACAACTTTTAGGGTAGTAAGAAGGAAATGCATCTTCTTTTGGCATCAACGAAAATCAGTACCTTTAAACCTATCCAACTTCCCGAATTTGGAAGTCATGTCTTTAACAGATTTTGTCATTGATATTCTTCACAAAATCTCAAATTTTGAATGTAAAGTTTTGGGGTCTTAAAATATCAATTAACTAGGATAATTTCTAGGATCGTGATTGAAATCCTTACCAAAATCTGTGATTTCAACCCTTATGTCTGGGGTAACACAAAATCTGATTTGGGATAATCTAAGAAATGCAATTTTCAAAATCATGTCACTTCCAAAATAAAAACATAGAAATATACCTTGTTCTTTTGTGTTCAGTAGAGATAGAGAGAACAAAATATACTTGTAACATCCGGAATCGCAGGTATACTACTTTAATATTTATTTTTGGATTTTGTGAAGGAACTCGGCGAGTTGATGCGTATACTTGCCGAGTAGGGTCGTGGTTGATCATCCGGGTTCGCATTGGACTCGGCGAGTCCATGAATGGACTCGGTGAGTCCACGCTATTTAATGAAACCCTAATCCTCCGGGGTTGGAACCTATTTAAGGGAGCTCTTAGCCTTCCATTGCGGCTACCTGTCCCTTGAGAGCACCCTTAGTGAGCTATATCGTTTTGGAGGAAGGATAAGCCATAAGTGATCTTTCAATCCTTGGTCTGGCAAAAAGAAGGTGATGAAGAGCAAGAGGAGACTGAAGGAGGTGGGATTTAAGTGGTTTAAGAGTCCAGAGACTTCAACTTGAGGTATTCATTCGGACCTTCTGCAGTTTTGGTATTGAACTTAGAGATTAGGTTTTTCTAACCTCTTTTGAGGATGTTTATGTGGATCAATTGGTCCCTGATCGAGTCTATGTTTTGGATCTGGGCTCAAAGAGGTCGAGAGACTTCAATCCATTAAGCTTTATGAGTCATTGTGGGGTGATTGGACTTAGGTTGCCATTTTTGGGACTAAATCACCATTTGATGCCATTATGTATATATATATATATATATATATATATATATATATATATATATATATATATATATACATATATATATATATATATATATATATATATAAGCTTCATGTTTCGAGCTTTACGTGATTATATTGCTTGGGAAGGTCAGATCTATGGATTTGAGGAATAGATCTGACCTCAGGAGGTCAATAGAACTTGTGCATGGCATGTACTCGCCGAATTGTTCTTGGGACTCGACAAGTTGAGTCAGGGTAGCCCCGCGATTATTGACTGGGGACTCGTCGAGTAAAGGGAGGGACTCGACGTGTTAAATGGGACAAAGGAGTTAAGTGGACACAAGTGGACTCGCCGAGTTGCCCAAGTGCACTCGTCGAGTCGGGTCAAAGTTTGACCATTGACTTTGGTTGACTTTTAGGGTTTGGTCAGCAACAAGGCCTTTGAGCCAGAAGAGGGGTAAAATGGTCTTTTACTCTTCTGAGGATGTTAAGAAAGGTTGAAGTATAGTCATATTTATGGGAGTATTTGACATATGAGCTTAGGCGGAGGCAAGATCGTATTTCTACAGAGTTAGTGATTTACCGAGATATCAGAGGTGAGTCTTCTCACTATACTGTACCCGGAAGGGTACCTATGTGTGACCGGAAGGTCGGATATGCTATAAGATGTATGCATTGTATGTGATTAGTTACCGTTATGTATGTGCTATGTATGATATGCTTGATATGGGCCGAAAGGCATTATGGCATATGTTATGGGCCGGAAGGCATTGTGATGTGGACCGGAATGTCGATGCAATAGGACCGGAAGGTTTAAAGGGTTGGGACGGAAGTCCCCTGAGACACATGGACCGGAAGGTCATTTCCTGGAAGGGCGTACATATGTAAGTGGTATTTTGGGGGAACTAACTAAGCATTTATGCTTACAGTTGTTGTGTTATGTGTTTCAGGTACTAGCGAGGACCGTGGGAAGGCGCCGGCGTGAACTGTACACACTGACGGAAGATTTACTTGGTGATCTTGGGGTATATTTTTATTATGATGACATTTGCTGAACATGAGTTTTGAGAATATTAAATGATGATTTATGTTGTTTGAAAAATGAAAAATTGTTTTGAAAATTCACGTCGTTACAAGTTGGTATCAGAGCCTTGGTTTGAGGGATTCGGGTGCACCTTCGGGCGTAACTGAACTCAAACCGAGGATTTGAGAAAAAATTTCCAATAATAAAATCATAAAAAATTTTATAAGAGGTTTTGAGATAATCATGAAGGAGCAGTGTGTACGGTCAGCCTGCGCCCGAACGGTAAAATCCCCAAAATACCCTTACAATATGTGTTATGTGATATGCTATGATATGATATGTATGCTAGAGTAGACTAGGTATAATTAGGACAAGAGTGGCCTAGTTTGTGATGCCTTAGTCTAGGGGAATCCTACTGCTATGAGATGCGTTGAGAGCGAGTAGGTACCAATGCATAGTGAGAATACAGGACTTGCGTTCCGGGATCCAAGGAGGAGCACTTCGGGTGAATGCTGATGCGGTGTAATCAGTAGTATAGGGCCCGTACTACTGAAGACACCGGATCAGTGGGCAGCCCAAGTAAGAATCCTTTGGGTATCAGAGGCTGAGTAGAGTTGCGTTATCGAGTGCGAGTATGCTCGATCGAGTCTCGGATATTTTTATGTTGTATTTCAGAGGCTTTATGGTTGGGACATGCCACAGACCTGGGGCGAGCAGTGTGAGTGACGAGGAGCTTCTTCAGATGATGCACGATGAGGTGGCTGCAACAATTAGGGTCGAGATTCCGGAGATGTTTGGGTCTATCAAGACCACACTGTTGGAGACTTTTGATGAGCGGTACGCCGCGGTGACAGAGGCCGCAGCCGCTCCAACTACAGCAGCTGTGGCTGCTGCCAGACCTCAGGGAGGTGACTCGTTGTTGTTCCGGGAGTTCAGCAACACGAAGCCACCCGAGTTTGATGGGACGTAGGACCCGATCACTGCGATGAGATGGATTGCTGACATTGAGGGATGCTTCTATACGTGTTCATGTCTGGAGCATCTGAGGGTACGGTTCGCATTGAACCAGCTCCGCCTAGGAGCGAAGGATTGGTGGAAGTTCGTGACAGCGAAATTCACTCTTGCAGAGATTTCAGCAGTGACTTGGGAGAGGTTCACTACCATGTTCAGAGACGAGTATGTTCCCCCGGTGGAGAGGGAATGGTTGATTCAGCAGTTCTTGACCATCCAGCAGGGTAATGATTCGGTTACTGTGGTCACCCGGAAGTTTCATGAGAGGGAGATGTTCTGCCCTGAGCAGGTGTCTACTGAGCAGGCACATATGAGCCGGTATTTGGGTATTCTAAGGAGGGACATTCGGGAGTTCGTGTCGAACTCGACGTACCGGACCTTTGCTAAGCTCCAGGAAAATGCTCGGAAGAGGGAGATTGAGTTGGAGACTCAGGCCAGGGAGGAGGCCGAGTCTCAAAGGATGGATCGGCGGTCGGCTCTGTTGCAGCCGGCAGCCAAGCGGACCAAGTCTGCCGATTCGAGGATGGGAGGCCAGAGGGGCTGCACTTGCTGGAAGTGCAGCAAGGGTCATGAGGGAGCCCGTCGATCAGGTGCTTGCTACAAATGTGGCAAGGAAGGGCATATCGCTAGGGATTGCCCCAAGGGATTTATGGTTTGCTTCCATTGCAACCAGACCAGCCATCGGAAGGCCGATTGTCCTCAGCTACACCAGGGACCAGCACAGGGATCTGCGCCTGCTACTAGGGTTACCGACATTCGACCGGTGAAGGCCGAGGCCCCGAAGGCTCGTGGGAGAGCTGTCTAGTTGACTGCGGAGGAGGTGCGCGTGGCACCCAATATCGTGGCTGGTATGTATTCTTTCGTGTATTTACTTTCATGTCGAGGTGTTATGCTTGTATTATGATATGGGTAGGTACTTTTCTTGTGAATTTTGTACCTGCCTTAGTATTATTTGACTCGGGTGCGAGTCGGTCGTTTGTATCTTTGGCTTTTAGTCAGCACATCAGTATTAGTTGGGAGGTGATTAGTCGACCCCTTAGGGTTTCCATAGCTAATGAGAAAGCGGTGTATGCCACCGAGGTGATTTAAGGATGTGTGCTTGAGGATTTTGGTGTCAAGTTCCCAATTGATCTAGTTCCTATCGCGATGGGAGATGTCTGTGTCATCGTGGGCATGGACTGGTTGAGTAAGTTTGGAGTGGTTATTGACTGCGAGAGATAGCTGGTGACCATACGAGACCCTAGTGGGGGAGTTCTTACTGTGTACAGCGAGGGTATGTGTCCTCGGTCGGCATTTTGTTCGGCTGCCAGGGCAAGGTAGAGTTTGCAGCAAGGCTGCCATGGGTTTGTAGCTTATGTGATGGACACATGAGTGGCCGTGGGGAGGCCAAGTTCGATTGATGAGGTCCCGATAGTGTGCGAGTTTCCGGATGTTTTTGCTGAGGAACTACCGGGCATGCATCCAGAAAGACAAGTGGAGTTCCTTATTGATTTGGTTCCGGGAGCAGCACCTTTCGCCAGGGAGCCTTATCGCCTCGCACCGCCAGAGATACAGGAGTTATCCTCGCAGCTTCAGGAGCTGTTGGGGAAGGGGTTTATTCGACCGAGTAGTTCACCTAGGGGAGCGCCGATCCTTTTTGTCAAGAAGAAGGATGGTTCACACCGGATGTGTATTGATTACCAGGAGTTGAATAAGTTGATGGTCAAGAACCGATATCCGTTACCGAGGATCGATGATCTGTTCGATCAGTTGCAGGGGGCATCTTGGTTCTCCAAGATAGACTTGAGGTCGGGTTATCATCAGATGAGGGTTCAGGATGAAGATATCTAGAAGACTGCATTCAGAACTCGCTATGGACATTACGAGTTTGTGGTGATGCCTTTTGGGCTCACCAATGCCCCAGCTGCGTTCATGGATCTCATGAATAGGGTGTGCAGGCTGATGCTGGATCGGTCGGTGATCATATTCATTGATGATATTTTGGTATATTCGAGGTCTAGAGAGCAGCATGAGGAGCATTTGAGGGAGATCCTTGGATTTCTAAGATCGGAGAGGCTGTATGCCAAATTCTCCAAGTGTGATTTTTGGTTACGAGAGGTCCAGTTCCTAAGGCATCTTGTTAATCAGAAAGGGATATTGGTCGATCCGGCCAAGATCGAGGCGGTGATGAGATGGGAGGTGCCGAGATCACCCACTGAGATAAGGAACTTTTTGGGATTGGCTGGCTATTATCGGAGGTTTATTAGTGATTTCTCCTAGATCGCTGTGCCACTTACCAAGATGACCCGGAAGGGTGTTGCATTTACATGTGGGCCGGAGCAGCAGTCCTCATTTGAGACACTTCGCCAGAAGTTGTGGTGCTCGCACTCCGGGAAGAGATGGAGGATTTTGTGGTATACTGTGGTGCATCAATATCTGGGTTAGGGGCAGTGCTTATGAAAAGGGGACACGTGATAGCATATGCATCGAGGCAGCTGAAGCCTCAGCAGTTGAGATATCCCACCCACGATCTGGAGTTGGGGGCTGTGGTGTTTGCCCTCAAGATCTGGCGTCACTATCTGTATGGGGTTCGGTGTACCATATACATGGACAACAAGAGTCTGAAGTACTTGATGGACCAGCCCAGCGTGAATATGCGCCAGAGGAGATGGTTGGATGTGGTGAAGGATTATGATTGTGAGATCCTGTACCACCCGGGCAAGGCTAATGTCGTAGCCGATGCTTTGAGCCGAAGGGAGGAGAGCTCCCCGATTCGAGACGTTTGTATGAGGTTGACAGTGATGACTCCGGTATTAGAAACCATTCGATGGGCCCAGGCCGAGGCTGCGAGACCAGAAAACCGGAAGAGGAAGCGAGTTGTCGGGCAGGTATCGGAGTTCGTTACCGATAGCTGGGGACTTATAACATTTCAGGGTCGGATTTGGGTACCGTTTGTGGGCGGGACGCGTACCATTTTGATGGAAGAGTCACATCGATCTAAGTTCTCGATCCATCCTAGGGCCACTAAGATGTATCTAGACCTAAAGAAGGAGTATTGGTGGCCCTGTATGAAAAGGGATGTTGCATGGTTCGTCGAGAGGTGCTTAACTTGTCATCATGTTAAGGCCAAGCACCAGCGTCTGAATGGTAAGCTGCAGCCGTTGGAGACCCCCAAGTGGAAATGGGAACATATTACCATAGATTTTATCACCAAATTGCCAAGGATGGCTTGAGGTGTCAATGCAATTTGGGTGATTGTGGATAGGTTGATGAAGAGCGCTCATTTTCTTGCTATCAGTGAGAGCTCTTCTGCCGAGAGGCTAACAGAGTTGTATGTGAGGGAGGTGGTATCGCGGCATGGGGTTCTGATATTGATTGTTTCAGATCGAGACGTGCAATTTTGTCACACCCCAAAACCAAGAACGGCGGAAACGTTCTGGGGCGGAGGACGTCATGTACAATATCACAACAATGAAAAGTAGTAAACAAGTAACAACATCATCCATTGCATTAATAATATAATTATTATACAAATGTGTTTTGTCAAATTTTGATAAACACTAAAGCATAAATCAAAATGAAAGATGAGTCTTGAACAAGCTCCATCTTCCTTTCTCCTTGCATCGGTACCTGTCTATGATGACCTGAGGATACAAGTAATTTTGAAAGTGAGTATTAGTTTTGAAGCTGGTGAGATCATAAGTATTTTAGTGTCATAATTTGTATATAAGTATTTGCATGTAAGAATTTGTATATGAACTGTAAGTAATTGAAAATGTTTGTGAAACAACTATAAACGTTTGAAAAACCCTAGAAATCCCTATGATTCCTACTATTATAATAGGGAGTCTTCTACCAAGACTTAACTGATCTCTATATATAGCCTTTTACCAAGGCATCTAGTGTCTGTGTGTGTCTCTTGTAGGAGTATGTATTTTCCCAAGTCTGACTACCATCAATCAAAAAGATAGTTTCTACATTACCGTGCATCGTGTGAATGTTCACGAAGTGAATGTAAAGGGAAAATGGAATAGTACTATGGTGTAGCACCGAACTACAACCGTAACAATTACCTTAAGTCTAGGGTAATACTTCCAAGTACTGTACTATTTGTAATAAATAACCACATCGGTACTCAACTGCCTTATTTGAGGGATAAGATAATGTCTAGATCCCAGACTATACGCTCCCCTATCAAAGGGATTTTGGGACCTACCCATGACCCCTGCATGTATGCAAGCCATGAGCATCCACATTACTATGATCATGTATACTCGATATAACGATCACAATTGCGTTGTGATTCATCGGTATAGTTAGATCCTGAACTGGTTCCATGCTATAGCACCTAGTGATGTCTGTCCTATGCATATGTAAGTGTGATCATGTAAACATATCTATGTAATAGTATAGTAATGTACTATAATGTTCCACGTGTGCTAGCTGTAAAGTGTGATCTCCCTCTATCTAGCATGTATAGTAATGTACTCGTTCTAGTATCGTTGTATATGTTCTTCTCTAGTATAGTTGTATATATTCTTCTCTAGTATAGTTATATATGTTCCTCTCTAGTATAGTTGTATATGTTCCTCTCTAGTATTGTTGTATATGTTCTCATAGTAGTAAGTATTGACTCATGAATGAACTGACTCATAGTATGATATTGTGTTCTAGTAATGGTTCTAGTATCCTCCTAAACTACCCCTATGGTAGTTTACTAGTAATCTAACTGGTACGGATGGACATGGATGTATACCCTTGCTACCCAAGGGTATTGATTGAATTGGAAGAACCTTTATGACTACATATGTAAACAAGATATATAACTAATATTTAAACGACCTTCGGACGGGTACCTGATATCCCACCAGACCACATCTCAAGCGCGAAAAGGAAATAAGGTGGATAGCCTTCCTACGTTTTTTAAACATTACTCATATAAATATACATATATAGGCATGCAATTTATAGTATAAAAGCATAAAGTAAGTTTTGTAAAACCTTTGAACATAATTATTATCTTAAAAAAATATCGACTTGATGTCAATCTATAAAACAATTTGAAGGCATGGATTTGATAAAACAGTTTAGTGTAAAGAAGCATTTGTTTGAAACACAATTGTAAATAAGTTTGAAATGTAATATATAGAGTAAAATGTACAGTGTAATAAAGAGTTTAAAACATATAAAATGTTTATAAAAATCATTTGAAGAAAACTGTTTGGTAAAACGGCTAATGTGTAGTAAATTATTTGAATGTTGCATATTAATCACATGTGATTGATATAATAACTACCATAATTCTACTTATTAATCACATGTGATTGATATAATAACTAGTATGATTCTACTTGTATCCCCCCCCCCCATAAAACATTTAAAAGTAGTTTAAAACATTGATTAAGGGGTATGAACTCACCTGCAGTAAGTGACTAGAATTGAACGGACTGTTATCGTAAGGAAGGATCGGATAAGTGCTTGGTGTCAGGTGAAGACTTTAGACACACACAATGATCCTAATTACATATGTAGATATATGTATATAAATAATTAGTGATTAAAACACTAATTATACAAGTATAAACATTTAACCGCGAGGAAAACACTTTTGGTCAAGTGTTAGGAGGCTAATGGGTTGCAACAAAGGAGTGTAATACCTTAAATGGGAGTTTAAGGTCTAATGACCATATTCTTTGGAGTTTACGGCCCAGGGTAGTAAACTCCTGGCCGTTAACTATACATTGGGTCATTAATTGAGGCTTAAAGTTGTTACAACTCAAGTGGTAAATTTCTCCATGGTTTAAACAAGTGTTTGGGTGTCATAATAACTCCTTTAAGGAGTTTACGGCCCAGGGATCGTATTCCCTTGGAGTTTATGGCCGTAAACTCCCTTGGGAGGGTGGTTATGGTGTTTTCAAGTCTCAAACATTTCTAGGTAATGATCTATGTTGGGTTCTAGGCACAAGGAAGGAGTTAGGGTGTCATTTGACCCCTTTATAGGTGTTTACGGCCCAAGAACTTGTCTTGTCCGTAAACTCCTTAACAAATGTGATTCCTTATGTTTTCTAGGCTATAAAAACTTTAGGGTACTTGTCCTTATTTAAGCCTAAGCCTTAGGAAGTGTTTCAAAGCATTTTGGCACCTAAACATGGAGTTCACGGCCCAAGAAGCTCCTTGGCCATGAACTCACTTTCATCATTGTTTCTAATTGATTTTGGTGTCCTATATATGAAACGAAGGCTTCTAGTTCGAGTTCTAAAGCTTTAAGGGTCATTGGGACACTTTTAGCCCTTAAAATGGAGTTTACTCCCCATGTGTTCTTGGGCGGTAAACTCCCAAATCTTGGGGTTTTGGTCTGATTTTTATGTTATAATACACAGTCTAAGCTATATAATATAACAAGTTCGAAGTACTCACAATTTGGGATGAAAACCCGAAGATCCGTGAGAGAGAATTTTGACTTTTATCTAAATGGAATGTAACTAATGAACCAATTTGGTTCAGAATTCTATTTGTAGTCCTGAGATATTTTTGGCAGAAAATATTTTTATTCCTGAAACAAACTCTAATGTCCTAGAGTATTGGAATAACAGTGTGGCACAAAACCCTAGTGCATCCATTCTCCTAATATCTCCTTAAGTGTAAAATGCTGAAAACTGCCAAACTTATACTCGAAGTCTGAGTTTTCACTATAACTGTTCTACATCTATTGGATTCAAATGGTTTGTTCAGAATGGAAATTTCGGATTGTCACATCATCCCCCTGTTGAAGGGAATTTCGTCCCGAAATTAGAATTTAGGCATGGATGTATGTACGAATGATCGATTCGTGAGGAGGAAGCTTCCTAATTGATTGGTTCTAGCGCACCCAAGTGAAATCAGATTCTCAGTCTCATTCCAACAAACCTTCACTAATTGGCGATGACGTTGCTTCGTCCGCTTGACCTCTCGGTCGAGGGTCACTAAGGTTCTAATACGAAGGTGAGGATCTCGACAAGTGGACTTACAAGAGTCCTAACGAAAGGTATGGTTTCACGATTGAGAGGCTAAAAGTAGAATGTACGCTACTGAGTTCGCTGAGTAAGCCTAGTTTGTGCGAGGCACAAGATCGATTCTGATAAGAATCTCGGAGGTCCTAACTATATTGGATTTAGCTTTCCACGCGATATGAAGCGTATAAAGCCACTCCCAGAGTGAGTTCTCCTAGAAGAACTTGGCCACTCACTTGGAATCTCCAAGGTTTCTTTTTCTTGATTAACTTCCCAGTCAAAGGCCACCCCTTGCTGGGTTAGAGTCGTAAAGCTTTCTGTAATTTGTGAGGGGTTCTGAATGAACTATGACAGTAGGTCGGTAAGACCTAGAATTTGGCGAATGACTGTCGGCATCTCTGGTGTCGACAAATGCTGATCGGCTTTGACAAATTGAAAGAGTACTCAAATTTTCCCACATTACTAATAGTGTGTCATAGAAATTTGACTTTTCAATTTCAAAAACTCGTGCCTAGAGAACTTCGCTAAAAGTTCCTCTGTAAGAAATGTTTCCATGGGTTTTCTTCTTACTACGAGGGTAGATAAGTAAGTCATTACATGGAGAAATGATGAACTGATCCAAGTAAGAATGACGTAACCCTATTCATTCAGCTCATGAAAACTATTGGCATATTTGTCCTATCCGAAAGGTATCACTACGGACTCGAAGTGTCCGCATCGAGTTCAGGAGATAGTCTTCCGGACATCTTTCCCTAACACTCGAACTAGTGATATTCGGATCTCAGATCCATTCCTGGAAGTAATTCTTTCCTTGCGTTTGTTCAACCATTTCATCTATGCGAGGCAAAAATAACGATTTCTAAGAAAATCTTAACGGAGTCTTTGATATCCGAGGCACATATGATGTAATCCGTCGATCTCTAGGAGAATAAGACTGGGGTTCTCCAGGGCGAGAAGCCTAGTCTTCTAATTCTCTTTCTGTGTAGTTCGTTAAGTTGTCCGGGCTGTTCTTGTGTCTCCGTAGGTGTTTAGACTATAGGGCGATCTATTTACAAGGGTCCTACTGGGTCGTAAGTTTGTTCACATGTCGATGTGATTACTCGTAGACTTAAGCAGTTCTCCGTCCTGAAGTTCATATTAGAATTCATACTTGGTTCACAATCACCATTTCGTGTATACGAGTCATATATAATTAAGATTGAAAAGGTAGTCGAATAACTGATTCTTCTTTAAGCTCACATCCCATCGGGGAAAAGAATTTAATGTGGAATCATCAATTCTAAACCTATAGAACCTTGATTATATATCACCCTTATGCATACATTCCTCAGTGATAGATCAACCGCATGAATCCGTGGATTAAACTTGACGTACTGCACGAGTGGTACGTCGGGGGTTTCTTCGGAAAGAAGGGAACTGTGAGGTACTCCTGGCATGAGTACTTCGGTGTTCTGGTATGACGGTTTTGCTAAAAGACATTTGCTGAAAAGGAGACGTACGTATGAATCTTTTTTTTTTTTGAGGATCAAACTGAACCGAGTTGTATGAAAATGTCGAAATCATACAGAGACTTACGGACATTAGATTTGAACACAAAACGTTTACAGACAAAAACAACCGTGCAACCATGAACATAGTTACAGTACTTTAGACTTACAACAAGACCATTGCTGCGAATTAGGTATACTACAAAAGACAAGTATAAGCAGCACGAGTATCTTGTTACTGATAGGATCTCACAAAAGGTAAGACTCTAGTTGCACTATAACTGGATAGTTTATAAGTCTGTTACAACGAAATGCCTTAATTACATTAACATGGGTTTCGGAGCAGGTTCTCCTACAGCTGTGATCCGGAGAATTTTTCCATCTGCGCCAGAGTTCTTTGTTATACGGCAATCCTTCTTGAAGTGCCCTATCTCCCCGTATTGGTGGCATGACTGGCTAGGACTAGCTTTGGTGATGGGATTTCAGTGTTTAGCCAGTGTTATGTGGACAGGAGTGCCTTCCTCGTTACTCCACTTTGAAAATTGCTTCTTAAATCGTTCGGCGTTATAACTTATCTTGTGTGTAGGGTTAGTCCCGATGAAATGGACTTGAGTGATGGGTCGTGCCGGTGCTCCACAGCCACGAGCACGGTGCCATATGTTTAGGTAATTGCAACATTGCATCTCATGGCAAGCCCCATGATGATGGAAACTACACTTATCACACTTCAGGAGTTTTCCCTCGTATGGCCTGCTCAGTATGGGAACGGCAGGGGTTTCCACTTGCTGTTGTTGTATAGCCAACTTTTGGGATCTCTTGCGTTCTTTCCAGGCTTGACGTTTTTGTTTCTTGTTCTCTGCTTTTCAGCTTTGCGACCCTGTGATTGTTACTGTTTGGCGACTTCCTGGATGGATGCCACGATTGGAAACTTCATTCCCATCAGTAGCATTGACTGTGCTGATAGTGCTACGGTGCGCAAGGACCGCGGTTACAGCAGCCACCACGGCAGCTGTAACTGATGTTTGAAAGGTAGCGACGTCCATAGAAAAGGCGGAGGTTTTGTCGTTCGACTGATTGCTTCTGGATGACGACATGATTCTGTAATATGAAAGATAAGGATTTTGTGAGCGATTCTGGTTGACCCTTGATGTACTTAGATTGTTCATGTAAAGAGTACGGCTATGTTCTCGAAATTTTGACCTACATCCTTATGATACAGTCCTAGTACGGAATGGAAGTATGTTCGGGAAGGTTTGACCTACATCTCTATGATGCAGTCTTAGTACTGAGTGGAGGTGTGTTTATGAAGGGTTGACCAACATCCCTATGATGCAGTCCTAGTGATGAGTGAAAGTAACTTTTGGACACTAGTCTCAAGACGTTTGTCGTTCAAGCCGAGGTATCGATGGTTGGCGAATAACATGATCCAACCACTAACAGAGACTTGGAAATGTCTGCGGAGCTAAATTACTGTACTCCAATGACTTGACTAGAGCAGGTTTCAGATAGACTCCAATGAAAGTATGATGAGAGTACTTGAATAATGGAATGACACAGAAGTTAGCCGACTGTCAATATCTTTGATATTCACGACGTAAAGGTTCGTAAAAATGACCTTATAAAGGTCTTACATCATATCTAGAGAAGATAGTTGTTGACAGCGTAAAGACCTAACCAAAGTACTTACGATACAAGATAATTTCATAGAAAATACCACATCGGGCATAGACAGAAAAACATTCCTTTTTAACAAGGAAAATAAAGTAAAACATTTATTACTGGTGATGGTAATCCCTCTGGTGACTCTTAGTTCAGTCAGTTGACGTTCTACATCGAGTAGGTGTCTTTCATACACCCTCTGTCGTACTCGGAGTTCTATGACTTCGGCTTGGGATTCAGCTAGTTCCTGTATCATGGTTTCATGGTTTCTCTCAGATCTCTCGTGAGCATCTTCTAGACGAATGGTGCGGAGGGTATGCATTCTCGCATTGGTGACAACTTCAGTGATCTGATATAGGGTTGTCCTGCCTTGAATCTCATTTCGGGCCACTCTGTGGACCAGGATTGGCAAGCTTCTGTCTGCCGAGCCCCTATATCTCAGGTCATAAAAGTTTCGATCACCATCAAATGGCATGGGCTGATCTTTTCCTTGGCTCCATGTTTCCAAACATTCCACCCATGGAGGCGTCGGGCCATAAAAAGCCGGACGAGGGTTAGGAATTTGAATGGGAGCTGCCTCGGGTAGATCTTCAACCTCGGGTTCGGAATTAGCACCATCCGAAAGGTCTTCATCATGGTGATCATTCACAGGGATAGGATGATCATTTTCTAGCTCTTCTTCAAACCATCCAACAATGACTTCGTTCCGAAGGAACATGTTGCTGTGGGGATGGAGTCCAACCATGTTATCTACGCGAGATTTGGGGTAAGAAAATAATTATTAGAAAAACTATCTAGATAATTATTTAGAAAATCTTCATCAGTTACATCGCTATTTGTGAAGTGCATACCAGTTATATGTAATCGAAACAGGATAGACCTTCGAATAAGTGACCTTAACTCCATATTCACACAGAATAGGGGTAAAGTAAAAATTTTCACAGATTCTAAGTCATATTACATCCTAATTACATATAGCCTTAGTGTAACCACTTAGCAACTATCAACTTAGAAATGAAGAATCCCGTTTTAATTCTCAAGTATAAAGTACTTATAGTAACACCAAATACTCCTATAGTATTTTAAATTTTTAATGTTATGTTGTATTGTTCTCATTGTGGTAGGGTTGGTAAGATTTTAGCATTGTTGCAACCCCACAATTAAACTTAGGCACATGCTAGTCAACTCTCGGATAATATAGGTGATCAGGCTATATCTTCCCAGTTTTGACCATATGTCTCTAAGCCCACTTGTCTTGCCCAACAATTGTAATTCTTTTGTACTGCGCTAGTGACACTGATTTTAGTATGAATGCAGCACGTATACTTACTTAAATATTTTATTATTTAAAGTATAAACTCTGGGTTAGAGTATTTTTAATCCCTTATATATTTATAGTTAGTATATATCTTTTATGGGTTGATATACTTAATTCCCTATAAACAATCTCTGATACCAATCTGTCACACCCCAAAACCAAGAACGGCGGAAACGTTCTGGGGCGGAGGACGTCATGTACAGTATCACAACAATGAAAAGTAGTAAACAAGCAACAACATCATCCATTGCATTAATAATATAATTATTATACAAATGTGTTTTGTCAAATTTTGATAAACACTAAAGCATAAATCAAAATGAAAGATGAGTCTTGAACAAGCTCCATCTTCCTTTCACCTTGCATCGGTACCTGTCTATGATGACCTAAGGATACAAGTAATTTTGAAAGCAAGTATCAGCTTTGAAGCTAGTGAGATCATAAGTATTTTAGTGTCATAATTTGTATATAAGTATTTGTATGTAAGAATTTGTATATGAACTGTAAGTAATTGAAAATGTTTGTGAAACAACTGTAAACATTTGAAAAACCCTAGAAATCCCTATGATTCCTACTATTATAATAGGGATTCTTCTACTAAGACTTAACTGATCTCTATATATAGCCTTTTACCAACGCATCTAGTGTCTGTGTGTGTCTCTTGTAGGAGTGTGTATTTTCCCAAGTCTGACTACCATCAATCAAAAAGATCGTTTCTACATTACCGTGCGTCGTGTGAATCTTCACAAAGTGAATGTAATGGGAAAATGGAATAGTACTATGGTGTAGCATCGAACTACAACCATACCAATTACCTTAAGTCTAGGGTAATACTTCCAAGTACTGTAGTATTTGTAATACATAACCACATCGGTACTCAACTGCCTTATTTGAGGGATAAGGTATAATTTGATGTCTAGATCCCAGACTATACGCTCCCCTATCAAAGGGATTTTGGGACCTACCCATGACCCCTGTATGTATGCAAGCCATGAGAATCCACATTACTATGATCATGTATACTCGATATAACGATCACAATTGCGTTGTGATTCATCGGTATAGTTAGATCCTAAACTGGTTCCATGCTATAGCACCTAGTGATGTATGTCCTATGTATATGTAAGTGTGATCATGTAAGTGATCATGTAAATATATCTATGTAATAGTATAGTAATGTACTGTAATGTTCCATGTGTGATAGCTGTAAAGTGTGATCTCTCTCTAGCTAGCATGTATAGTAATGTACTCGTTCTAGTATCGTTGTATATGTTCTTCTCTAGTATAGTTGTGTATGTTCTTCTCTAGTATAGTTATATATGTTCCTCTCTAGTACAGTTGTATATGTTCCTCTCTAGTATTGTTGTATATGTTCTCATAGTAGTAAGTATTGACTCATGAATGAACTGAATCATAGTATGATATTGTGTTCTAGTAATGGTTCTAGTATCTTCCTAAACTACCCATATGGTAGTTTACTAGTAATCTAACTGGTGCGTATGGACATGGATGTATACCCTTGCTACCCAAGGGTATTGATTTAACTGGAGAACCTTTATGACTACATATGTACACATGATCTATAACTAATATTTAAACGACCTTCGGACGAGTACCCGATATCTCACCAGACCACATCTCAGGCGCGAAAAGGAAATAGGGTGGATAGCCTTCCTAAGTTTTTTAAACATTACTTATATAAATATACATATATAGGCGTGCAATTTATAATATAAAAGCATAAAGTAAGTTTTGTAAAACCTTTGAACATAATTATTATCTTAAAAAAATATCGACTTGATGTCAATCTATAAAACAATTTGAAGGCATGGATTTGATAAAACAGTTTAGTGTAAAGAAGCATTTGTTTGAAACACAATTGTAAATAAGTTTGAAATGTAATATATAGAGTAAAATGTACAGTGTAATAAAGAGTTTAAAACATATAAAATGTTTATAAAAATCATTTGAAGAAAACTGTTTGGTAAAACGGCTAATGTGTAGTAAATCATTTGAATGTTGCATATTAATCACATGTGATTGATATAATAACTACAATAATTCTACTTATTAATCACATGTGATTGATATAATAACTAGTATGATTCTACTTGTATCCCCCCCCCCCCCCATAAAACATTTAAAATTAGTTTAAAACATTGATTAAGGGGTATGAACTCACCTGCAGTAAGTGACTGGAATTGAACGGACTGTTATCGTAAGGAAGGATCAGATAAGTGCTTGGTGTCAAGTGAAGACGTTAGACACACACAATGATCCTAATTATATATGAAGATATATGTATATATAAATAATTAGTGATTAAAACACTAATTATACAAGTATAAATATTTAAACGCGAGGAAAACACTTTTGGTCAAGTGCTAGGAGGCTAATGGGTTGCAATAAAGGAGTGTAATACCTCAAATGGGAGTTTAAGGTCTAATGACCATATTCTTTGGACTTTACGGCCTAGGGGAGTAAACTCCTGGCCGTAAACTATACATTGGGTCATTAATTGAGGCTTAAAGTTGTTACAACTCAAGTGGTAAATTGTTCCATGGTTTAAACAAGTGTTTGGGTGTCATAATAACTCCTTTAAGGAGTTTACAGCCCAGGGACCATATTCCCTTGGAGTTTAAGGCCGTAAACTCCCTTGGGAGGGTGGTTATGGTGTTTTCAAGTCTCAAACATTTCTAGGTAATGATGTATGTTGGGTTCTAGGCATAAGGAAGGAGTTAGGGTGTCATTTGACCCCTTTATAGGTGTTTACAGCCCAAGAACTTGTCTTGGCCGTAAACTCCTTAACACATGTGACTCCTTATGTTTTCTAGGCTATAAAAACTTTAGGGTACTCGTCCTTATTTAAGCCAAAGCCTTAGGAAGTGTTTCAAAGCATTTTGGCACCTAAACATGGAGTTCACGGTCCAAGAAGCTCCTTGGCCGTGAACTCACTTTCATCATTGTTTCTAATTGATTTTGGTATCCTAAATATGAAATGAAGGCTTCTAGTTCGAGTTCTAAAGCTTTGAGGGTCATTGGGACACTTTTAGCCCTTAAAATGGAGTTTACTCCTCAAGTGTTCTTGGGCGGTAAACTCCCAAATCTTCGGGTTTTGGTCCGATTTTGATGTTATAATACACAATCTAAGTTATATAATATAACTAGATCGAAGTACTCATAATTTGGGATAAAAACCCGAAGATCCGTGAGAGAGAATTTTGACTTTTCTCTAAATGGAATGTAACTAATGAACCAATTTGGTTCCGAATTCTATTTATAGTCCTGAGATATTTTTGGCAGAAAATATTTTTATTCCTGAAACAAACTCTAATGTCCTAGAGTATTGGAATAACAGTGTTGCACAAACCCTTGTGCATCCACTCTCTTAATATCTCCTTAAGTGTAAAATCCTGAAAACTGCCAAACTTATACTCGAAGTCTGAGTTTTCACTGTAACTGTTCTACATCTATTGGATTCAAATGGTTTGTTCAGAATGGAAATTTTGTGTTGTCACAGATTTACTTCCAGATTTTGGAAGATGTTTCACGAGGAGTTGGGTGCGAGGCTGCATTTCAGTACTGCATACCACCCACAGAAGGACGCGCAGAGTGAGCGGACGATTCATACACTTGAGGATATGATTCGGGCATGTGTTTTGGATTTTGGCAGGAGCTGGGACACATATCTACCCTTGGCAGAGTTTTCGTATAACAACAACCATCATTCGAGCATTGGTATGCCAGCCTTTGAGCTGTTGTATGGGAGGAGGTGTCGGACCCTATATGCTGGGGAGAAGTAGGGCAACGTGTAATGGGTAGTACTGAGATCATGCTTCAGACGACTGAGAAGATACAGCAGGTCATGCAGAGGTTGTTGACCACTCAGAGTCGTCAGAAGAGTTATGCGTACCGACGTCGGTCCGAACTCGAATTTCAGGTTGGTGACTTCGTACTCTTAAAGGTCTCTCTTTGGAAAGGAGTGATCCGATTTAGGAAGAGGGGCACGTTGGGGCCTCGATATATTGGACCTTTCAGGGTAATCGCGAGGGTAGGCAGGGTAGCCTACCGTTTGGATCTACCTACGGAGTTGGGACAGATTCACGACACTTTTCATGTGTCGCAATTGAGGAAGTGTGTAGCCGACGAGTTGGCAGTGGTACCATTAGAGGATATTCAGGTGGATGCGGGCCTGAACTATGTTGAGAGACCAGTGGCAATTAGGGATCGGAGGTTCAAGGTTCTGAGGAACAAGGAAGTGCCTCTGGTGCAAGTGCAGTGGCAGCATAAGAAAGGGTCAGAGCTGACTTGGGAGTCGGAGCGCGAGATGCGTGAGCAACATCCATAGTTATTTGTAGAATGAGACTTCAAGGGCGAAGTCTGATTTTAGTGGGGGAGAATTGTAACATCCGAAATCCTAGGTATATTATTTTAATATTTATTTTTGGATTTTGTGAAGGAATTTGGCGATTTGATACGTAGACTTACCTTGTAGGGTCGTGGTTGATCATCTGGGTTCGCATTGGAGTCGGCGAGTCCATGAATGGACTCGACGAGTCCATGTTGTTTAATGAAACCCTAATCCTCCGGGATTGGAGCCTATTTAAGGGCACTCTTAGCCTTCCATTGCAGCTACCAGTCCCTTGAGAGCACCCTTAGTGAGCTATATCGTTTTAGAGGAAGGAGAAGCCATAATTGATCTTTCAATCCTTGGTTTGGCAAAAAGAAGGTGATCAAGAGCAAGAGAATATTGAAGGAGGTGGGATTTAAGTGGTTTCAGAGTCCAGAGACTTCAACTTGAAGTATTCATTCGAACCTTCTTCAGTTTTGGTATTGAACTTAGAGATTAGGGTTTTCTAACCTCTTTTGAGGATGTTTATGTGGAGCAATTGGTCCCTAATTGAGTCTATACTTTGGATCTAGGCTCAAAGAGGTCCAGAGACTTCAATCTATTAAGCTTTATGAGTCCTTGTGGGGTGATTGGACTTAGGTTTCCATTTTTGGGACTAAATCACCATTTGATGCCATTATGTATATATATAAGCATCAAGTTTCGAGCTTTATGTGATTATATTGCTTGGGAAGATCAGATCTATGGATTTGAGGAACAGATCTGACCTCAGGAGGTCAATAGAACTTGTGCATGGCATGTACTCGCAGAGTTGTTCTTGGGACTCGGTGAGTTGAGTTAGGGTAGCCTCGCGATTCTTGCTTGGTGACTTGTCAAGTAAAGGGCGGGACTCGCCGTGTTAAATGGGACAAAGGAGTTAAGTGGACACAAGTGGACTCGCCGAGTTGCCCAAGTGCACTCGCCGAGTCGGGTCAAAGTTTGAACGTTAACTTTGGTTGACTTTTAGGGTTTGGTCAGCAGCAAGGCCTTTGAGCCAGAAGAGGGGTAAAATGGTCTTTTACCCTTTTGAGGATGTTAAGAAAGGTTGAAGTATAGTTATACTTATGGGAGTATTTGCCTTATGTGTTTAGGCGGAGGCTAGATCGTATTTCTACCGAGTCAGTGATTTACTGAGATATCAGAGGTGAGTCTTCTCACTATACTGTACCCGAAAGGGTACCTATGTGTGACCAGAAGGTCGGATATTCTATAAGATGTATGCATTGTATGTGATTAGTTACCGTTATGTATGTGCTATGTATTCTATGCTTGATATGGATCGGAAGGCATTATGTTATGGGCCGGAAGGCATTATGTTATGGGTCGGAAGGTATTCTGATGTGGACCGAAAGGTCGACGCGGTAGGACCGGAAGGTTTATCGGGTTGGGATGGAAGTCCCCTAAAACACATGGACCGGAAGGTCATGGCCTGGAAGGGAGTACGTGTGTAAGTGGTATTTTGGGGAACTCACTACGCATTTATGCTTACGTTTTTGTGTTATGTGTTTCAGGTACAAACGAGGACCGTGGGAAGGCGCCGACATGAACTATACACACTGACGGAAGATTTACTTGGTGATCTTGGGGTATATTTTTATTATGATGACATTTGCTGAACATGAGTTTTGAGAATATTAAATGATGGTTTATGTTGTTTGAAAAATGAAAAATTGTTTTGAAAATTCACGTCGTTACAATACTTTTCATGTATATAACTTTCAACCCTCTTTTTGGAACCAGAGAAAGGATCTTATACCAGAAGGAAAAGAGGTTATGGCGGTTGCCTCCAGATTTGGCGCCAAAACTGGTAGTTATTAGACATAACTAATGTTTACATCATCAAAATGTTATCAAGAGAGTTTTGGCAGAAAATTGCATCGAGGCGACGTAAAACCCGTTTAGGTTTTGAGGCGTTGCCCCTTGGAATCACCGACATGGATGCTGCCCTTTAGACCTTGCTAGGGGCACTGCCCCATAGACCTCTCCAATGGGTTGTAGCCCTTTGGAAACATACATCTAAGGGTGCTGCCCCCAAACCCCCATATTCCCAAGTTCATAATTATCACATCAAGTGTGCACCCCGCACCTTCAAGCTCGGTTAGTAAATGAAGCTCGACCTATAGCATTATTAATAATAATGACACCAAAATATGTTAATAATATTAAAATCACCAACAAAGAAGATGAGAGAATAGATCAGTTAGAGTTTTATCTTATATAGTAACCATAATCCCTAAGCTAGCATTTCTTTTTATACTTGTTTTAATTTAAAAAACTTTGTCAAGCTAGTAATTAATTAAGTTCAAACCAACCAACTATTCTAATTTTCTAATAGATAAATCCTTTTATTTATTTATTAATTAATTAATAATAAGTTACTGTTTATTTATTTATTATTTTGATTGATAAATACTCATTTTTGAAAAAATTATTTCATATATTTTAATCTTATTTGTGTGTAACTCAATAGGTTGTACATAATTAGTAGCAGAGTAAAAAATTTGTATTGTGTACATTATATCCGACAACTTCTAGATGGGAGGGACGTATTTTTCGCATACGAGAGAGATCAAGTACAAATATATGTTTCATCTATTTGGATTGTATAGAATATTATAAATTTTTCCCAATAAAATTAGTTTTAGAAACATTCCGAACAAATGGTCACAACTAGCAATTTAGCTAGGAAATTTTGTGCTCTTGTAAGCATTATCTATTGTGATACCTGTAACTCCAAATTGATACTATGCACTATGCTTATTTAATGACAACAAAATTAATCAAGGTTCACAAGTGAAGTTCAAAACTCTATACAAAACATTTCAAATAGTCAATCATGAGTTGAAAACCCTAAAAATCCTAGTTTAAGTTTATTAGGGACTAGGATTTTCTTATTGGACCTAATGGACCAATAAGCATTCAATTCAACCATTATGGGCCTAGAAACCCTAATTTGGTTCTAAATGGACCCACATTTATAAAATTAACATTTTGGGCTATGTGGACCTAAAATGGTTCATTTTATTCCTAAGGGCCCAATAGGTCGAAAATTTATTTTTGGGCTTCATAAATTCGATCAAGGAAAGTGAAGGCCCAAATTTCTTCAATCCCTTTTCTCCTAGCAAAATTCTCGACCCAAACTTCAAATAAAAAAATTGCATGAAACTAAATGTTGACACCTCATTGTTATTTATAGGATAAGCAAGCTAATTCCATATCATACATCTAAGCAAAACATTAGTCATGGTGTATTAACCACTAACCTCATTTCTCATTCCTCCTTATCTTCGGCGAAGACCAACCCCCTACCACCTTCATTCTTTCTTTCAAACACTCTCAATGACTCACTCAAGAACCTTCCTTTCCTCACAAATTTTTCGTGATTTTAGGGAAAGATTCCAATGGCTTTTCATCAAGATTTTAACCTTTTGGTAAGACATCATCATATACTAGTTGTTATCTTCCATTTCTATAGTAAAAACTCTTTCTCACATAGCTTCATTTTTTTTTCTAACTTCCTAGAACCCTTCTAAGCTCGAGACTCCTTCCAAAGAAGAACTCAAGGCCAAAAGCACCTTCATTTCTTCCTCAAGACTGAATCATCATCATTGTGAGTTCATACCGCCTTCACTTCCAGTTTTATATGTTTTTTGGGGGTGAATACAAGTTGCTTTGTGATAGATCTATGTGTTATGCATGTTTATGTGAATTATTTGTTGAAACAAATTATAAATCGAAAACTATAACCAAAAATAGTGATGTTTGCAAATTAAAACACTTCATACAACTTACTATGAACATAAAAGTGTTAAACTTGTGATTATTCTTAAGAAACTAAACAAAGTCTTAAAAAGGGGCCATTTCTGACAACTAAACAAAACATTGAGACTTTTTTGTTATTTACCATTTTAGAAGGATCAAAGGAATCATATTTTCATAAAAATGGGTCTTTATGATAGTCATATTTTCCAAGGGGCCAAAAGTGTAAATTTTTGCATAATGAGGCTTGATTTGAGCCATTACAGTTTCTTGGGCTTATAGTGTAAAAACCTTGATTTTTATGGGGTAAATTGTCACTTAATAAAAATTTTGAGCTAAAAATATAAATTTGTGAATCTAGGGGCAGAAAATGTCACTATCTTTATATTCGGACCAACAATGTTACTTTTATAAAATTTGGGCCGAAATTGTCATATTTATTAAAAATGGGCTGAAAATGTAAATTCTCATAATATAGGGGTGAAAACAGCAATATAAATATATTTGGGCCAAAAATGTAATATTTATGATTTTTGGGCCGAAATGAAAGTTTTAGCCAAATTAGGCCAAAAATGTCATTTTATTAGAAGTAAGCCCATAAAATGAAAACTTTTAGCCTTAAAGGATTTAAAGTGTCAAATTTTCCAAAAATGTGGGTAAAATTGTATATTTTGAGTCTAATGGGCCAAAATGTCTCTATTACAAAAATTAGATATTTTTGTTGTCTTGGTAAACCTCGAACAAAAACAAACAACGAAATAATAACAAATGGACAAAATACATCGATAACATGTTTTTTGGGCCTAATACTCTCATTACATGGTTAATGGGCCTTAATGGTCCATTTACGTGTATATTGGGCCTAATAATCAGTGTTTACATGTTACTGGGCCTAATACTCTCGTTACATGACTAATGGACCTTACGGATCCATTTAAGTGTATATTGGGCCTAGATTTCCATGTCATGTTAATTGGGCATTTGTAGTCAATCTACATGTTAATTTGGGCCTAAGCTATGGATCACATGTTTATTGGGCCTTAGTAGTTTATTTACATACCTATTGGGCCTGAATTACCCTTTTACATGTTTATTGGGCCTTAGTGGTCCATCCACATGCTAATTGGGTTTGGATTAAAAATCATATGTTTGGTGGGCCTTAAATGTCCCTTAGATATCTGTTGGACTTCATACAATCACTTACATACTTTGTATTTGTAAACTTAAAACATATACGTAAACCTTTTTCATGGTGTGATACAGTACTCGTAAAAAAGTTAAGGATCTAGTGAAACTTGTCGGTTGATTCCTTTGAGTGTATGATCGTAGCCTGTAGTTATTACTAAAGTCTCCAAGAGGGAGAGTGGGAGTTTCTGTATAGATCTATACAGGGGTGACACCTCTACGCCTTAGATGTACGCTACAGCTAGACTAGGCTAGTCTAGGGCAACAAACCTTAACTTAATCAAACTGGGGCCTGAAAAACGCCAAGACAGACGCACTAGTCTTTATCAAGCATGGTTGTAAAAGATCACTTAGAGACTAACTCCATCAAAGATTTTGGTATACTTATACAAATCTTGACGAAACTAAAAACATAAATTCATCGACACTCGATCTTGGGAATTTACGTCTACAATACTCCTAAAAGCAGAAAATATCGGATTTTCTGGGATGAATATTGTAACATACACGTTTAGTTATCGTGTATTGTAAATTATAAAAGTGAATAAAATTACGAAATATTATGTGAATTTGAATGTTGAGTTCTAACAAATGGTTTTCACTAGAATGAAGTAAAATTGTGTTTAGAATCACTCAGAAAATATTGGAAGTCTTATAAGATTCCAATCAAATCTCAAATACTGAAATTTAAAGAAAATATAAAATTTGAAATAAGTAAAATTTTATTGTTGAAAGGTGTAGATAATCTCATTAGAAACATTTAGGTGAAAACCTCATCAAAATCCGAGTTATAACTAAGAAGTTATGATCAATCGAAGATCCGCGACAAAACCGACATGATGCCGAATGACGTAAAAAGTGAGTTTTTGATAAACTACTTTTTAGCCTTGGTGATCTAAATGAAAGTTGTAGTAATTGTTAAACCGAGAATTTTTCATAAAAAGAACATTCAAATCTGACTTCCTATGATGAAGTTATGATTTTTCTAAATTTCGGGATAGCAGTAGACGGCTAAAAACTCGAAATAAAGATCGAACGATATTTAACGAACACAACCTAAACGAGAATCGAAGGCTTCGTCAATAGTAGTAAAACGGTAAAAAGTCTGACAAAAACGGATGAAGAAGTTATGATTTTTAACGGATTTTCCTTTCCCGGTCTGTTAAAAATATTATATTAAAACTAAAGTCAAAATTAGCCGACGGAGTCTAAACGAAAGTAGTAGAGCATAATTTTATCTACGTTTGTATATAAAGAACGTCAAAAACGGAGCTCGTATGCTAAAGTAATGGATTTCAGAAGTTTTTGGCTCAAAAATTTAGAAATCCTTGAAAACCGAGAAAAATCGCATGAACAGTACACGAACACGTCAACCGGATTCTCGCATGCGTGCCCCATGTCGGATTGTGATACGACCGAAGGGAGGCCCAACCGAAGCATGCCGCGTGTCGCATCAGTGTCCGCCTTGTGTCCGAAGCAGCTTAGTCACCGATGATGCGTCCGATGCGTGCCAAGTCTGGAAGTCCGAAGCGCAACCCTGTTCCAACCCTCGTATCCAAGCCTCACATCTGCGCCGCGTGTGTTCATCTCCCAGCTTCGGATGCGAGGCTCACAACTATATATAGAGGTTGCGAGACCTCCCGGGTATTTTTAGGGAAATTGCCAATTTTCACCCTAATTTCATATTTTAGCTATTTCCATTTCCTCCGAACCCCCGGGATCACTTCCATCACCCGAAACACGCCCTGAAGTACCCAGAGATCCTGAGAAATTTATCTTTTCGGTTTGAAGCTCTACCTTCGCAAGGCCTGATTTTCAATAAAACTCCCGGTTTTCATAGAAGAAACATTATTATTATAACGAAGTGCTGCACAAATTACTATTTTAACCACTTGTTATTTTATGGTGAGTTTCAATATATAAGAACAACTGTATGTTATGTGTTATATGTGCTATGTGCTTTTCAGTTGTTATTATTTCCGCTATTTATAAAAGCAAAGTTATACCTTTGACCATGTGATCAGTGAAAGGACATAGATTCATGGTGGTAGTAGTATGTAGCATCTGACCATGTAGAGCATGTCTCCATAAGAGAATGACTTCTATTCTATGGTATTGGCAGATGGTTAGACAGGACTATAAGCCTGAAATCTACCAAAATGTTAATCAAAAATTTTATGTCTTCTGTGCCATTTGGACTGAAGCTTTATTGATGTATATCAAGTTTGGAAATTGTTATGTCTCATTGATTGTATATCTTTGGATTAAATCATTGATTAATATGGAAAGCTTGTCACATGATTCACATATGTCTTTGTTGTTCCTTGTTCCTCTTTGCTTCAGTCATATTGAAGTATATATATATATGGCATAACGTTATATTGTATATGTTGTTGAACTCACTAATTATCACCGCTTACCCTCTAAATGTCTAATAAATTACAGGAGATAAGTAACCGGTATAGTTATATACTGTTGGAAGGTTTAGAATAACTGTAATATTATTATTGTATTATGTATTTTTGTATATATAAAACTATAGTATCCTGGGTAGTTATGTAATATATAACATAGTCTTAATAGTCGGTTTGTATCCAGTCGTTTGTAAATAAATTATCAATGTAAAATATTATTTGTGAATATGTATGTAGCATGTTTTGGAGTAACAACTGTTTCAATTATGAAAGTTTGGGCCTTTCAAATACATTTATACATTACTTTTACTTACGGCAGGAAATACAGAATTTTCTGGGCTACATTTCATATACATTTCCAAAAACGGAAAAGACACATGCATTAATACTTGATTTTGTCACATCACATTCAAACCGGTTTTTCAGAAAATATCGGATTTTCTGGTGTTTTACTAACCATGCAAAAACTTTTATTTAAACATGCCTATGAACTCACCAACATTATATGTTGATGTTTTCAAAATAACTTGTATTCTTAGGGAATCGTTAAGCGGAAAGGTCAGTAAGGAATGTGGAATTTATTGTATTTTTGTTATCAACATACATTGAACTTTCTTTTTGGCATGTAACTTATGATATTATACTTGATGTAAACAATGCTGGTTTTATTTTGATATGTATGAAGATGGTGTTGTCTTGCTTCAATTATATACATTGTTGTGACAACCCAAGTTGTTCCGTTACGTTTCCCCATTACCGTTACCAGAATATTCCAGTTTATAAAAGGTTCCATTAATTAGAGGTCGTCAATTAAATAAAAATTTCACTTGTTTATATTTAATATCCCGTTAAGTCGTGATAAAAGGAAATAAAAACTCATAATACACATTTCCTTATAATTGGAAAAGTTAGTTTTTATTATTACGACCACTAAATCGGGTGGGACCAAAAGCCCCATTAAACGATAGTATCGGGTAGAATATCACTGAGCTCCAACTCCCACCCATATATAAAGGGGAGTAAACTCCATTTGGAGACTTTTCCACACACTCTCTCTATACTCTCTCTCTCTAGGTTCATTTTTGACTCCAAAACCACCATTTCCGACTCCTAAACGTAAGACTATCAACCCTAACTTGTTCTATGCGTGCATTATTGTCTTTTTAACCTAAAAATCACAAGATTGAGACATGAAAAAGTAGTTCACGGCCTAAGCTCCTCCTTAGGCCGTAAACACCCAAAATGAGGCAAAAATGACCCCAAAATGTCCCTAAAGGCTTTGAAATAAATTAAGGGAATTGCCTAGGAGTGTTTAAACATTAAATCACATGATTTTAGGGGGTAAAAGAGAGTTTACGGCCCAGGCACATGCCAAGGCCGTAAACACCTCTTAATCATGTCAAAATGCCCCAAACACACCCCTAAAACACCCTTGGACTTAATACATAAATTAGGGGCTTATCATTTCGGGTTTAAAGCATTTAAAAACATCAGAATGGAGAGACAGAAGGAGTTTACGGCCCAGATATGTACCAAGGCCGTAAACACCCCTAAACATACCAAAATGATAGTTTTAATCCCCCCCAAATAGCCTCACACTTCATTATAAATTGCTAGCAAGGTATTAGGGGCTTGAAACTTCACAAAACTCAAGGAATGAGAGTTTACAGCCGTAAACTCCCTTAGGAGTTGTCCCTGGGCCGTAAAATCCATTAAGATGCCCTTAAAGACCTTAAACCCACTTATACTATATAGTTTTGGACCTAGAATAATTCCATGAACACACTAGATCCCCTCACCAGGAGTTTACGGTCGTAAACTCATGGTGAGTAGTCCCTGGGGCGTAAACATGGTGTTAAGGGTTTACTCTTGGAGAGTAAACTCCATTCCTAAGCCATACACACCTTTAGATGCTACCCGGGACACCCCAAACACTTAACCAAAGTGTTTTTCACTCCTTTGAGTGCGTATACGTGTTTAATTAGTATTAAATATACTAATTGTATGTGAACATATGTTATCATATGTTAAATAGGTCATTGAGTGTGTTCGAGTCTTTACGTGACACCGAACACCCAACCGGCACCCTCGTCGGACCTACTTACACCAGGTGAGTTCATACCCCTGAATGAACCTTTTAAATGTTTTTACATGTTTTATAGGGGGGAATACAAGTTAAACATGCCAGCTATCATATAAATCACATGTGATTGATAACCCGCATGCACGAGATTTTACCACATTGCATACTGTTTTACCAAGTAGGATACTATAATGGTTTTCAAAAATGTTTTCAATTGTTTCAAGACTCTTACTTGTACTGTGGTATCTAAAATCATTTCAAACTGGTTTGTAAGGATTCCAAAGATTTCTACAGGTTTTCAAACTTATTTTACCAAGGAATACCAAAATGTGATTTTCCTAAGTATAAAGGTTTTACAAGGCTTTCGTCAAATTTCTCTTTCACGTCGTATACTTATACTTGTTAGTTACCGCTGCTTCGCTTTCACTTATTGTAAACTCCTACTTGATAACTCTTTCACTTCTTGATACGCTTATACCTGTTATTGCTTCTATTTTGCTTATACTAGTAGTCACTTATACTTGTTAGACGCTTCTACTTCATCATTTGTCGTTTCCCACTTCGTGATACACTCATACTTGGTACACTTATACTTCACGATTCGATTATTCCACACTATTCGCTCACACTTTATGATTCAGTTATTCCACATTGTACGTTATACATTGGTTATTCCACACTATTTGTTCACACTTTATGATTCAATTGTTCCACACTATTCGTTCACACTTGTTTCACACTCAGTCGTAGTTAGATGTATGGATGTGCTTGTAAAGGTGCATATAAATAATGATTGAAGGACTTAGGAAGGTTTGTCCGCCCTATTTCCTTTTCTTCGTTGAGATGTGGTCTGGTGGGATCGGATGGCCATCCGAAGGTCGTTTGATTCATTAGTTGTATGTTATGAATACGAGCATAGACATATAGGTTTACTCTAGTCAGTTCAGTTAAGAGTCTCTACCTCTAGTTCAGCACTCACATTAGAAACACACTACCCACTATTTGGAAGTCTCTACCTCTAGTTCAGCACTTACATTAGAAACACACTACCCACTATTTGGAAGTCTCTACCCACTATTTGGGATGCATCTTCAGGATGCGGCCTTCTCCATCGTCTAGTTGGTAACCATAGTCTCCTGTAGGGAGAGCGGACATTGTGTGTTTAGATCTATACGGGATTGACACCCCCACACCCTGACTGCTAGCTACAGTCCACGGCCCAACAAGCTAAAGGGGTGACAAATGTCATAATTTATAGACGCTTGTAGGGCATCAGGTACTCTAGTGTCGGTTAGTATGGTTACGAGTATCCCAAGCTGCCTTATAATTCATGGCTTTAAGGTAACGGTATTCCACTGGCAATTTACACAGTATGCTAGTAACTTATTTTCAGAGTCACACTGTTTTGACCTTGCAAGATGTATCTTTCATTTGATACTGTCTGCGGTCTATATTCTCTGTTTTGACCTTTCAAGATGTATCTTTCATTTGATAGTGTTTATGGTCTGTATTCACTGTTTTAAGACCTTACCAACTGTACTTTTCATTTGGTACCTTCTGGGGTCTGTGTCTCCATTTGTTAGACTGAACCAGGCGTGTCGTTCATTCAATGCTCTCCTGGAGTCCATGATTCCTTTGCCTTAGTCAGCAGTCCTCATTACTGAGGCATATGTTTGTCCCTGCCTTCTCTTGCTTATTTTACTATGAAAATTCAGTATTTTGATAATGATAGCGATTTAGGGAAAACTACTTTTTACCACTTAACTCTGCTCAGTCTTGGTAGAAGGCTGCTTTTATTAAAGAAAATATAGGATTTTTTTGGAAAGAACTCTAATACACTGTAAACTCTTTAACTACTACATTATAAAGTTATTTGAATAAAATGTCACTAAATACTTATGAACTCACCAGCATTTGTAAAAATGCTGATACTCGCTTTTCAAATAACTTGTATTCTCAGGTCAGCATTAGACAGGTACATCCCCGGAGCTGTTGATGAAGATAACTTAGTACCATGCTGCTCTTATTACAATTACTTGTATTACTTTGATATATTGTAATGGAAACAATGTAAAACTATTACTATTAATGCAATGTTTTGTTGTACTCTGATTACTATAATGCATGTGTTGTGATACTTGACATGACGTCATCCACCCCAGAAAGTTTTCGACGTTCCGGTTTTGGGGTGTGACATATTGGTATCAGAGCATTTTTTATAGTGAGCTAAGTATATCAATTCATAAAAGATATACAGCCTATAAATACAAAAGGGATAAAACACTCTGACCAAAGTATAATAACGTCCAGAATCTAAACACTCGAACACAAGTATCACATGAAGAACAATAATAAAAGTCTTCGGATGTTGAGCACTACAGTCAAACCCGGGCAGTTATGTAATCGTATGCTGGAATAAATGTAACCTGATCAACTACATTTATTCGAGATGCGATGAATGTGTGATTGGGAGTGATAGTGGTGTTGCAACAGGTCTGAAACTTACCAACTAGGAATGCTAGAGCCAAACATAAAGTTGAAATACTATAGGAGTATTTTGGAACACTAAAAGACTCACACTAATCCCAGAATCATATTAAGAAGATAAGGAAACAAACAAAGAATTAAAATACCATAGGGGTATTTTAGGATCCATAACTAATCTTGTGTGAAGAACTAAAAAGATCGTCATTGATATACCTACAACTACAGAGAGTATACTTCCAAGGTTATATATAATATGGATCCCATAGGCTAAGAATGTGTGGTTTCGCTCTATTTCCTTTTCCTCGTTGGGATGTGGTTCTAGAGTAGTATCACATATTCGAAGGCCTATCGGATCTAAGCTATATATGATTTGTATACCCTGTGTAATCGTAGCAGGACTCGATATGGATCATCCAGCGAAATGTTAATAATCTGTTAGGATTCTTTAGACATTTCCATTCTCGCACGAACCCTGTAGAAAACCCTATCCACTTCAGTACTCGATAGAAGAGTTGATTCCGACCCTGAAGAAGTTCATTGAGAAGATTTCTAGCTCGGAAACGAATGAACTAGGTCGAGACTATTGAATTCACCAAGTGCCTATATCTTTTACGGATACCGGTGATGAAATTCGCCTAAACTTCCGAGATACCAGTCATCCATCATGAAGTGATGACACCCAGAGTCAGAATCAGAAGGAAGGCAGAGTAAGAAGTCAATATTTCCATACGAGGAGAGAACCCTAGGTAACTACCTGAAGGAAACCAACGCCGATACCAGTCAGAGATACGAGGCAGACAGATGGAGCCAGTACATGGAACCCGAGAAGTGTCTTACCCTCGTGTTCGTCACGCTAATACACCCTTAAAATAATACAATTTAGTGAGTTAGTGGTTACACTACTCACGCTATGTGTTAGGTAAATCGTCGTTTCCCGATGCCAGTAATACGATTAGAGCGGATCCCCGCACCTCTATTGAGAGCATTCAGCTGTAAATATTCATGAGCCTCTCTTTCTACGGTCTTTGTTTCGAACAGTTCTCAAATCTCTCCAGGCCGGAGAGTGAAACCTTTCCCAGTATAAAGGTAACTTAGTAGGAACGACTCGCATCTTATGGCCTTCTTCCGATACTCACACTCCTACCTTGCATACCATGACTACATCATAGGGATGTAGGTCGACACTCAGACAACCAGTACCCGAGGCACTGGAAAAATTTATACCTAATACAGCCAGGATAGATATGTAAGGGGTTAGCCATCGTCTCTCATTATCTTGTGTTCCTTTCTGTGTAGGAAAAACCATGCCTCTGAAGAAGCGTAACCAGTCCACAAGAAAGAAACCTACTCTTTTATTCGACGAGGCTACATTCCAAGCTGCAGTGTCAGTAGCCGTAGCAGCTGTCATGGCTCACCTGAATGCTAACAACGCAAATGATAGCAAGGTGCCTATCGGGATTTTCGATCCTAGCAATGGACATCAGCAACCAACACCTTCATACCCAGCCACCCAAGAACCTCACTCAAATCCACTGAAGAGAAAGATCAAGATCGAGGAGGGAAGTACCTCGGCTAAAGGACCTTCCGAAGGGCAACGAGCTGAGACAGTCGAATTCCCTACCAACCCTTCCATCCCTACACCTACGAGACCATACTTAGGAAACCTTCCCCATTGCAGCAAGTGCAACTACCATCATCATGGTGTTTGCCGGGAGCTCTATTGTGCTAGGTGCCACAAGTTGGGGCATAGTGCTCGCATCTACAGAACCCCAGTTGAGTTCATTACATCAACCACCAATGTGGCGACCCGTACAGTTTGCCACCTATGTGGTGAAATGGGACACTTCAAGAAGGACTGCTCAACCGAAGGGAAAGACAAAGACATAGGAGGAATCTAACAATAATGCTTAGGGAGAAGCATCAAGGAACCTAGTAGATTTTGGTACGTCTCTCGATCTCGGATAACTAAACTGAAAACATTAAAAGACTAATTCAAAACGTAAATATTTTCCATTAAAGCAAAAGTCACAGCACTGTTATAAAATTTAAAATTCATTAGGTAAAACTGTAATGGCTAAAACATATACGTTACGGCCATGTATAGTTAAGATGGATAGACCTAGAGTGAGTGAAAGCCGCCTCATTTCCTGTTCCTCGTTGGGTTGTGGATTTAGGGCAGGGTCGCTCAGTCAACAGTCCTCCCTACCTTAATTATACATGACTAGTATATGTTAGGCGATTATAGAAATGCCTTGTGAAAATCCATTCATGAAAAAGGTACTCTATTCAGAACACTTAGGACTCTCTATAGTTCCGCGTCGACTCTATCGGTCCAAGTATCTGCGATAGTGATACATAGGACGAAACCCGAGACGCCTAAAACTTGTGTGCATGTTCGGCGCATGACTCTATCAACCCTCACTATATATCATGTCGGAGTGTGCCAACTTCGACGAATCTATCGATCATGGTTTGACTTCGTTCAACCATGTGTTCATCCCTAGTGCTGTGTAAACAGAACTTTCTCCGTAGCCATATCGGAAAATAAAGATTCTTCTGAACCTAAACGTAATACGATTAATCAAACCTAATGCGATCCGTCAGTCGCCCCTCTTATCTCAAACTTTCCGAAGTACCCAGGAGAGGGGTACCGCATGCAGTTAACCAACCCTCCTTAGACAAATAGAAACCGAAGCGAAGGGCACTGCAAGATACTCCAGAAGATGATAATCACTCGAAGCATACCTCGTAGATACTCTAGAAAGACCTTTCATCCTATCCCATGGCACGGGAGATAGAGTCAAGAGAACCCCTACAGAATGAGCTACTATAATGACCACAAATCCGAAGTTGTCGTCATTTCAATTAAGCCAACAGAGTAGCTAACACCCTCGGTTGATAATGAAATCTGAGTCGTAAGTGTCAAGGACATTGACTACAACCATCCATTCACGCTTGATTCCCTGAATTAAGCATCACAGTAGATAGCTCAGAAATCCGAAAGCTGCGATGAGTAAACTCTGAAAAGAATGGATGAGGAGATTAAAGTTCCGAGTGATGGAACCTATACTCGCTAGATTTGACTTACACCGAGAAAACTCAGAACCTTCGGAAGAGTGGTTGCAGTAGATGCTTGCACTACTCAGGCACTTCGTCCACCCTATTACAAACAAGTTGTGCCTAGAACCCTCCGCCCCCTCGTATGGAGGAAGTCACCGTCGCACTATAGACGATAGGTTGCATTCTCCGAAGTGAACACTAGAATACCGAGGACCACAGGATGGCCTCCGCAGCTAAGAATACTTGATCAAGTGCGAAAGTAGTTTCCTTAAGCCTCATGACCCATATTCCGAAGAGATTAGAGACTTGACACCAGCCTTGGTGTTAGTCGAGGGGTTATGCAGGAGCATGCACTTTCCGCACTAGAATAAACCAAAGTCTTAGAGATCCATTGGACTATTAGGTGTTCCACGGATACTATCTCACGCAGAGATAGTAGCACCACCTCCTGAGATAGTCCAACACTCGTCTGGAGAAACCCTGCCTCCCCGATCCTAAGGGTTTCCATACCTCAAGAATCGTTAGTGCAAGTTCATTTTGCGCGAACTTAAGATAGACACTCTATAGCAGACAGATAACCATAGTCACGCAACCTACTCAATGATCTAGAGAGTCTCTAGTAGCCAGTCGACAGGAAACACGAAACCAAAGACCACTCGAGCTTCCTAAGAACCAACCTGAAGGACTACACATGCAGTACGAGTGAGAACGTTAGGAACTTCGGAATGGCGATCACGCGTGTGATGATCTTGCCATAGAAGTACACTATCTTCTAAGAACTGAAAAGCTCTACCCTTCCGAGAGCTTAGGACCACCCGAGATCCTTTACGGAGATTGGTGCAACCCTCGTCAGACCACTACTACTTTCGGATATTCCACAAGTTTCACACCCGATCGATCCACTCCATAGACTTGATATGTGTTCACCCGACGTCACTCTTTGAACCCCACTCATTTTGATAGAAACCATTGAAAACCCTAATCTCATAGATACACCAGTCAGAACCCACTAGCTACTCGAGACGGAATCTGCATCCCGTACGTGAAGGTCTGTTGGAGTGACAAACACGGACCAGAGTTCACTTGAGAATGCGAGGACAAACCTTATAGGAAGTACTCTCTTACCTCTACTTGGCCATTCATACCTACTTCCTTGCCTAGACCTGAATTTCGGGATGAAATTCCCTCTAACGGGGGGATGATGTGACAACCCAAGGTGAGTTCATACCCCTGAATGAACCTTTTAAATGGTTTTACATGTTTTATATGGGGCGGGGGGGAATACAAGTTAAACATGCCAACTATCATATCAATCACATGTGATTGATAACCCGCATGCACGAGATTTTACCACATTGTATACTGTTTTACCGAGTAGGATACTATAATGGTTTTCAAAAAGGTTTTCAAATGTTTCAAGACTCTTACTTGTACTGTTGTATCTAAAATCATTTCAAACTGGTTTGTAAGGATTCCAAAGATTTCTACAGGTTTTCAAGCTTATTTTACCAAGGAATACCAAAAATGTGATTTTCCTAAGTATAAAGGTTTTACAAGGTTTTCGTCAAATTTCTCTTTCACGTGGTATACTTATACTTGTTAATTACCGCTGTTTCGCTTTCACTTACTGTAAACTCCTACTTGATAACGCTTTCACTTCTTGATACGCGTATACCTGTTATTGCCTCTATTTCGCTTATACTAGTAGTCATTTATACTTGTTAGATGCTTCTACTTCATCATTTGTCGTTTCCCACTTCGTGATACACTCATACTTGGTACACTTATACTTCACGATTCGATTATTCCACATTATTCGCTCAGACTTTATGATTCAGTTATTCCACACTGTACATTATACATTGGTTATTCCACACTATTTGTTCACACTTTTTGATTCAATTGTTCCACACTATTCGTTCACACTTGTTTCATACTCAGTCGTAGTTAGATGTATGGCTGTGCTTGTATAGGTGCATATAAATAATGATTGAAGGACTTAGGAAGGTTTGTCCGCCCTATTTCCTTTTCTTCGTTGAGATGTGGTCTGGTGGGATCAGATGGCCGTCCGAAGGTCGTTTGATTCATTAGTTGTATGTTATGTATACGAGCATAGACGTATAGGTTTACTCTAGTCAGTTCGGTTAAGAGTCTCTACCTCTAGTTCAACACTCACATTAGAAACACACTACCCACTATTTGGAAGTCTCTACCTCTAGTTCAGCACTTACATTAGAAACACACTACCCACTATTTGGAAGTCTCTACCCACTATTTGGGATGCATCTTCAGGACGCGGCCTTCTCCGTCATCTAGTTAGTAACCAGAGTCTCCTGTAGGGAGAGCGGACATTGTGTGTATAGATCTATACGGGATTGACACCCGTACACCCTGACTGCTAGCTACAGTCCACGGCCCACCAAGCCAAGGGTGACAAATGTCATAATTTATAGACGCTTGTAGGGCGTCAGGTACTCTAGTGTCGGTTAGTATGGTTACGAGTATCCCAGGTTGCCTTATAATTCATGGCTTAAAGGTAACGGTATTCCACCGACAATTTACACTGTATGCTGGTAACTTATTTTCAGAATCACACTGTTTTGACCTTGCAAGATGTATCTTTCATTTGATACTGTCTGCGGTCTATATTCTCTGTTTTGACCTTTCAAGATGTATCTTTCATTTGATACTGTCTGTGGTATGTATTCACTGTTTTAAGACCTTACCAGCTGTACTTTTCATTTGTTACCTTCTGGGGTCTGTGTCTCCATTTGTTAGACTGAACCAGGCGTGTCGTTCATTCAATGCTCTCCTGGAGTCCATGATTCCTTTGCCTTAGTCAGCAGTCCTCACTTCTGAGGCATATGTTTTTCCCTGACTTCTCTTGCTTTCTTTACTAATCAAATTCAGTATTTTGATAATGATAGCGATTTAGGGAAAACTACTATTACCACTTAACTCTGCTCAGTCTTGGTAGAAGGCTGCTTTTATTAAAGAAAATATAGGATTTTCTGGAAAGAACTCTAATACACTGTAAACTCTTTAACTACTACATTATAAAGTTATTTGAATAAAATGTCACTAAATACTTATGAACTAACCAGCATTTGTAAAAATGCTGATACTCGCTTTTTCAAATAACTTGTATTCTCAGGTCAGCATTAGACAGGTACATCCCCAGAACTGTTGATGAAGATAGCTTAGTACCATGCTGCTCTTATTACAATTACCTGTATTACTTTGATATATTGTAATGCAAACAATGTAAAACTATTACTATTAATGTAATTTTTTTTTGTACTTTGATTACTATAATGCATGTGTTGTGATACTTGACATGACATCATCCACCCCAGAACATTTCCGCCGTTCCGGTTTTGGGGTGTGACAATTGTGATGATATGACAAGATGAAGCCACGCACAAGCCCACGGACGTTTCTACCGTCTGGTTCGGGGGTATGACACAAATAAACATAATACACACTATTATGTCAGGTTTTATTCTCCTAACAAACATGTCCTAGATGTGTTAGACCAGATAGAGTGGGTGCGGT
The DNA here is from genome assembly GCF_052625555.1 of Lactuca saligna. Taxonomy (NCBI): domain Eukaryota; kingdom Viridiplantae; phylum Streptophyta; class Magnoliopsida; order Asterales; family Asteraceae; genus Lactuca; species Lactuca saligna. The sequence goes on along the minus strand of NC_136424.1, from coordinate 187,488,813 downwards.
CTTGGCCACACTCCATCTGCCACACCATCATGCACTCCCCCTGGGTGTGGTCTACGTGCAGTCTAGGTCGTACTACGGTCGTCTAAGGGAGCACCTCCTTGGTTCACTTCTATTGGTCGTTGTGGTTTACCATTTTTAAACTGTCATTTTTTCAAAAAAAAAAATTACCAATACTATAAATACTTTATCAACTTAACCAAAAATAACTCATCAACATTTTATGTTTTTTACCATCTTCTCTCTTTTCAAACCCACAAAAAATATCATCCTCCAAAATCCAACCAACGAAAAAACACACGCTAGAAATCCCACAACTCCAAGACCTTCAGTCGATCAACCAGTTTATTCGCCTCCTTTCTACCACTACGGGGGCATGCTTCTCTATTTTCCACAACGTATCTAACAATCACCCCTACGCAACCATTTCCACAAACACGACCACAATTTGACCAAGATTTTGATCCTTTTGATTTTGGTTCCCAACCAAAGTTTGTTCCACAAACACAATCACAACCACAAACACCCATTTCCGAATTTGAACCGGAATTTGTTCCACAAACTTAACTCTCTCAACCGGAAATAAAAGAAAAGAGAAGGCGGAAGCTAAAGTGTGGTCACCTTAAGAAGAGTTAGAATTAGCACAATCATGGATTGACGTTTCAGAGGACACGAAGACGGGCGGGAACCAAAAACATGATTGTTTTTAGATGCACGTTAGAGCTCGATTTCACAAAGGAATGAACCTGGAACCATATCGTACTAAACATCAGGTGTATTCAAAATGGGGAAAGATGAACAAAGGCGTGATGTTGTTTAACGATATATATAACAACATCAAACGGTAATGGAAATGTAGCAAAAGTGATGAAATGGTTTTGGAGAAAGATTTTAATATTTATCAAAAAGAGCAAAAGAAGACTTTCATGTTTTTTAAAGTTTGGAATCTACTCAAAAGCAACAAAAAATGACAAAAACTGAAAACAAGCAACGCGCACATCGATAGCAGATCAAAACAGTCAAGAACTTCCGAATCTAAACACACTTCATCGGATGCTCGTGTTGGTTTCGACCTCAACAAAGAAGAGCCCGTTCAAGTGTCACCACCCTCCCAACCAATGGGAAGGGACTAAACAAAAAACAAAGACAATGGTAAAGTGTCGGAATCGGATGACTTGAAAGAAATGGGCGAGAATGTGCAAAGCATAAAAAATAGAATGGATAAAATTTTGCAACTTGCTTCAAATAGAGAGAGTTGGAAACAAAGGGACAGCGATCTGAAAGTACTATCGATTGACACGTCGAATTTGATAGAGGATGCGCTTCAAGTTGTTTTGCAAATGAAGGAAGATGTGAAAAAACATTACGTTTATCTTGGTTAATTTGTAGTTGTTTTCCAAGTTTTTAATTATTTGATGTGTGTTTTTTTTTAAGTTGTACATTTAAGCTTTTTAGTTTTTTATTTTCTAATTTGGTAGGATTTTCTTTAAGTAATCTAATAGTTTTTATTTTTAATTAATGAGATATTTTGTTTTTATTTAAAACTAAAAATTTTATTTTTTTAAAAATAAAAATAATTTAAAGGAGTGTGGCATCACTCCTTGGGTGTGGTATGAAACAATACTTTTGTAGTAATGGGTGAGGTGACATCTACGTGTCACTGCGGTTTCATGAGGGAGCGCGGCACCACTCCCTCCTTTAGCCTTTTTACCACTTACAAATTCACAATACAATTCATCTAATTTTAACTTATTAGTTAGTATTTTTACAATGTTTTAAAAACGATTTGGTTGTAATTCTACTTGAGGAAGACAAAAATGTTTAAATACCCATAATCAATTATACAATAGTCGAAAGAGAAACTTCTGTAACACCACGTGTCCATGTCGGCACGTCTACATAGTCAAAATATTTATGTTATTTGTTGCATTTATTTCACTGGGAAGTCATAAATTAAGCGTTATCATGAATGACATGTGGTCCCAAAACGACAAAACTTGAATGAGGATTACCCAACTGTATAGAATCATGGACATTCGTGTGTGGATTCCGGATTGTTCGAATCTACATTGTGAAACCATGTATTTGATTCTAACAAGGTTCTAGCGTAGGAGTAAAGAGATTATGATAAACTTTGTTCTTTATTTTTTATTTTTTTATTGGAACCGATCGAATTTTATAAAACCACCACCTAAAACAGCAAAAACAGCAAAAAAGTAGGGAAGAAACAAAAAAAGAAATTACATAACACAAAGTTGAAAGGTTGACAATACCGATCAACCCAAATCAACCGAAGAGCAAGTTCCTACATTATATTTATTTTTTATCCAACTAAAAACTAAAAAGAAATTACATAACACATAGTGGAAAGGGGTGATATGATTTTTGTTAAAAATCAAATTGTTTTTTTTTCCAAACGCTCCAAAGAAAACCATAAATAATAGCCAACAAGATCTTTTGTTTTTTACGACAATGTCCTCATTTGGTAGCAAAATCCATGAGATCGCAAACAGTGGCCAAATGTTAAGGAGGAATATTGCACTAATTGAGAATCTACCACAGCACCTCCTTAGGAAAAATCCAATCCACCAAAAAGTGATTTGTCTCATCCAGACCATTACCACAGAAACAAAAGTTGATGGAAGAAAAATGAACGTCATAGCAAGATAAGGTTAAGGATGACGAAATTGGGGTGGTTATCTTGGAGTCAATAAGAGTTCTAAGAATGTTCACGTAAAAAACACCATCGCTAGAAAGCTTGCAATTCCAAGTATCAAATCCGGTGATAAATTGACAACGAGATATTTCACCACTAAGCTCATTTAGTTCGTTGATCTCCTGATGTCTGCAAGGAGCCTTCTTCCAGTCACAAGATAATTCTCTGTTGGGGTGAAATCTTTCCAAGATACCAGAATTTACGCTTGTCAAACCCACAAATGGAAGGGAATCTGGCAGAAAAACAATCCCTTCCAAACCATTTTTTAAATACAAAATAAAGTATTTCTTTCTGATTTGACATGAATTTCACATGTCTTCTTACTCAACCCCCATATCTTGTAAAACAACAAAAACATTGATAACATTCTACCAAAAATCCTGTCAGCATTTTCCTTCCAAGGGATAGGAGAGGTTTTCTCAAACAATTGTGGATTCCACTAATTACTCTGCACCAAAGACCAAGAGGATTCATCTTCAATCACCAAACACATTAGCCAAGCATAGATAGATCCCATGCCAAGATGCCCTTTTTCCTTAGGACGTACAACGATTTTCCATGCCACCCAAGGAATTTTGTTTTTCTCATCAGTACCACTCCAAAGAAAACATGGACGAATCTTCTCCTAATTATCAATAACAGGCAAGGGAACTTTGAACGGGGAGAAAAAATAGATTGGAAGACTCCCAAGTGCCAGTTCAACCAGTGTCAACCTACCCCGAATAAGAGAGATTTATCCTTCCCAAAAGAAAGCCTACTTTGAAAACGTTCGATAAATTTTTTTAGAGACATGTTAGCTCGCACCGGAACTCCCAAATACTTAAAAGGAAGAGAGGCTGCATTTCAACCAAGGATACGAGCACTTCCATTCAATTCCCCTACCACAATGTCATAAACTTGAGATTTATTAAAATTAACTTTTAATCTTGAGGCAATGTTAAAACAACTAAGAATCTTAGCCAAATTATCGAAATTTGAACTAATCCATTCACTAACGAACAAGACATCATCTGCATATAATAAATGCGAAATCAAGGGACCATTGGAATAGAGGAGCCTCGAAAGACCGAGACCTTCCATGACAATAAAAAATAAAAATGGGGAGAGCGGGTCCCCTTTCCTAACTCCTTTGATGATTGGAAACTCCTTAGTTATGAACCTGTTTATGAGAACCAAATCCCTAGATGATGACAAGCATCCTTTGATCCAGCGAATCCATTTACCACCAAAACCCATTTGAAACGTCACCAACTCCAGAAATCATAAGCCTTATTAAAATAAAAGTTAAAGAGAAATAATTTTTGTTTACTCTTCTTAGCAAAATTGCAAACTTCATTTATAATCATTAGTCTGTCGAGATTATTAGGCCCCTTGATCAACACAAATTAAGTCACATCAATAACCAAACCGCTGCCACGCTTTATCCTAGAGGAAAGGACTTTGGAAAGGATTTTATAAATACACTCAATGAGACTAATTAGGCGAAATTCATTAAGAGACAGAGGATTTTTAACCTTTGGGAAGACCGAGATAAACGAGGAATTACTTCCCCTAGATAGGTAGCCAAAATCTTCAAAATACTTTACATTTCGCATGATGTCGTCCTGCATTAGAATCCAGTAATGTTTGAAAAATTTTAAGGAAAAACCATCAGGTCCATGAGCTTTTTTGCTGCCATAGTCCCATATCGTCTTGAAAGGAGCCTCCAAGTAAATTCTATTCCCATCGAAAATCTTCTTCAAGTTGGAATTAATAAAATCTGGACATTCACATATGGTTTCCTATAAATTTATCTTTGAAGAATTTCCATTTTTCATTTTAATAATCTTGACATCAATAATCCAAACGTCATTAATCTTGAGTCCTTGAAAATTGTTCATTCTATATTTTAATTTGAGAGAATTATGAAAGAATCTAGAGTTCTCATCACCGTTTTGCACCAATTTGGTTTCTGCTTTCCGGATAAGACCATTCTGTAACATTCATTATTCAGTTAATTTACTTTTTTGACCATAAGTATGAAATTTAACTGCAAAAATGGTCTCATGGCTCCATAAGTAAGAAACATGTGACTTGTGCATGTGTTGGGCATATGTGGCAAAAACCCAAACCCTAATTTCTAGGGTTTGAGCTCTATTTAAGCATCATTATCTCATTGAGACCCCTTCATTCATCAGCCTCTATCCCCCTTTTCGTCCCTAACAAACCCTGATTTCTTATGTGAGCCCTTGTGAGCTTAAGAGTGCCTTTGTGGTGTCCCTTAAGGAAGGAGAAGGAAAGGAAACCATCTTAGAAGCTTAAGGCACTTTGGATCGAAAAGTATTTCACCCTCAAGCATCATTTCGAGGTTTAAAATCTGAAACTTGATGAGCATTTTCTTAGATCTTGTTATCTTGGAGTTTGTGTTCATTTTGGTCCCATAAGCTTGGTGTTCATGAGTATGGCTTACTCTAACCCATAAGGGCTTTACTTCCAGACATTTTTAGGTGCTTAGAACCATAAAAATGTGATTTTGGTCTCTTTCCTTTCTTCATGCATGAGATATGAGGTTTTGGTTTGTGTATTAAGTTAGGGTTTAGTTGTTGGACCCTTGCTATCCTTGGAAAGTCATAAAGTATGAAACTTTATGACTTAAAATGTTATTTGGATCTGTATTTGAGTTTTAGATGTGGTGTCTTATATAACACCCATAAAATTTAAGCCAAATTTAAACTTTCCAAAAACATTTAAAAACCAATAGTTACTACAAGTTTGTTTGCAAAATAATCTTTATCAGAGTTTTCCCAGAATACATATCAAATTATGAGGAGCGGTACGATCATGCATTTGCCTTGACTCGATCCCCTGATGTACCTGAAACAATACACTAAAACTGTAAGCCCAAAAGCTTAGTGAGTTCCCACAAAATACCAATACTCACAAATATACAAATTATCATAAACACAATATACAATGGGTCCAGTCAACCATCGGGTTGGAATACCTCAGGCCCTCAACCATCAGGTTGGAATGCCGACACACTATGGGTCCAATCATCCACGGGATGGAATACCCCAGGGTCTCAACCAATAGGTTGCAATGCCCCGGTCTATTGGCCTCCGCATGAAGCAGATAAACCTCAACCACCAAACAGACATATGCACATATAACAGATAATCACGTAACAGTCTATAGACAAAACTGATCTAACAAATCATACCACATAGCTCATCATATCATCCTATCTACCGGGATACCGATCTATCAACTCATGCTACATATCATATAACATTATCCCACCCTCTAGGATACCGATCTAGCAGATCATACTAGCATAACATAACCAGCTACAATCCAAAGGGCTGGCCTTAGTGCCTTAGACCCTTGAGTATAGTGAGGATAACTCACCTTCCAATGCCAGCACGCAGGAATAAGCTCCAACTCTCGGATCACTGACACGAACACCACCACCTATATTTATTACGAACCATACTTGTAAATCTCCCATATTTACAAAAATATCCTCAAAACTCAACGGGTCAACTCATGGTCAAAGTCAAAGTCATTAGTCAAGGTCAACAGTCCATGTTGACCATAACTCGTCAAGTACCCTCAGCTGCTCGCCGAGTTTCTTTAATACTCGCCCACTCACCGAGTCACCAGAGTGACTCGTCGAGTTCCTAAGCCTCGCGATCGAAACTCTGAGACCACTCGCCGAGGTTTCCCGCGTACAACTCGACAAGTTTATACACACCTAATGATTGGGAAAACCCTAACCAACTCGCCGAGCCGCTCTACAAGATCGTCGAGTCTAAGGCAATCTTCATCAGACTCGCCGAGTTGTTCATCCAACTCGTCGAGTCCATGACCAGCTTCAAATGACTCGCCGAGTACCTTAAATTCTTCATCCATACAAAAGCTTTTTAAGTCATGGAATGGCTCGAAACTATAGATCTAAGCTTCTAGGGCATGATTATCACGTAAAGTTGCAAACTTTACGTGCATGTAAGATGATATGACCCAAAACAAGCTAAAAGGAGTGGCTTAAGGCAATAGGATAGGTCATAACTTGGCAATTACTGAACTTTATGCTACAGGGAGGCTAAAGGAGTTCAGATATGAGGTTGCAACCCCATATCTTAACCCAACATAGAGAATCACCACAAAACCCTAAAATGGCTCTAAACCCAACCATGAGGGGTTTTAATGAAAGGAGAATCAAGGTAACAACTTGTTACCTTCAAAATGATGCCAAGGAAAAGAAGAATCTGGATCTACAATAGCCACTAGCTCCAACTTCTTGAACTCCAAGCTCTTAACTCTAAAGGATCTTCTTTCAAGGTAAAAAACACACAAAAAAGAAGGTAAACATGAATTAGGGTTTCTGGATCCAAGAGAGGCAGTGAGAGAGGCTAAGGGGAATATGACCCTTAAATAGGGTGCCAAAAACCCGAAATTTAGGGTTTCATCTGCTAGCTCCTACTCGTTGAGTCCCTATTTGGACTCGTCGTGTACATTACTAAACACGCGAGCCAATCCACTACTACTCGACGAGTAGGGCTACCAACTCGTCAAGTAGACCTTGAAATCAAGAACGTTCTTATGTAATTCGATTACCCGAAGATCGGGGCGTTACATCCTAATAGATTAAGCACTTAATAGAAAAGAAAAGTGGACAGCCGAGTATGTTGGGCGTACCTGATGGTACATTGCACGTACCTGGTCGAGACCCCGTAACTAGACCAAAGGTGCACTACGTTGGGCGTAGTAGCTGAGTACATCGAGCGTACTCAGTGTGAGTTGACTCTTTGACATTGACCTTTGATCACGGGTTTGACCAAGTTTAACCTTAGGGGCCTTTTCAGTATTTTGAATTGTCTTTTGAGATTTTGTCAGTATCTGAAGTATAGGTGACCTGTAGAGTTAGTGTTTGGAGCAGTGTCTTGTTCAACTATCTTTCCAACATGAGGTGAGTTCCTCACTATACTTGTGGGTCGAAGGCAACAATGTCGGCCTAGTAGATTCTTATTGTGGTTTAGAATGTCGCTATGTTATAATGATCTATTAAGATATGTATGATTATCTATTTGTTGTTATATGTTTTATCCATTGCATATGTCGACATATTGCTGTAGGATTAGTGTCTAAGCCCATAATTATATTTGGTATTTGACCTAATTGTAGCATGATCCTTTTGGGTTACCTTTACCAAAGCAAGTTGACTGGATAAATAATGGAGAAAGAGAAATGTGATTTATTAACATATTATATGAATAATATATTAAAAGAGAAATCATATTATTTAATTGATATTGGTCAAGAATTAATTTAGAATTATTTTTTTGGTCAAAAGATATTAATTAAATAAAGGGGACTGATATTGTCATTATGTGATAGTTGCAAAATGGATTGAGGATCCCTAAAGATAGGGGTGAACGAAATCTTATGGATAGCCCATAAGAATTCATCCAATGCTAAGGTTCTGGAAGATTCCTATAGGCTAATTGGATCCTAAGCAACTAGATTAGGTCTTTGACTTAAACCCTAATACCTCACCTATATAAAGACCCCCTAGGCATCACATCTTCGGCTACCACAACCCTAGAAGGATTCTAAGAGCCGAAAATAGCCATCCCTAACTCTCTCTAATATTCTCCAATTGCTTTGGTGTTTGTGATCTATTAGAGGCATCGCATTTAAGGTGCTAGGTTCTCAAAAGTTCAAGGTTATCAACCTTAAATTGAAAGGTAACCTTCCTACTTCTTATTTATGTTGATTTTTGTTTTGGTATGCTAGATTTAGGGTTTTCAAGCTTTGGATGATTATTGCATGTACAATTAGAAAAACCTGGATCGAAAGCTTTAGGTTTGCATATGCACCATAGGATTGATGTTTTACTCATAACCCATCACTGGTATCAGAGCTTAGGCTGGTTTTCCTTTGTATTTGATGCATTGCTTAATTGTTCAAAGCAAAAAGCTCTTCATTTTTCACTTCTGTCGGGTGACCACGACATGACATAATAGCCACGACGTGGTGGCGGGTCAGAGTGCAATTTTTGGGATTTTGGCTAAGTTTGGATTTAGATGATTACCATAAATTATTTTTCAATTAAAAATCGTTTTTAACTGTAATGGTAATGGATATCTTAATCCAATACAAGATAATTGTCAGTCTATTAGATAACTATTAGTTTATATGATAAAGATAATTATTTGTATTTTTTATGTGAATTATCTTGCCATTAAGTGAATTAGGTCAAATTTAGATAATGGCTAATTATTTGATTAATTAAAGTAATTGAAATTTGATCTAGAAGATTTTGAAAAGTTTCAAAACTTACCCTCGAGTTTTGGAATTTAAATTTTTTATTAATAGTTTTAATTTTGAAATATTTAAATTCTAAACCCTAGAATTCTACAAGTTTAAAATTCAACCCTTATACTATTATAACATTATAAGATTAACAATTATATATATATATATATATATATATATATATATATATATATATATATGTATGTATGTATGTATGTATCAGAAAAGCTAGTCTTACCGTTAGTAGGTATCATTCACGAAGCTAGTCTATAAGGGGTGTTTAAGGAAGCAGCCTGTAAAATGACCGCCATTGTGTATCCACTCTTACCCACCGCACTTTTAACTAGTGGAGGGTCGTTAGCCGAACAGGTAGGATAGGGAAACTAATTCCTCATTAATAAGTATAATGATCTATAAAGTAACTAAATGTTTTCATAAAATTCCTAATCTTTGTTACTTTAGGAAAAATGTGAAAATGATGCTATTCCATGAAATTACACTTTTCACATTGCCAAGTCGTTAGTGGAGTGTATGTGGTTAACCAACACACTAATTTGGGACTATCAAGGGTGGCAAAGGGTAGCTCGATGTTTATCATAGATCAATCGAGCGTGTGTCGTTAACCGACACATTGATTAGGTGGTAAATGACATCGAGAGTACCAAGTACATTTTCATGGTTATTCACACATTGTTTATGATCCTCGGTATCCCAGTCACAAACTTGAAGGGCATATCGAGATTTAAACATGCCATTGAAAAGTTCAGTGAATATCAAAAAATCTAGGAATTTCAATTCATTTATAACCTAATTGTATTTTTTGCTTTTCATGGTGGAAATTGGTAAAGCGTCATTTACCTACCTTCAATTTATTTGTAATTAGATTACGGCATCCCTCTTCTGAATTATAAATAATTGTGTTGGGTCCTAGCCCTAATTTCTCATTTAGGTGTTAAATTAGGGATTCTTATCTAATCTAAACTTTGTCTCTTTTTAGATGTCTAATCCAAACAACAAAGCTTCTGTCTGAACCCTTCTAGCTCATTCTCACACATGAACGTGTGTGGGATGGTGATATTTGATGGGTCTAATTTTAATGATTGGATCCGCAACGTCTGTATGGTCACCCCGCTACGAGGACAAAGAGTATGTTCTGGACAAGGAGCTGAAGGAGATTGAACACACCACTGCTACTCCCGAGGAAATTGTTGCGTACAAAACTCATGAAAGAGATGCTATGAAGGTTCATTGCATCATACTCGCAACAATGACTGTTGAACTCCAAAAGTCCTACGAGGACTACTATCCTTTCAAGATGCACTAAGATTTGATGGAAAGGTACCATCAAAGTGCTAGGCAGGATAGGTATGAGATCCTCGCATCGATGATCACTACCAAAATGAAGGATGGAGAGTCTATCACAACCCACTTGTAGAAAATGAAAAGATATGTGGACCGCTTGCTGAAGTTGAATGTCAACTTTGATGAGGAGTTGGCCATATATATCATTCTACCCTCCTTGCCTCCCAGTTAGTATCAGTTTCGTATGACTTATTATATGAACAAGGAGGAGGTCACTCTAAGCAAGCTTCAAGGCATGCTAAGGACTGCTGAGAGTAGTCTAAAAGGCAAATTTATTGCATCTACTCCTACTACTACTGCTGCCCCTGTTTTGGCTATTGGACAAGGAAAAGGAAAGAAGAGGAAGGCTCCTTCTAAGAGCCATAAGGGAAAGTCTCACGATGGTAGATCTTCCAGTGGAACCAAAGCTAGTCCTGTTGCTCCCTCTTCCAACCTAAAGGATGCAGAGTGCTTCCACTTCCATGACAAAGGGCATTGGAAACGAAGCTGTCCGAAGTATCTGCAAGATATCAAGGATGGGAAGATAAAGCCCACCTTCGCAGTTATTTATTCTATTCAATCTAATAACTCATCACATGCTATGTGTTGGGTCATCGATACAGGATGTGGTTTTAATATTTGTTCTGATTTCCAGGGTCTAAGAAGAAGTAGGGATGTGGAGCATGGAAAGATAAACTTGATCATGGGGAATAGGAAATCGTCACTTGTCACCAAGATTGGAGTTTACTATTTAGTGCTTAGTAGTGGGTTAGGTTTAGATTTGAATAATTGTTGCTACTCGTCAGAATTGGCACGAAACATTATTTCTTTTCATGCTTTGTATAAACAAGGTTTTAGATTTTTGTTTAATAATGAAATTGCTTCTATTAATGCTTTCTTTAATGGTACTTTCAATTTTGAAGCATTGCCTTGTAATGGAATATATGGAACTATGATGGTTATAGAAAACTTAGGAAATGATGTGTTGCATATCGATTCTTCCAATGGTTTGGACAAAGCATGCTTATGGCATTGTCGTCATGGACATGTCCACAAGAAGCGCATAGCTCAACTCCAAAAGGATGGAGTGTTGGAGTCATTCGACCTTAGGGACGATGACACGTGCGACTCTTATTTACTTAGAAAGATGACCAAGTCACCCTTCACTGGTACTTATGAAAGGGGTCAGGGTTTGTTGGAACTCATACATACTGATGTATGTGGGCCCTTTAGATCAACCAGAAGGGATGTGAACCATTTCTCTGTGACTTTTACCGATGATTATAGCAGACATGGGTATATCTACTTAATCAAGCATAAGTCAGAAACTTTTGAAATGTTCAAAGAGTTTAAGCAAGAAGTGAAGAATTAGCTGCGCAGGAAAATTAAGATGCTTCGATCCAATCGAGGAGGTGAGTACCTTAGTATTGAATTCCATGACTACCTCAAGGAATGCAGAATTTTTTCGCAATTGAGTCTACCTAGGACACCACAATTAAATGGTGTGGCTGAGAGGCACAATCGAACCTTGCTGGACATGGTTCGTTCCATGATGAATCGATCTTCATTACCAATCTCATTCTAGGGGTACACCTTAGAGACCGCCACCCATATCCTTAATCTAGTCCCAACTAAGAAGGTTTCCAAAACACCTCATGAGATGTGAGAAGGGAAATCTCCCTCATTGTCACATATCAAGTTTTGGGGCTGCGAGGCTTTCGTAAGACAAGAGGCTCACGACGAGCTCGAGCCTCGTAGTGAGCTGTGTATTTTCATCAGCTATCCACTGAAGTCCTTTGGATATCTCTTCTATAGACTGAGTGATAATGTTGTCTTCGTTGTGAGGAGAGGGGTTTTCCGAGAGAGAGAACTCATACGCCAAGAGGACAATGGAAGGAAAATTGATCTTCAAGAGCTTCATGAATCAAGCGATGAAGGAACCTATAGCACTGGTGATCAACCTGAGGAGGATACTCCTCTTGAACCGATTAACGATTCCTTACCTCTTAGACATTCTAGTAAAGTTAGTGTTCCACCTATGTTGTATGGTTTCCATATAACAAGTGAAGGTTATATGTTTATTAGTGATAGCACACTAGTAAATTTAGATAAACCTAATAACTAAAACAAAGCCATGGTGGGCCCGGAGACTACAAAATGAAAAGAGGCTTTAAACAACGAGATTCAGTCCATTTATGACAATCAAGTTTAAAACTTGGTTGACAATGTGCCAGGTCGGAAGACTGTCGGGTGAAAATGGATCTTTAAGAAAAAGGCCAACATGGATGGGAAAGTACACATGTATAAGGCGTGATTGGTTGCAAAGGGCTGTACTCAAACTCCCAGAGTTGACTATGATGAGACCTTCTCACTAGTAGCGAAAATAAAATCTATAAGGGTTATGCTAGCTATAGCTGCATTTCATGATTATGAAATATGGTAGATGGATGTCAAAACTGCTTTCCTTAATGGAAAGTTGGTTGAAGATGTTTACATGAGTCAGCCATAGGGTTTTGTCAATGCAGAGCACCCTAATAGAGTGTGTAATCTTGAGAAATCCATTTATGGATTGAAACAAGTATCTCGCAGATGGAATCTTTGTTTCGATGAGAAAGTCAAAGAGTTCGGTTTTTCGAGAAGTGAGGATGAGTCTTGCGTATATGTCAAAGCCAGTGGGAGTATAGTTAGCTTTCTCGTATTGTATGTGGATGACATACTGCTCATAGGAAACAAAGTCCCAACCTTGCAGGAGGTTAAGTCCTTGCTTGGGAAGTGCTTTGCTATGAAGGACCTCGGAGAAGCTGCTTATATTCTTGGGATAAGGATATTGAGAAATTTGAGTAAAAGATTGATAGGACTTAGTCAAATACCTTACTTGGTTAAAGTTTTAAAACATTTTAGCATGGAGAAATCCAAGAGAGGGGAGTTACCAATCCAAAGCAATACCATGTTGAGTAAGACTTAAAGCCCAAGTACCGAAGCTGAAATAGTAGAGATGAGCCGAGTTCCATATGCTTCCGCAGTTGGCTCAATCATGTATGCTATAACCTATACTCGACCTGATGTGGGCCTTCGCTTTGAGCATGGTCAACAAATATCAAGGGAACCATGGTAGGGCACATTGGACCGCAGTAAAGAAGATTCTCAAGTACCTACGAAGGACTAAAGAATGGTTCCTTATCCTCAGTGGGTGTGATGACCTGAGAGTACGAGGGTATAGTGACGCCAGTTTGCAGACCGACCGACATAATTTCAGCTCGCAGTCAGGCTGGGTGTTTATCCTGAACGGAGGAGTAGTGACTTCGAAAAGTTCCAAGAAGGAGACAGTAGTTGATTCAACGTGCGAATCAAAATACATAGCATCAACCGAAGTGTCGAAAGAGGCAATATGGATAAAGAACTTCATCGGAGACTTTGGAGTTGTACCAGCCATAAAGGAGCCTATGGAGATTTTCTGCAATAATGAAGGTGTGGTTGCCTTAACAAAGGAACCGAGGGATCATGGCAGATCCAGACATATCGAAAGGAAATATCATTTCATTAGACATCGTGCAGAAGAGGGACTCCTCGTAGTGAAGGGACTGAGTAGGGTTAAGCACTTGTAGCAGACTAGGAGCATTGGGCTGAAGGACGATATTAGTTTTAGTGATTAGATAGCTTTTAGAAACTTGTAATAGATAAATTGTAATTAACATTTTGATGATTAAATAAAGGTGTTTTATTTATAAGTAGTGTTACTGTCTTGTGTTAATTATTTACTATTGTTTCACTTTGCATGTTTTGACTTATTAAATAATAAGATTTTTAAACTATCCACAGTCGATCATACGTTGAAACTAAGTATGAATCAAGATTGTCATGAATTGGCTTGTAGATTGTCTAAGCGTTTAGACATAGCAAAGGTTTGCTGCAGCGTTCATGAGTGCTTTTGAAATATGATTTGAGTATTGGATTAAACCCACGCTCACATGAATCACTTCATGGAATTTAATCGCGAGTGATTATGAGATGATAATATCATATAGTCTTTAAACCAAGATATATAAGTTGTTGTTTACGAGTTGGTTGTGCATTGATAATGCATAAACACATCAGTAACTTGATGTTATAAAACATATTGTTGTGTATGATTTGATAAGTAAATAGTAAAAGCATAGAAGTCGAAGTTTATCTATTCCTTTTATCCTACGAGGTTAAAAGCGATATCTTGGGCCCCTCGATGATTGGTTTGACTTATGTACTAGGCCCGGTCAGGACTGAGTTGATGTGTTCAATTAAGTTTTGTTTCAGACAAATCAGAGATCGAGAAACAAACTGCTGGACAATAAGTACGCCTATGTTCCATGTATTTATGCACACGATATCTGGAGAATGGAGGACTATACGATCCCTTATCTAAAAGATGTGTCAGAGTTCGATAGCGACTTTTGACAGCTACGATTGCTAATCGGATTTTGAAGTCGTACTTATTGGATAAGGTGTCTAAGTCTGTAACTATATCTTGTATGTACTTGACCCGAATCGGCATGGTCCATTTGGGTTGCACTTCACCGAAACAATTTGTATGGATAATCTTTTGAGAACAGTATGTTTATGATTTATTAATATATTATAAGTTATAATATATTAATATGAAATCATATTATTTAATTGGTATTTAATTAGGAACTAATTAAATATAGACTCATATATATATATATATATATATATATATATATATATATATATATATAGAATGGGCCAAGTTCATTTAGGATGGGCTAAGCTTGCATGGATAGTACATGGAGTTTTTAACCCATGGATCCTATGGAAATAAAAGGTCATGGGTATTAGGGTTTATATGAATGTAATCCTCATCCTCTATACTATATAAAGAGGTCCTTGGCACATGAAATGGCACTAATGTGTGTGAGAACATAAGGGTGGTCGATTTCTACTAAGTGTATACTATTCTCTCAAGTTTCCAAGTTGGTTTGGTGATTTTTGATTCCACTTGAGGCATCCACATTATTGGTGCTAGGCACTTAAGACTCCAAGTAATCAACCACTTCGAAAAGGTATGTTATTCTATCAAGTTTTTTATATTACAAGTACCCCATAACATGCTAGTTAGGTTGAGAACCTTGGAAAATCAAATTTGCATGTATAATTGAGAAAATATAGATCCAAGGTTTCTAGGGTTGCATGTACACCATAGGAGTGTTAGAATGCTCAAAACCCATCAGTATATCAGAGCCTAGGCTTGTTTTCATTATACTTGATGCAAAATGCTTGAAAAAGTCGAAAATCAATTCACTGATCAGTGGACTCACCAATTCCAAGTGTAAATTCAACCTACTCGTCGAGTATGTTCTTGCACTCGACGACTCGATGGCCATGTGTGCAAATTTTTGAGTTTTGCTGCTAGAAATGGACTAGAATCATTACCCTAAACTGTTTTGGACTTGTAAAACCTATTTGTTGATGTGGTAATGATTATGCTAATCCATAATGGTTATTATCAAATTTTCAAGTTTTATATATGTTTATATGATTCTTGAAATTGTTGATATGAATGTTCATACTTATGAGTTTTAGTAGATCATAAGATTTATTTGCAAATTGTTTATTAGTGTAATTCTTGATCTAAATTCCAATCAATGGACTCCATAACTTGTCCTCAACTTGTGGAATTCCAAAAGTATTTTCTTTAAGAACCATTAAAACTCACAATTTATTGAATATGAAAAGTCTTGAATAGTTTCAAAACTTGCCTTCAAGTCTTGGAATTTGTAACGTCTCACACACACTTTATTTCCAAACACTAGAGTTTTAAAAGTTAAAATTCAACCCTTATACTTTATATATTAATGGTTTATATATATATATATATATATATATATATATATATATATATATATATATGTGAGTGTGTGTGTGTGTATGTAAGAACAAAGTTAGTCTTACCGTTAGTAGGCCTCATTCACGAACCTTGTCTATAAAGATGTATAAGGTTGTTGCCTATAAAATGACAGGTTAATGGGTGTCTACTCTCACCCACCGCCTCCTTGACTTGTGGAGGGTTGTTAGACGAATGGGTAGGACAAGGACTATAATTCTCATTAAAAGTATAATGATAAATATAAAGTAACTAAACCTATTATAAATTCCCAAGCTTAGTTACTTTAGGAAAATGTGAAATCGGTGCTAACCCATGAAATTACGCTTTGTACCTTACTAAGTTGTTGGTGGAGCGTGTGTGGGTACCCGAAACACTAACATGGACTAGTAAGAGTGGCAAAGGTTGACTTAATGTTTATCATAGATCGGTGGAGCTGTGTGTGGGTAACCATCACATCGATTAGGTGATAAAGATTAAGGGTACCAAGTTAATTTGCATGGTTATTCACACCTTGTTTGTGATCATCGGTATCCTAGTCACAAACTTGATATGGCACAATCAAGATTTAAACATGCCATTGAAATGATCAATGAATCTCTAAAGATATAGGTGTTTCAATCCAATTAATACCCAATAATTTATTTCGTTTTTCATGCTGGAAATTGGTGAATCGTCATTTGCCTATCTTCAGATATTTAATAGCTTGGATTACAACATCCCTCTTTCAATTCATAAAGTATTGTGTTGGGTCCTAGCCTTAATATTACATTTGGGTGTCTTATTAAGGATTTTATATCTATTCTAAACTTGTCATTCTTATTTCCAGATGTCTTCCAAAAACGCTGCTTCTGGCTCAAACCCTACCAGCTCCTTTTCTCTCATGAGCCTTTGTTGGAGTGTCATCTTTAATGGTTCAAACTTTATGGATTGGATCAGGAACATCAGGATGGTCACGCGTTACGAGGACAAGGAATATGTCCTTGACAAGGAGCTAAAAGAAATTGACGAGTCTACTGCAAATCTAGAGGAGATCGTTGACTTTAAGGTACATGAGAGAGATGCTACCACAGTGGCATGTATCATGTTGGCCACAATGACAACTGAACACCAGAAGTCCTATGAGGAATTTTACCCTTTTGAGTTGCACATGGACCTGATGGACCGCTACCATTAGAGTACTCATCAAGTGAGGTATGAAATAACTCTTCCATGATAACAACTCTAATGAAGGATGGTGAATCCATCACGAGCCACTTGCAAAAAATACAAAGGTATGTGGACCGCTTGATAAAGTTAAATGTGAACACCCCTGAGGAGTTGGCTATTGACATGATACTGTACTCCTAACCTACTTGTTATGATCAATTCTGAATGACATATCACATGAATAAGGAGGAAGTCACACTCAGCAAGCTTCAGGGACTTTTGAAGACTGCCGAAAGTGGTCTCAAAGGTAAATTGGTTGTTACTACTCCTACTCCTAAGACCTCCCCTGTCTTGGCAATCGGGCAAAGTAGAGGGAAAGAGAGGAAGAACCCTTCGAAGGGTACCAAGGGAAATTCTCTTAATGGATCCTCTTCAAGTGGAACCAAAGGTGGTTCTGTCACTCCTTTTTCCAACCCAAAGGAAGGTGAATGCTTTTATTGTCATGATAAGGGACACTGGAAACAAAACTGACCCAAGTACCTGCAAGATGTTAAGGATGGGAAGGTTAAACCTACCCATGCAGTTATTTACACTATATTGTCTAATAACTCACCACATACTACTTATTGGGTTCTTGATACAGGTTGCGGTATTCATATATGTTCTGATTTGCAGGGCCTAAGAAGAAGTGAGAATGTGGAGCACGGAAAGATAAACTTGATCATGAGTAATAAGAAAGCTTTACCTATCACCAAGATTGGAATTTATTCTTTGTTGCTAAGTAGTGGGTTAGCGATTTGAATGAGTGCTGTTACTCATCCGAAATGTCGAGAAATATTATTTCTTTTCACGGTTTGTACAAACAAGGGTTTACTTTTTCATTTGATAATGAATGCGGTGGTATTAATGCTTTTTATAATGATGTTCTTTATTTTAAAGCATTACCTTATGATGGTGTATATGAAACTATGTCGGTTGTAGACAACTTAGAAAATAATGTATTGCATATCGATTCTTCCACTAGTTTGGATAATGCATCCTTGTGGCATCTTCGTCTTGGAAATGTCAATAAAAGCACATAGGCTAACTCCAAAAGGATGGAGTCTTGGAGTCATTCGACTTAAAGTCAGATGATAGTTGCGAGTTTTGTTTGCTTGGAAAAATGACAAAGTCCCCCTTCACTGGTACTTGTGCTTGGGGTGAATGTTTGTTGGACCTCATACACACAGATGTATGTGGACCCTTCAGAACCGCCACTAGGGATGTTAACCACTTCTATGTAACTTTTACTGATGATTAGAGTAGATATGGTTATGTTTACTTAATCAAGCATAAGTCAGAAACCTTTGAAAAGCTCAAAGAGTTTAAACATGAAGTGGAGAATCCACTGGGCAAGAACATTAAGATGCTCCAATCCGATCGAGGAGGAGAGTATCTTAGTATAGAGTTCCTTGACTATCTTAAGGAATGTGGGACTGTTTCACAATTGACAACTCCCAGAACACCACAACTTAATGGTGTGGTTGAGAGGCACAATCGAACCTTATTGGACATGGCTTGTTCCATGATGAGTGGAGTTTCATTACCAATGTCATTATGGAGGTATGCCTTAGAGACTGCCATCCATATCCTTAAGCTAGTCCCTACCAAGAAGGTTGCCAAAACACCTCACGAGATGTGGACCGGGAAAGTTCCCAATTTGGACTACATCAAGATTTGGGGTTGCGAGGCTTTCATGGGATGTGAGACTCAGGACAAGCTCAAATCTCGTAGTAAGCAGTGTATTTTCATCGGCTACCCACAAAATTATTTTGGTTACCTCTTCTACAGACCCAATGAGAATGTGGTCTTTGTGTCAAGGAGAGGGGTCTTTCGCGAGAGAGAATTTATAAGCAAAGGAAACAGTGGGAGGAAAATTGATCTTGAGGATCTTCAAGAGTCAAGTGGTGAAGGAACCTCAAACCCTAGCAATCAACCCGAGGATGAAGCTCCTGTTGAACCAACTGACGAGTCTGTACGTCTGAGGTGTTCCACTAGAGTTAGGAATCCACCTAAGCATTACTATGGTTTCCATATTACTGCAGAAGATGATACATTTATCAGTGATAGTACACTGGTATATTTGGATGAACCTAACAACTATATGGAAGCCATGGTAGTCCTTGAGTCTGCTAAATGGAAAAAGGCTATGGACAACAAGATTCAGTCCATGTATGACAATCAAGTTTGGAACTTGGTTGACAATGTACTGGGTTGTAAGACGGTCGAGTGCAAATGGATCTTCAAGAAGAAGACCTACATAGATGGGAAAGTGCACACTTATAAGGAACAATTGGTTGCAAACGACTTTACTCAAACTCAGAGAGTTGATTATGATGAAACCTTCTCATCAGTAGCAAAGATTAAGTCTATTAGGGTTATGTTAGCCATTACTGCATTTCATGATTATGAAATATGGCAAATGGATGTCAAAACCGCTTTCCTTAATGGAAAGTTGGCTGAGCATGTTTACATGAGTCAGCCAGAGGGTTTTGTCAGTGCAGATTACCCTGATAGAGTTTGCAAGCTTGACAAATTCATTTATGGATTGAAACAAGCATGTCGCAGCTGGAATCTTTGTTTTAATGAGAAAGACAAAGAGTTTGGCTTTTCGAGAAGCGAAGATGAGTCATGTGTATATTTCAGAGCTAGTGGGAGTATAGTTAGCATTTTTGTATTGTATGTGGATGACATACTACTCATGGGAAATGACATCCCAACTTTGCAAGAGGTTAAGTCCTAGCTTCCAAAGTGTTTCTCTATGAAGGACCTTAGAGAAGCTACCTATATACAAGGGATAAGGATATTGAGAGAAAGGAGTAAAAGACTAATTGGATTTAATCAAAGCACCTATGTGGACAAGGTGTTGAAAAGGTTCAACATGCAGAATTCCAAGAAAGGTGACTTACCAATCCAACATAATTCCAAACTGAGCAAGGCTTAGAGCCCAAGTACAGAGGGTGAAATAGTTGAGATTAGTCAATTACCATAGGCTTCTACTGTTGGCTCGATCATGTATGCTATGACTTGTACCCTCCCTAATGTGGTCTTTGCTTTGAGCATGGTCAGTAGATATCAGGGGAACCCTGGCAAGGCTCACTGGACTGCGGTGAAGAACATTCTCAAGTACCTACGGAGGACTAAGGACTGGGTCCTTACCCTTGGTGGGAGTGATGACTTGAGAGTAGTGGGGTATAGTGATACTAGCTTTTAGATTGATAGGTATAATTTCCGCTCTCAGTCGGGCTGGGTATTTACTATGAATGGAGGAGCGATTACTTGGAAAAGTTCCAAGCAGGAGACGGTAGTTGATTCGACATGTGAATTAGAGTATATAGAAGTGAGTGAAGCGGTGAAGGAGACGATATGGCTGAGGAACTTCATTGGAGACCTTGGAGTTATACCAGCTATAAAGGAGCCTATGGATATTTTCTATGACAACAATAGTGTGGTTGCCTTAGCCAAGGAACCGAGAGATCATGGAAGATCCAGACACATTAACAGAAAATATCACTTCATAAGACATAAGATAGAAGAAGGACTCCTCGTGGCAAAGAAGATATCTTCAGAAGAGAACCCAGTAGATTCCCTCACAAAGGGACTGACTAGGGTTAGGCATTTGCAGCATGCAAGGCGCATCAGGCTAAAGGACGATATTAGTTTTATAGATTAGATAGCTCTAAAACTCATAAAATGTAATTGACATTTGATGATTGAATAAAGTTGTTGTTTATTTATAAGTAAGGTGTTGCTATGTTGTGTCAATTGTTTACTATTGTTTCAATTTTGCATGTTTTGACTTCCAGAATAATTACTTTATTCAAATTCTACACAGTCATATATTGGAAGTAGGTATGAATCAAGACTGCCATGAACTGGGCTTGTAGATGTCTAAGATGTTAGACATAGTAAAAGTTGCTACCACATTCATGAGTGCGCAAGAGTTATGAGTATTGGATTAAACCCACACTCACTTGTATTACTTTGTGGAATTTATCTCGAGTGATCGTGAGACGGTAATATCATATAAGTCTTCAAACCTATAGATATGAGTTATTGACTATGAGTTGGTCATGCATTGATTGAACGAAAACGCATCACTAACTTGATGTTATAAAACGTGCATTTATGTATGATTCAATAAGTAGTAGAACAAACATATGAGTCGAAGTTTATCTGTTCCTTTTATTCCTTGGAGGATTAAAAACGATATCTAGGCCCCTCGATGATTTTGTTTTGACCTATGTATCAGGCCCGGTCAGAACCAAATTGATGTGTTCAGTTTAGTTCTATGTCAAAAAAATTGAAAATCAGGAAACAAACAGTTGGACAATAAGT
Organism: Lactuca saligna; assembly: GCF_052625555.1. Lineage (NCBI taxonomy): Eukaryota > Viridiplantae > Streptophyta > Magnoliopsida > Asterales > Asteraceae > Lactuca > Lactuca saligna. The sequence goes on along the minus strand of NC_136424.1, from coordinate 187,467,058 downwards.
ACGACATTGTTCCATGTATTTGTCCAGCTGATATCTAGAATAGAGGATTATATGATCACTTATCTAAAATGGAATTTCATAGTTCAACATATTTTTAAGAGCTACGATTGCTGATCGGTTCCTGAAGTCATACTATAGTTATCAGAGTTATCCAAGTGGGAGACTGTTTGATAAGGTGTTTAAGTCAGTAACTATATTTGGTATGTACTTGACCCGACCTGACATGGTCCATTTAGGTTGCACTTCACCGAAACAATTTGTATGGATAATCTTTTGAGAATAGCGTGTTTATGATTTATTAATATATTATAAGTTATAATATATTAATATGAAATCATATTATTTCATTAGTATTGGTCGAGAATTAATTTAGAATTTATTTAGTTATCAAAAGGAACTAATTAAATATGGACTCTTATATATATATATATATATATATATATATATATATATATATAGAATGGACCAAGTTCATTTAGGATGGGCTAAGCTTGCATGGATAGTCCATGGAGTTTTTAACCCATAGATCCTATGGAAATGAAAGGTCATGGGTATTAGGGTTTACATGAAGGTAACTCTAATCCTCCATACTATATAAAGAGGTCTTTGGCACATGATATGGCACTAGTGTGTGTGTGAACATAAGGGTGGCCGATTTCTACTAACTGCATACTATTCTCTCAAGTTTCAAGTTGGTTTGGTGATTTGTGATTCCACTTGAGGCATACACATTATTGGTGCTAGGCTCTCAAGACTCCAAGAAATCAACCACTAAGAAAAGGTATGTTATTCTATCAAGTTTCTTATATTACAAGTACCCCATAACATGCTAGTTAGGAACCTTGGAAAATCAAATTTTCATGTATAATAGAGAAAACATATATCTAAGGTTTCTAGGGTTGCATGTACACCATAGGAGTGTTAGAATGCTCAAAAACTTTTCAGTACTTGCATTTATAGTTATTAGACTTATCCAAGTGGGAGACTTTTGGATCAATGTGTAAGCCCATAACTATATTTGGTATGTACTTGACCCGATTGTAGCATGGTCCTTTTGTATTGCCTTCACCAAAGCAACTTGAATCGATGAATAATGGAGAAAGAGGATAAATGTGATTTATTAATATATTATATGAATAATATATTAAAAGAGGAATCATATTATTTAATTGATATTGGTTAAGAATTAATTTATAACTAATTTTGTGGTCAAAAGAGATTAAATATATTAAAGGGGACTGATATTGTAATTATGTGATAGTTGCAAATTGGGTTGAGGATCCTTAAAGATAGGGGTGGAAGAAATCTTATGGATAGCCCATAAGAATTCATCCAAGTCTTGGGTTCTGGAAGATTCCTATGGGCTACTTGGAGCCTAAGTAACCGAATTAGGTCTTCGACTGAAACCCTAATACCTCACCTATATAAAGACCCACTAGGCATCACATATTCGGCTACGACAACCCTAGAAGGATTCTAAGAGCCAAAAATAGCCTTCCCCCTCTCTCTATAATATTCTCCAATTGCTTTGGTGTTTCTTATCTATTAGAGGCAGTGCATTTGAGTTGCTAGGTTCTCAAAAGCTAAAGGTTATCAAACTACAATTAAAAGGTAACATTCTTACTTGTTATTTATGTTGACTTCGATTTTGGTATGCTAGATTTAGGGTTTACAAGATTTGGATGATTATTGCATGTACAATTAGAAAAACCTAGATCCAAAGCTTTAGGGTTTGCTTGTGCACCATAGGTTTTATGTTTTCCTCATAACCCATCAATTGCAACTTGGTTGAGGCTTCACTTCTATGTGCGTAAGCCAATAGACTGGGGAATTCCAGTCCGATGACGAATTGGGCCGAAGTAATCTAGTCCAATGACTGTGGGGCGGGGTAATGCAACCCGATGGTGGTTGTGGACACATCATGCATGTTTTTATATGATATGTTATGTGGGATTTTTTAGGGAGACTCACTAAGCTTTGGCTTACAATTTATGCGTTATGTTTCAGGTAATTTAGAGTATCAGGGCAAAGCAAAGGCATGATCATTCGCATCCTCTAGTTTTTATGAGATTTGATTTTTGGGATACTTTGATTTGCGATTTTTACTTTTGGAAACTAAGTTTAGTAAACATTTGTGGTTTGTGGGTTGATTTTGAAAAATGAAAATTTTACCTTGATTTTTGGATTGTTACAAGTTAGTATCAGAGCCTTAGTTTGAGAGAATTGGATGATCATTCATGTGAATCTAGACTCACACTAAGGATTGATTAGAATTTTAAAAATGATTTTGCAAAAATGGTTTGCAAAAAAAATTGTTTTCAAAAGTAACCAAGGGGGGATGAGATGTGTACGAAGAGCTAGAGCAAGAAAGTATACCCCAAATTACTAACACTATTATTTGTTTATGATGATTATGATAGACCTAGATGCTAGTGAGAGGCTAAGGATCTTTAGGAATTGCATGGTAGAATTTCCTGATATATCATTCCTGATAACCTAGGAGACTTCTTATATATTAGATGAAATTGACATCATTATTATATTTGCTTAGTGTATGCATCATAGTTGTACATAGCTAAGATTCTATAGCCTTAGAATGTTCGGTTGAGCCTTATTTCTTCTTCCTTGTTTGGTTGTGGGCTTAGGGAAGACTCAAGTATTCGACTATCTATGGAATCCAACGTTATGTATGATTAGCATGCATGAGCGGATGTAGGGTTGGTGGAAGTTTCATGAGTGAATATGTGAGGATTTTATCCAATGAGGAATGATTAGCCACTCTCGCATGAGTGAGTATAGGATGTATGTATATTCTAGTTTTGGGTTTGTTTTCGGGTAGTTTGTGATGATCCATTGAGACAAATAAAGGTAGGTGTGGAAGGTAGTATGGGCCCGTAGTACTGAAATCATAGGACCCATACACATCACAAGGAAGTCATAAACCTCAAGGGTTTAGCCTCCTTATGATGGTTGTATATTTGTTTTTCATTTTCAGTATGGTGTTCACAAGATGATCTGGTTTTGGATTTGCAAAGGGTGGCCAGGAAATGGCCGAGCTTGACTAATGATCAGATACAGGAGTTTATTTCTATTAAAGTGGCTATTGTTGTCTGGAGTTCTCTTCCAAAGATGTTTGGGTCTATCAAGACCATTATGATTGATTTGTTCGATGATTGCTATACTTCCCTCACTGAGACTGATATTGAATTAGCGATCGTAGACATCACTGTTGCAAAAGGTAGAGGAGGATGTTCATTCCAGTATTGGGACTTAAAGAACAAGAATCCCCCATAGTTCGACAGGTTCAAGTACCCGATTATGGCTATTAGATGGATTTCGAATGTGGAGGGCTATTTCTTCACCAGCTCCTATACAAAGGATTGGAAGGTCAGGTGCATACTGAACCTCCTTTGATTGGGTGCAAAGGACTAGTGGAACCTGGTGACCGATTCCTATACTCCTACGTAAAGGACTGTTGTTACCTAGGAGAAATTCTCAGAGATGTTCCACACGAGGTAGGTTCCCATTGTGGAGAGGGTGAGATTGGTTCATGAGTACCTGCATTTAAGACAGACGACGAAAACTATGATGGAGATAATGAAGATGTTCACTAAGAGGGATTTATTCTTTCCTGAGTTTGTTGCTTCAGAGCAGGCCCAGATGACGTGATACTTAAGCATGCTCAAGATTGAGATCAAGTCTTAGGTGAGGGAATGGAGTCAGGCTCACATTTAGTCACAGCTTGCAGGGAAGTGGTTCAATCCCGTTGATTCACGGTCTGGGGGGTATATGGGTTGTACTTGTGGAAAATATGGCAAGGCTTGTAAGGGTGCTTCTTGATTATCTTTTAGGTGCCCCAAATGTGGCAGGGATGTCCATATTGCTAAGGATTATCATCAGCAGGCCCCGTTAGTGAGCACCAGGATTTGTTACCACTGTGAGCTGGTTCGCCATGTGAATGCCAGCTGTCCATTTCTTTTTGCCAGGCCTTTGCAGACTCCATCCCCGACTACTTTGACGATCATCGATGGACGCCATGGCAGGGCGGTGTCAGAAGTCATTAATGGTATGTTTTAATTTATTATTATATTAAAAATTATTTTATGGTATGCTTATGTGTATGATTCTGCTAGGTACCTTCTTAGTGAATTCCTCCTCTTATGCTTTTTTACTTGGCTGCGAGTCGGTACTTTGTGTCTCAGTACTTTAGTAGGAGTTTGGACATGAATCTTTGATATTTGGAGTGCCCATTGCGAGTTTCCATTGCCAATAAGCATGGGGTTTCCGCTTCAAGTGTTTTAAAGGATTACGTTTTGGAGATCTTTGGGGTGTGTTACCCGATCGATTTGATACATATCCCTATGAGGGATGTATGTGTGATAGTAGGGATGGCCTGGCTGAGCATGTTTGGTGCGATGATTTATTCTAAAGGTTAGTGGGTGGTAGTTCGAACCCAAAGTGAGGGAGAATGAATTATTTATGGAGAGGGTACTAGGGTTGGATAAGCCTTTTGTTTTACTGCCAGGGCTCGACAGTATTTGTAGCATGGGTGTACGGTTACCTCGTGTATGTGGTTGACACTCGATTCGGGATGGATGTTCGGTTTTTGAAGTACCAGTAGTCATAGAGTTCCCAGATGTGTTCCCGGAGGAATTACCTAGTGTGCCTCCTAAGAAGCAGGTTGAGTTCAGTATATGCGGCCCTGATTTCTATGGCGTCGTACTACTATGAACTACCAAAGATGAAAGAGTTTTCCTCCCAAATTCGAGAGCTATTGGGCAAGTAGTTTATTAGACCGATCAGTTCTCCATGGGGAGCATCGAACTTTTTTGTGTAAAAGAAGAAGGATGGGTCTCACTGCATGTGTATTGATTACCGAGAGATAAACAAGTTAACAGTTTAGAAACGTTACCCACTTCCACAGATTAATGATCTTTTTGATCATCTGCAGGGTGCATCTTGTTTCTTTAAGATGGATTTGAGGTCAGAGTATCATTAGATGTGGGTTAGAGAAGAGCACATGGAGAAGACAATGTTTCAGACTGATTATGGTCATTCTGAGTTTGTGGTGATGTCATTTGGGCTTACGATTGAACTTGCATCATTTATGGATTTGATGAATCCGGTATACAGATCGATGCTCGATCAATCAGTCATTGTTTTTCTTGATGATATCCTGGTCTATTCCAAGACCAAGGAGCAACATGAGGAGCACCTTCGAGAGCTTCTGGGGGCTTTGAGGTAGGAACGACTATACACTATGTTCTCAATGTGTGAGTTTTGGTTACCGCAGGTCTAGTTCGTGGGACACATCATTAACCAGACAGGATCTTGGTCGACTCGACCAAGATTGAGGTTGTTATGTAGTGGGAGATCCAGAAGTCTCCCTCGGAGATCAATACTATTCTGGGTTTAGCAGGTTAGTATTGGAGATTTATTTAGGATATCTATAAGGTTGTTGTACCCCTCACTTGTCTAACAAGGAAGTGCGTGAATTTCCACTAGGGGCCTCAGCAACAGGTTGTATTCAAGACAATGAGACAAAAGTTATGTGAGGCCCTAGTGTTGACCCTCCCTTAGAGTGTTGAGGATTTTTTTGCATATTTTGATGCATCCACCATTGGTATGTGGGTAGTTCTTATACAACGAGGAAGGGTTATCACATATGCTTCTCGGCAAGGAAGTCGAACGAGGTGCTGTAACCTATGCATTATCTAGAGTTTGGGATAATGGTGCTTGCCCTCAAGATTTAGCAGCATTCTCTGTATGAGGTCCGTTGTATCTTCTACATGGATCACAAGAGTTTGAGATATCTCATGAATCAGCCGAATCTGTACATCGGACATCGTAGGTGGCTTGACATGGTCAAGGATTATGACTGCGAGATTCTGTACCACTTGGGGAAATTGAATGTGGTTGCTAATACTTTGAGCCGCAAGTCGGCTAGCTCTTTTGTTAGGAGGTTATGTATGACTATTTCGATTGATTCGCCACTTCTGGATTTGATTAGGGTAGCTCAGGCCGAGGGAGTCAAGAAGGAGAATTGCAAGCAGGAGCAAATCAGGGATGGGATCACCAAGTTTTCTACCGATAACCATGGATTATTGACCCAGTGCGGTTGGGTTTAGATACCAGATTTTGGCGAGATTAGAACGAGTATGCTAGAGGAGTTAAATAAGTCCATATTTTCGATACACCCTAGATCCACCAAGATGTATCAAGATTTGCGACTTAGTTACTAGTGGTCGTGTATGAAGAGGGAGATAGTCTGGTATGCTGAGTGGTAGTTTACATGTTTGATGCTCAAGTTCGAGCATCAGAGGCTGCATGGAAAGATCCATCCATTGGAGGTTCCCATGTGGAAATGGCAACAGATCACCATTGACTTCAACACCAAGTTACCACGAACGACTAAGTGATATGATACGATGTGGGTTATAACAGAACGTCTGACCAAGAGTGGTTATTCAGAAGAGCTCTTCGGCCGAGAAATTATCTGATGTATATATGCACGAGATTGTCACTCGACATGGTGTTCCAATTTCCATAATATTTGATGAAGGATTGTATTATGATCGGATATACTTCAAGTATGAATAAGAAACATAAAACTAATCTAAATGAAATAATCAATAGAAAGTAAATAACACAAAAGTTATCCAACGGTTCCTTTCACCAAGAAAAGAGGTTTTGTCTTCACCAAGAAGACGTGGTTTGCCACAAAGACAATTGAAATAAAGCAACAAATATAACCACTCGACCTCACTACATTAGGGTTTGCCCTAATGTAGTATATATACTAATCTATACAAGTATGTCCCTTGATTGACATGATTGTATCTAATGTACACTAAGAACTGATCTTATCATGATACAAGATCTGATCTAATCTATATATATTATAATAACTGCTTAATATAAAAAAGATTACATTAGAACAACTAGAAGATGACACTATTTAACTTTTTAAGTTGGCGCTAGCGTTGTTGACTCATAAACGATGATGGGTTTACATGTTATATGTTTGACTCATCAGATCATAAGATGTGACTTTACAATCTCCCTATCTGATGATGTAAAAACTAACCTTCTTCCACAAAGTCATCAGAAGAGCCATTGTAGAACCTGTCAACTTCTTTCAAGATTTCAGTATTTACCCATCTAAATTGATCAAGTTTCAACTCATCCAGCCTTCTATTCAACTCTACTGATATCAGCACGTGATATACTCTCTCTATGTTATAGTGACCTAGCCTTTCAAAGAGAAGATGAAACAAGTGCTCGGTGGGAGCAGAAAGAAGGTAGTTAGTGCGTTGAAAGCAGATCTGATTTTAATTGTCGAGATAGAAAAACATGTGCTATGGCTTTGGAATAAACATGTATTGAACATGTTCAACACTAGGTGGTAATGCATTATTGATGTATTAGGTACCATAAGGAAGAAGGAACTTGGTATTTTTGGACTGTCGGGGAGTGCCTGTTCTTCCTGATAAGGCTGGTCTAGATGAACTCACTGATAAACCAGCGGATGGTACCAGGTTTAGTTTCTTCACTTCATTGAGAAGTTGCTGGATTGCCAACTTCACTTCTTGATAATGAACACATATATGATTGTTGATGATTTCAAGAGTCAGCATCCACTCGTTGTAGCCGAATTTGACTAGGTCACGAGCAAACATAATTTGATATTAGGATCAGGCTTGATTCTTTAAGTCATAATGTCTCCAAAACTTCTTTCTATCAATCTGGTCATAAAGATTTGACACAATGTGTTGTCTTTCTACATTGTTGTTGAAAATATTCTTAACTTGATCATCAGTTCCTTGAGCTGTAACATTTTTGTCAGCGAAAACAAGTTCTTGAACAAGTTTGGCAGACAAGCATTCTTGTTTTCTAAATTCTTTCTTCTATCTAATAACAACATTGCATTCCTTCATTATATGTTTAAATTCATTAATAGGTAAGCTCCATGTCTCTACTAACTCACTCAGATCAAAATTTAGCTTGCTTTTGTTTTGAGGGGATGAAGTATCACGAGCTACAGAGGAACTTCCAACTTCAGAGCTAACAGCCCCCCCCCCTGGCCGAGAAGAAAGCCTTTCTATTCTTTTTCTTGGATTAAGTTGGGCACCAGCATCAGAATCAATGTCATTTTTTGTTCCTTGAGTAAACTCCCCCTTAAAAAGGGAACTAAGATAGATGACGTTTAGTGGAATAGCAGAAACAACAACATGTTGCATGAAACCAAGATCATGAAACCCTTCATAGTCATCAGCTTCTATTTGGTCACCAAAATATTGAACATCATCTGGAATAGGTTGATCAGAAGCAACATGATCATCAGGAGTATTAGCAACATCAATCGTCTCTAGAGGGTCAGCTTAAGCTTCACTCCTTTCAGTCATCTTAGGCTAAGATGCAATAACCATTTGCATTGGCTGAGGACCCTGTTGAGAATTCTTCCCTTTTTTTGGCAGCATCAAATTAGGGAAGAGAGTTAGGAGGAGGAGAAGGAGTTTTTGGAGGAGGATATGATGGTGGAGGAGGCTTTGTTGATTGTAGAGGGTTATCACCTGGAGAGTTTGGTGTAGTGTCATCAACAACCATATAATGATCATCTTCACCATCTAATGCCACAAGTCACTTCATTGTAGCCATATTCCTTTCAACTTTAGTCAATATTTTATTCATTGATTGAGCCAACTACATAATTAAGGAGAGTTGGGAAAGCACAATAGCTTCAAAGTTGGAGCTGGATTCTCCTTGGTCACCCTGATGAAGAACAATAACATTAATGGGTGATGGTGTAGGAGGAACCGTTTCAGTTTGATGAACTGTATCAGCTTGAGGAGAAGGAGATGGCGTTGGAGAAGTTTCATCCTGGATTATTGGCTCAGTAGTATCTCCAATGGTAGTGGTTGATCCATGATGTTCAGTGTCACTAGTAGGGGAAGTAAATGAAAAACGTATGTGCTTGTTTTTCCTTGGAGGAGAGTTCATATTCTTAGTGAAGTCAGCTCCTAAATCAGCTGCTGGATTATCTTCATCTTTATCAGTGTCTTCTACCTTACCAACTTCTTTATGGTGATCAGCTTTTGAATTCTCTTTATCATAACCTAATTCATCACGAGCATCATCATTGTTATCATCCTCTTCAGAGTATGAGGATTCGAACACATAGTGATTCTCAATCCACTTTCGTATTCTAGCAGTAATATACAGATCATCAACGGGAATGATGATCCCATGACTTTCAGTATAACCTTCTTCACGCAAAAAGATCAACTCAAGCCAGCGTGGGTATGGAACATGCACTGGTCTCTTGTTTCTAGAACAACAATCAATCCGTTGATCAAGAAAGATTTTAGCAAATCCATCTTCTTGTAGTAAAGAATGGCATATAAGATTCTTTTTCAAAGACATTTACATGAATCCAAACTTCCAGTTTTGTGACAAAGACATTTTCCAATCAACCCTGTTAAATATTTACATCTTGCATTTAAACACTGACAAAGAGTGTTCCTGTAGGGATCACTAGTGAGGGCCTCGAGTTTGAAGTTATACCCTAGTTTTTCAGGAACAGTCTTGCAGCTATCTTCAGAAATAGTTTTAGAGTATCTACCATATAGAGGAAGGCGTAGAGTAGTTCAAATGGTTTCCACATCAATAGTAACCCGATATTGACTATCTCCAATGGTTCTTGAGCTGGTTCGAGCAATAGAATCAACAGAGCATGTGTAATAGAACTCGCTTACTTGTTTTGGGTAGAAAGGTTCCACAAAGTCGCAGAAACCATACTGAAGTAGACTACTTTTGACAAATTCAACAAAGTCTTCAATTCTAGAAGTCACAAACTGCTTTGGTATATCATCTAAGAATGCCACATTTGTTGATTGAATGATGATGGTGGTGTCAGAATCATGAGGACCTTTGATGACGTTAAGGCTAGGAGCAAACTCGTACAAGAATTTTGGCATGGTGAAAGTTGTGAGGAAGATGACGATTGAGAGCTTTTTTGAGAGAATGGCAATTGCTTTTGAATCGCTTGTGAAATTAACCTAGAGCGGTCAATTTGAAATTTATACCCAAACATTATCTTCTTTCTTACATGTCACACCCGCTAACCAGGACGACAGAAACGTCTGAGGGCAGATGATGTCATTGTATAGTATCATAAAATTTTAATATAAATGATACATAGCAACCCAAATGGCATATCTTAAGAATACAAACTTACATATTTTACAAACTGTATTTGTTCAAAATTACACAACCATGACTGAAAAGTAAAAATTTCAAAATGTAGCGTTCTGGTTCTCAAAGACTTAGGTACCTGCTTACTGGTTCCCTAAGAATACAAGTGATTTTAAAAAGCGTCAACATTGAATGTTAGTGAGATCATAAGTATATTTGTATAAAAAGATTTGTGACTGCTTTGTTTAAAAATGGTTTGTCTATTTCCAGAAAATCCGATATTTTCAACAAAAAGGAGCTATATGTCTTATTCCAAACACTAAAAGAGTAGGTATGCATATCCATCGTATCTTGTGATGTATGTTTCTAGAAAATCCAACATTTTCTGATGCATGAAAAAATGTAGTCTTGAACCCTAAGACCAGAAAGTAGATGTAGTTTTATATTTTTATAAAACTAGTGAAGCGTGAGCTTCCTGTAAACCAAGATAATATTGTTAATCCCTAAATGAGTTATTATAACCATGCTTAATGTGATTGTTTTGTCTGTGTGACGTTCTTCAAGCATCAGAATTCGTAGATATTTGTCACCCTAGACTGGCCCGTTAAGTTGTAGCGAACAAGTCAAGTGTGGGGTTGTCAATCACGTATAGATTTATACATAACTATCTCACTCTCCCTCCAGGAGATTTTGATTATAATGCAGGACTTAAAGTGTACGCTAAGTAGGTACTATGAAGTGAATGTCTCACTAGAGCATTAGCAGATTTACGTGAACTACAACTCCCTTTTTCTTGTATCATGAAATAGTTACACTATTGATAATTTATGACACGTATTTTACGACATGCGTTTTATGGCATGTGTTTTATGACATGTGTGCTGTGACACACAACTCTACAGTTTATAGTTTAACCGGTATATTTTTTAGGAAAACTATTTATATAACTTTATATAAATAATCAGTTATAATCATATCTAGTGGTAGTATCTATTTTTAAAACATAGTATTCTTGGTTTTAACCCACCAAAATAATGATGACTAAAAGTACGACCACTTTTTCTAGAAAAACTATATTTAGCAAAAATTACCAAAAATTTGTAATTTGTAATGTCATACTTGACCGATTGAAACTTGTATTACAAAATAGCTTATTTTTGACAATTTTACCATAAAGGTCAGGATTTTTAGAAAAAAAAATATTAAATGGAGACTTCAACATTTTTATACAAATACGTATACCAACTTTAATTTGTAAAAGTGAGATATGATGGTATCCAAAAGACAACATATTTTGACTTTATATATATATATATATATATATATATATATATATATATATATGAGTCTTTGGCATTTTTTTTGTGTAAGTGTCAACACCGAACAAAAATTTTGAGTAAACATAATAGTATTTACCACATAGTTTTCGGATAATAAGTGAATAATAACTACTTTTACACAAGGATTATCCAATGCTCATACAAATATAGATAGTGCATGCAAATTTCCAATGGAAAAACACATATTGGCTTATAAAACCTTATAACTCACGATTTTTATGAACATACATATGATAATTTCAACATTTTATTCACATATTATTCCACAAATAAGTTGGTGCATGCAAATATCCATAGGGTAAACGTGTTTTGACTTGTATTCCTCCCTAAAAGCATGTAAAAATTGAAAAAAACATGGGGGTATGAAGCTCAACATGGTGATTTCCATGGGTTGTAGGAAGGAAGAGATGAGTGGTTTCGAGCCTAGCCTTGTGTACAAGCTTGAAGAACTTCTTGAATGTGTTAGTGTTCTAAGGATATAAGACACGAAAATGTGTGTAAAGTATGGCAAGCGTGAAGTGACTCCACTCTCGGTGAAGGGTTCTTAAAGGAAGGAGGGTGATGGCTTTTATCTATACATGTTGGTCACTTAAGGGTTTTGCATGGAAGCATGAAGTATATTAGGGGGCAAGGTGTGGGAATTCGGTGGTTAAAAAGGTGTAAAGCAATGAGGTGTTATCATAAGTCAAACCTTGTGTTATGCATCCAAAAACCGATTTCATTAGCTCAAGAGAGGGGTTTTCGGTTCTAGGGTTGCCGAAAACACCCTCCATCCTCAAAGGGTTTTCGGTTTTTGGGATGGATATGGGTTCTCGGGCTTGGCATTTTCGAATAAAAGGTTTTTCGGCCTAGGGTTATTTGGGATGAGAAATTTTAAGCCAATGTCCATTTTTTTGATTTATGTATGATGCATTTCATCTATTTGGTCTTCTAAAGGTGTATTATGAAAATGCATATATATGAACTCGTATAACATTGTCATATTTGAATTACAAGAATCTATTGCACCAAGGTCACATAGAGAAATTGTTTGTACATGAATAAAATCTTGACCCTGGATTTTCTAGGTGTAACATTATATAATCATGAGAGAAGAATATGCTTCGTAAAAATATCGTATCCTAAGATAATGATGAAAATTTTATGTCATTTAAAAAGTTACTGTTTGGATAAGATATATACTTTATACATGTCATTAGCATCAGTGTAATCAATCAATGAGAAGACTGATGATTATCTAATTGGTTTGAGATGTCTTTTGGTTGCATGGGTTTAGTCTAACATTCACTGAAATAGTGTTTCGAGATCTCATCAGCATGTGGTTTTATACGTTGAATAATAAATATCTCTTATTAGAAGAAAAATGGCAAGAGTGGATAGGTGTGTGTAATATATCATGGACAATGATACACCCATCGACATAGATTTGTCAAGCTCTCACCAGCGTATGGTACATTACGGTAAAGTTTGATTACCATTGACCCCCAGAAAAGTTAACGAGTTTTTCGGTTTGATTCATATCCTATTCATCTTCTAAAGGTGTCCCTCGGCTGAATAAAAAAACTTTAAAGAAGAATGTAAGGACAAGAATGGATTTTTTCATTCGTGCTGAGGTGAAATCATCATGGATCATTAATAGTTTAACTTATCAACAAGGAGTGGTTTAAACTTCTGTATCATAGAGTAAGTTGTACTCTTGAATCAAAGATTCACCGTTAATTCATAATGATACCATGTCTACCTCAAACTAGGAATCAGGAACATGAACAACACTTTGTCATTTAAGGACTTGACAAGTATCTCTTACACTAATGACTATGCAATCAAGGTAAACCATTGGGTTATGCTTAATGTTTCAGCAGAACATAAGACATGATGCATACGACAAGCAAGTTTCAAGGGATAGGGTCAATTAAAGATGATTAACTTAATAATAATAAATACCCAAGCCTTTTATTAATATTTTTCCTTTGGACCAGGATTTATAACTTTTGAGAGCTTAGACAATGCTAGCCAATCAGCGTGAGGGAGTGACTCAATGTTCTCAGTAGATGGTCTCACTGATGAAAGACTTATAGAGATTTTTTCACATACAACAACATTCTTCTAGGGATAATGATGTGTCATAAGTTTCATACTAGGCTCAAATTGCCATCGTCAAATTTCTTTTATGTAGAATGGGACAAAAGAATGATATAAGAATACAAACAAAAGATTTAGTCAAACAAGAAATAGTTTAAATGGAAAAATGTGCAGATTTTTCAGAAAAGTGATAAAGAATTTATTGAAACAAGAAAGTGACCCTCTTAAACTTAGTCATCCGAAGCCATCTCCTCAACCGCAATGGATCTCTAGATCACAATCAACTTTTGTCTACAACACCTTTTGGCACTGCAAATTTCTTTTGGAGAGAATATCTGCAATCCCCTCAAGCGCAACAAAGACTTATTAATGTATTTTTTGACTTAAGTGTTTACATTCTATTATCCATTGAACTTTCATACTCACCGTAAGTCAGATATTTAGTCTTTGTTTACTCTCTATGTGTAACAATTGGTAAAAATAGGAACAATCGTACGATGCTATGTTTTGATTATTAAACAATATGAGTATTTTATCAAGAATGGTTGAAAGAATTTAACCTCTTTTATTTAGATAAGTTCTTGTGAAATATAAAACAAGTAACTAACGATAATTTCGTTATGATGTATGACTATGAACCATCACAGGTTTGTGAAATTAGCATATAACATCATTTAAACGCAACAAACTTAATTTTTGTATCAACATGTCTCTAGTTGATAACTAAGTTAGGTTCTATGTACAACATTTGCTTAATAGATGTGAAGGATCTAAATTTGACAAATATACGAACCAAAGTGACAAAACGTGTTTAACGATATGGTTAACCGGTTAAATGTCATGAAATTATACATTGCTCAATAAATTTTATATTTAAATAAATTAAAATATAAAATGAATTATTATAAGGTATAGTTAAAATTTATTTAAGTGTTTTTGAATAAAAAGAATAAAACATAAACATTAAAGTTCAAATACACAAAAACTACATTGTGATTTTATACTATGTATACATGTATGTATTTATATATATGTATTATTATCTAGTGAATGACTAGTTATGAGTCATGAATTAAAGTGATTTCATGTAACTTTTATGATGTCTAAATGAATTAAGATAAGAGAATTGGTGGAGATAAGTGCCAACTTAACTAATAAGTGCTTAATCACTTAACACATTTTACTAAGAATGCTTATTAATCCCTCTTCTAATTTTCGAGATTAAGACCTTCCCTCTCTTTAACTAGAACTCCTAACTAACTAAATAACTAGTAGTTAGTTAGTTAACTGACTCTATCTCTAAACAACCACCCAAGCAAGTGGCTAGACAAGATCACATCACTTAAACTCACATCCCATCACAAGCTAGTCTAGGTTTTGTCCCCTTATCCTCTTCCACTCTTTTCTCCTTCATAATCACGAAATTTCATCTTCATTTTACCCTCATTTGACCAGCAAATACTCCAGGTAATTTCTCTCAACCTTCATCTCATTTTCAAGCACAAGAACTTCCTTCCAAAGCCATCAAAACCATGAACTAAAGGGCTGATGTCCCTTTTGTGTTTCAGCCACCATTTCACCCATCTACACCTTCCTTTTGCTTGATATTTTTACCACCAAATACCCCTGGAAGTTACTTTTTTTGATACTCAAAATTATTGATTCAAAACAGTGAGTAAACTACCCATTTTCTTTCTCTTTTGCTGTGAAATTTTCGTGACAGCAACATAGCCAAAAGAGTGGTTGTTTTGGAGCATCAAACCAACAACCAAAAGTTCATCTTCAACCTTCAATTCTTCAAGTATTCACATAAGGTGAGTTCATACCCTTACATTTTCATGTTTTCTTAATGTTTTAAGGGGGGGGGGGGGGGGGGAATACAAGTTAGAACACTAAACATAACTTAAATTTAAATGACAGCTTTCTACAGAAAAGTTGAGTCCTGTTCACGGACTGTTTTGACCATCTTAAACTTAATATCATTCAAAACTGTACAATATGAAAATAGTTCAAGTTTATACCTTTCTAATGACTACTTGCACGCATTCATACGATTTTTCTAAAATTTATGGCGATTTTTATAAAACTGCCTGTCATTTCAGAAGTGATTTCGGACGAGTCTGTGAAGATGTTCATTTTCACACTAGTTTGAGACTACTAAAAATCATAATAAAAATTAGGAACAAAGTAGACTCATTTTATAAACTCTCAGAGGTGACGGATTCAGTTTTTGACTTACGAGGAATTTTCTATGAGCTTTCTAAAAACTGGGACAGTAAAGGGTAAAACTGTCAAAAGTGGTTTATAGATTTATTAACACCTTCTAACATATTTGAGCAATGTTTATACATTAAGGAAGTTAAAACACAATCATTTAAATATGTTTAATTACCATTTTTACAAACGTGATAAGTACAAAAAGGTCTTTAGTATCAAACTTATGGATTATTTCATGCAAAGTTTCTAATAAAAACGTAAGAATATGAACAACAATTACGAAACATACCAAATCATCTTTTAAAACTTATACATATATATAACCATACACATATATAGGTTTTGTTTACAAACTTGTCTTCTACATCAAAATTTTCACTTTACTCGTTTTTATCAAATGAATCACTTGTGATTTATTACTACTATGTGAAAACTCTTGTCATACTTTGTGTGCATTACACTTACGCAAAATATATAATGATTTCAAAGTACCTTTCATTGTTAAGTCGTTTTATACATTCTAAAAACTTATGATTTATGCTTTGTCAAACATTGTGAAAAAGGATAAACTTTGCATACAAAAACTATCACTTTAATACAGGCTTAGTTGAGAATCCATGAGACGTGTATATCTTCAAACGTTACTTTTCTTTATTAGAAAGTAATGCTGCAAGTCCTGTCTATAACCAGAGTCTCCCGTTCGGAGAACGTGTCAAATGTGTATAGATCTATACGGGTTGTCATGATCCCGCGCCCTGACTGTTAGCTACAGTCCGTCTTTTGGGGTGACAGTTGCCATAACGCTGCGACGCCTGAAGAACGTCGTTACAGACATATTATGTTTAGTATGGTTATAAAACTCATCGGATATACAATTACTATGGTATTATGCTTTTATGAACGAGTAGCTATTAAAACTATTCTTCATCTAACAAACGCGATCTTCGTATAGCTTTATTATATAAAACTATGACACAACTTTTAAGAACGTCGGTTTCTTGCGATTTTCGGTCTTAGAGACTGCCAGTTATGTTAGGAAAATAAGGGTTTTTCCTATATACAAACCAAACAACTAATAGGAAAATAAGGGATTTTCCTGGTGCAATTATTTACAACTTATAGCACGAACATTCATATGCATTTCATACTTTTATAAGAAAATAAGGGTTTTCTTGGAAAACACAACAACTCGTATCTCAACCATTAGGGAAAATATGAGATTTTCTGGATCTAATACATTCACTTTATAACACAACAAATCACAACTCTTTACATCTGAAATGCTGCGTTTTCTGGAAAACATACACCCATTTTGGAATGGCATCCAATTTTTCTAAACTACTTATGAACTCACCAACTTAATTGTTGACACTTTTTCTTTGAATTAACTTGTATTCTCAGGAAACCGCTAAGCAGGTTTGGGAATCAACTTTTGGGATTAACGCGCCGATGTTAATTACTTTTTTTTGAATGATGTTTATGTATTTATCTTTTGAACATGTAATGAATACAATTATGTAAACATCTTGGAAACTTTAATATATATGGTGGTGTGTACTTTCCTTTCTATGAACTGTTATAATACTGAATATGACGTCCTCCGCCCCCGAACGTTTCCGCCGTTCTGGTTTGGGGGTGTGACACTATGTAATTTCCTGAGTCTCTATAAATAGAGTACACGGCTTCATGAATGAATACAGCAACACATCTCTATTCTCTCCATATCTAAATTTCCCTCCGAATTCATATCTTCTCATCTTCTAAGAGCTTACTGAACTTACTCTCAAATATATTAAGATCAAACTCTCATATCTCCTTTGGAACAAGTCCGTGTGACTTCATTCACTTTAAACTGATTGCATATACTAACTTCTGTTTGATCGCAAACCTTGTTAAGAATCAGTTTGGTGTTTACTTGATATATAACTTGTTGTCATTTATATTTCTTTACTTTTATGCACTTAAGGATTCCGTAACTAACTATCTAACAACTCTAACTTCTTATTATTGTTGAGCTTTATGATCCTTTGAGATTAACTTTATTCAGCAATCTATAACTTGTTCTAACATTTTTTCAAGTGTGTTTCTCAAAAGTTTTTCTTTCAACAATTGGTATCAGAGCCAAAGTGGTTGCTTTTTAAACAAAACTCAGATTTGAAAAGCCTTTTATACCACTAAAGATCATTTTCAAAAAAATCAAAACAAAAAAAACAAAGGAAATATGGCACAAGTATTGTCTCTAAACGTTTCCAACAGTGTTGGAGGTTCTAATCGAGCCCCAATACTTGTTGCAAGCGAGTATCACCACTGGTCTCAAAGGATGGAGAGGTATCTAAAAAGACTTGGAAGAGACGTGTGGAGATCCATAGAAGAAGGACCTCATGTCCCTATTCTCACTCTAGTTCAAGCTGATGGTGCTCAAGCTAGACTAGGAGGACCTCAAGCAGCCATGAATCGTCCCAATAAAGATGATCTTGATAAGATGGAATGTGATGTTGTTGCTTTTTATGAAATATCCCGTAAAGTTGCTCTTGACAACTTCGAAATTATCATCAATTGCAAGTTTGCCAAAGAAATCTAGGATGTCCTCAAGAACTTGTATGAAGGTTCAGAGCAAGATCAAGATAAGAAGCTCACCATTGCACTCAATGATTTCAACAACTTCAAAGCTCATACTGGTGGAAGTCTTGAAGACTCCTTCAAAAGATTCAACCTTATCATCACAAAGTTATCAAATGTTGGCACCGTCTGAAGCAATCATGAAAAAAACCTTTAGTTTCTCAATGGTTTGGGTAAACACAGGACTACAGTGAAAATGATAGTCCAAGGAGATAGGAAGATTCACACGTTATCTCTTTTCAAACTATATGGCAAGCTTCAGGCACAAGAATGGACTGTGCTAAAAGATTATGCAGACTTCGGAGGTCTGCTTGCTCTCTTAGCTCAAACCTCACAAAAAAATCATCCAACCATATGAACCCTACCCTCTGTCATATGATAATCCACCACAGTCTTACGAAGTAGATACAGAGTATGATGATGAAGAATAATTCCAAAATGCAATTTCTATTGTTAGTCAATAGTTCAACATACTACCACCAACCTCCTTTCACAAAAATCAGCAGTTTACCAAACCTCCCTTCAACCGAAACTTCAATCCACAGAACAATCATTCTCGATATCCCAAGTATCCTCACCAGACTCCGCAACCTTAGAACACTGATCAATTCAAGGAGGCATCGCAGCCTGTCGAGCCAACTGCCTCCGGTACCTCAACCGAAGACAAAAAATGATGTTATCATTTGTCGCAAATGCAACAAAGAAAACCACTTTGCTAAGGATGGTAAAGCCAATGTGGTGAAGGACAGACCATTCTATCTTAGAATGGCTCAAGAGATGGAAGAAAAGGAAAAGGCAAGGGAATATGTTTCCTAAGTGAAGAGGGATCATCAAGTTTGGTCATCAGGGGATGAAGACGAAGATATCAAAAACATCAAGGGCAAGGGAAAAATCTGCATGGTGTCAACTGCTAATGAGGATGAATCAACAAAGCTGCAGAAAAACTACTTGTGATGCCGTCCCTATGTACAGCATGCATGATTGTCAACCATTCTTAGACAACCTTAATGACACTTGTGATGCCGTCCTTTCAGACTATAACAAGGCGTTAGATGAGAAGAATATAGTGTTCCAAGAAATGTTTCATGTAAGAGGATGACAAGAAGACAAGAGACTCAAAGTTTCCATGTTAGAAAGAGACTTAGTGTTAGAAAAGGATACCAAATTGTTGTGTGAAACTCAGTTAGGAATAGCTTTGAATCAAAGGGATCTAGCCCAAAAAGAAAATGTACTTTTGAATCTGATAATCGAAAAATTGTTTAATGAAAGTGAAGCCATTAAAAATCTTGTGAATAATGGAACCGTAGATAATACATACAATTGGGGCTGGCCTAATGGGTATTCCACCACAAAGGATTCATCACCATGATTTAACAAAGACCGTCCCTATGTACCTCCTGATCGAGAGTTTCATTTCGCAGTCAATAACAAAACATTACCTGAAGACATTAAAGCCTACTTTAGTAGACTTCATAACCTGAGCAATAATTGTGTCATCGAGGAAATTCTTCCTGAAACCTCGGATCATCCATCTGATCAAGTACCCATCATTGACACAATTTATCCCAACTCTCAGGATTCTTCAATTGTTGATGAAGAAATCCATATGGAAGGACCGGATGAAACAGTAAACTCAAACTGCAGTCTCACTCACTACAGTCTCAAACCATAGTTACTCAACTACCTTCCGTAATGTGTCACACTAAGGAACCATCTTTCACTTACTTTATGGTAGTCGAGTCTTCCTTACCGCATACCTCAATCAAGAGCACAGTAACCATTAAACCCATTCTCCATGAGTTACCTATAGAAAATTTTGAATACGTTCAATGTTAACAGAACCCTGAATCTTCTAGTTCAGAAGAATCGAGTCCATGTTTTCAAAAACAATCAAAGCTTTCCAAGAAACCGTAGTTCAACACTACTAATTACAGTTCTCCAAAAACTCAAGAAAAACTGGCTTTCAAAGAGGAAATTAGATCCCTTGGTAAAAAGCGGGAATATGATCTCAAAAACAAAACCCTCCTACAAACCAAAGTTTCAAAACAAAAGAGTCTTAAAAAATCTGTTTCCTCCAATCGTTTTTCAAAAAACACTACAGTCAAGGTATTAGACAAAAGGGATTGTACAGTACAAAAAACTTTTTCTAACTCTTTTAAAAAATCCCAAATGAAAGTTAAATCTTTTCAAAGATATCGTTTTCAAAACTATTCCTTGGACGATCCAAAATGGAAAGGAATTTTGCCGACTCATTTTGTCAGAAGGACAAAACCTAGGAGGCAATCAAATGCCCAAACTTTTTCAAATCTTAAGGGCACCTCAGTCAAGTTTCACTCTCGGACTGGTCATAAGACTCACCCCACAACCTCTGGACCGCTGACCAAATACAGTGTCTGGTTAAATGAGAAAAATCTTACCTTTGGATTTTATCATCAGAAAATGTCATATCAAGTCCAACCTCGTAATCCTCCAAAACCTCGTAACACTCCAAAAGTTCACAAACACCCAGGCCTAGGTCTCAAGATTGACATGAAACCTTATCCTGAATCTCATATTCATGCATCTAGTTAGAATAGTTCTTGTTTGTCCCCGGGCTCCAAACTAGTTTGGGTGCCCAAACTAACCCATCAATTTTGTAGGCAATGTGCAATGAGGAATAAGAAGATGAGTGGTTGATCGATAGTGCCTGCTCCTTGCAAATGACCAGAAGGTTAGAGTACCTTTGGGATTTCAGGCCTATTTGTAATGGTGGACATGTCATATTTGGTAACAATTCAAATGGCACCATCTGAGGTTATGGTGTTTTGACTACGGGCAACTTCTCCATTCAAAAGGTAGCGTATGTTGAAGGACTCAAGTATAATTTGATCAGCATAGGTCAATTGTGCAAAGCTGGTCATAAAGTTGAATTTGATAATGAATATTGCTACATCATGACAAGCGATAAAAGCACCCATTTGATCAAATCCAAGTCCAAAGGGACCATGTACCCTTTGGATGTCTCATTGATCACCAGGAAATCATAGTTATATTTTCTTTCCAAAGCAGTATCCGAAGTTAGCTGGTTATGGCATCGCAAGCTAGCTTATCTAAACACCAGGTATATCAACAACCTTGTCAATGAAGAACTGATCCGAGGTCATCCGATTCTGAAGTACAACAATGATACACTCTGCCCTTCTTGTGAGTGTGGAAAACAATCAAAGGGAAGTCATCTACTGGTTATTGATTCATCCACTTTTGAACCCCTAGAGCTATTGCATATAAATCTCTATGGTCCATCTACCATAGCTAGTCTCCATCACAAGAAACACATACTGGTTATAGTTGATGACTTTACTCGCTTCACATGGGTCTTATTCCTAAGAATCAAATCTGAAACACCGCAGATCCTGATAAACTTCATAAAATAAATTGAACTCCAAATCAAGCTACCAGTTCGTAGAATCTGAAGTGAAAATGGAACCGAGTTCACTAATCATCTCTTGAATAGTTTCTTGGTTTCCAAAGGTATCAGGTACAACTTCTCTGCTCCCTACACACCGCAACAAAATGGAGTAGTAAAGCAGAAAAATTGTACTTTGGTCGAACCAGCTAGATCCATGTTAAACTTTGCAAACCTTCCTCTATACTTTTGGGCCAAAGCAGTGGAAACTACTTGCTTTTTCCAAAACCGAAGCATCGTTTGAAAGTGTCTCAACAAAACTCCCTATGAGGGCCTTAACAATCAAAAACCGAATATCAGATTCTTTCACATATTTGGGTGTAGATGTTTTGTGATCAACAACAAGGATCACGTTAAAAAATTTGCACCGAAGTTAGATGAAGGAATTTTTGTTGGCTACTCAACAAACAAGGTGGCCTATAGAGTTCTCATTATACGTACAAGACTGATAGTTGAAAGCTTCGATGACTAGTACGTCCGCAACACAACTCCATCAAGTGAAACAAAATCTATCCTAGAAAGTGACATTCTAGCCTCTTCAGGTCCTCTTAACATAGTTGAAGTTAACTATGATGACCTATTTGACCCCGTACAGACTACTAATCTTTCTCAAATTCTTGTGTCTTCGGAAGCTCAACAACAACATGCAGAAGTATATGGGCCATCAGTGTCTAATGATTTGTCTCACAGAACTTCCACCTCACTGGTTGAGGTTGAAAGCACAACTCCAGTTCAAACGACAACCATTAGGTTCCTGTTATCGAAGACGCAGCATCGATGTCTACCCACAGAGTCACAACTCCATCAAATGCTTCCTCAGACTTGAATGAAGAAATAGAAAACATAGACACAAGAACTGATCTGAGGGTTATCACTCACTCTTCAATCCTGGGGGAACCATCTTTGGTTCAAGAGGAACTCCCATCTGCAATCTAGGGGAACCTCATTCAATTGTCGTTCTAAATCCAACATTCCAATACACTTCTGCAGGCTACTCACAATCGAGGGGGGACTACCTTCTCCAAACACAGAATCCTCTAACGTTGTTGTCATTCCTTCCAATGCAGCTGTTGAACACCAACTACATTGTCTACATGTTTGGACGAAAGATCATCCACCGAGTCAAATCATCGGTAACTCATCTGCAGGCGTACAAACTCAATCTTCTCGTGATCTAATGGACCACTGCCACTATGCAGTCTTCATATCTACAGTCAAGCCCCAATCCATCTAGGATGCTCTTCTGGAGCCCGGCTGGATCACCGTCACGCAAGAAGAATTAGCAAAGTTTGAAAGAAATAAAGTATGGAAACTCATTTCGAAGCCAAATGATCATACTATTGTTGGAACAAGATGGGTGTACAAAAAAAAAGCTTGATGAATCCGGTGCGGTTGTAAGAAACAATGTGAGAGTAGTTGCTAAGGGGTACAGTCAACGAGAAGGTTTTGACTACGATGAAACTTATGCCCCCGTAGCTAGAATGGAGGCAATACACATCTTGTTAGGGTATGCGACACACAAAAACAATAAAGTACATCAAATGGATGTAAAAAGCGCCTTCCTGAATGGTGAACTGAAAGAAGAGGTTTATTTGCAACAACCTCCCGGCTTCGAGAGTAAAGAATTCACGAATCACTGCTTCACGCTTGAAAAAGAAGTCTATGGTCTGAAACAAGCGCCAAGGGTATGGTACGAGACTCTTTCAAAATTTCTCGTTACATCCAGTTATAAAAGAGGTGTGATTGATCCCACTTTGTTTAGAAAGGCAAATGGTAATCACCTAATGCTTGTCCAAATCTATGTGGATGATATCATATTTGGATCAAAAGATCAGGGTATGGTGAATGACTTTGCAAAGCTCATGAAGAACAAATTTCAAATGAGCATGAATAGAGAGATTAAATTCTTTCTAGGTCTTCAAGTGAAACAAGTCCCTCAATGGATATTCATTCATTAAGAGAATTACACCTTTGAGCTTCTGAAGAAATACTCTATGGATAAATGCTCCGCAACCAAGGTCCAAATGGCCTTTGGATACAAGATTACTATAGATCGAACCGGAGAATCAGTTGACCACAAAACCTATCGCGGAATGATTGGGTCTCTGATGTACCTCACCGCAAGAAGATCGGATATTGTATTTGCAACAGACTTAGGTTCTGGATACCAAGCCTATCCAAAAATATCACATTTAAACATAGTCAAGCAAATCTTTCGATACGTCAAAGGAAGCAAACCTCTAGGCCTCTGGTATCCCGCAGGGAATGATTTTAACCTTCAAGCCTTCACAGATGCGAATCATGCTGGATGCAGATTAGATAGGAAAAGTACTTTCGGTGATTGTTAATTTCTTGGAGGAAGACTGGTTAGCTAGTCTTCAAGGAAACAAAATTGTGTCTCGTTGTCTACCGCAAAAGTCGAGTATGTGGCCACAGCTAGTTGTTGTTCTCAGGTCCTATGGATGAAAACTCAATTGATGGACTACGGATACAGAATGTTGCGGATACCGATTTATTGTGACTGAGAGAGTGCTATAGCGATTTTTCTCAAACCATTTCACTACTCAAAGACGAAGCACATTGTACTTCGGTACCATTTCATCAAGGACCACATTCTTAAATGTAACATCAAACTAAATTTTGTCCCAACTCACGAAGAAATTACTGATGTGTTTACAAAGGCACTTGATGCAAAAAATTTGAACAAAATTCTAGAAATGTTAGGGAGGATGAATCCAGACCTACAGTTCTTTTTGAATTGATCGGTACCGCAATCCACACCTGGTCTCCGTAGCGGTCCTATAGTATATATATATATATATATATATATATATATATATATATATATATATCATATATCTTTTCAGTATACCATGTATACCATAATCATATATAATATTTATATTGTTTGGGTATTTTACCTTTTTGTTATTTCTAACTTTCTATCTAGTGCTCCTTTCAGTTCCTGCTACTGCAGTCAGATTACCATCCACCGCAATAAAGAATCCATCCGCAATGGCGAACCTATTGTCACAACTGGAAATTTTGTGTCTTGTAAACTATACACTCAAGCTAAAGTGAATCAAAAGCTTAAGAACATGTGTAACACCTATGATTGCGACAATAAAATTTCAATCAAATACACCATACAAGCATTACAAATAGTCAACAAGCAATTGGAAACCCTAGAAGTTCTTATTTAGGTCCAATTTGGACTAGAACTTCCTTATTGGGCCTAATGGACCAATAAGCTTCCAATTTGACTATCTTGGGTTTAGAACTCTTAAATGCGCTCTAATTGGACCCACATCTATTTGTTTCAACATTTTGGGCTATATTGGGCCTAGAATGAAATAAATTCAAAATTTTGAACCATGATTAACCTAAACTAGCCCAACAAAGTGTAAGAATCATATTATAATTTTTTTTAGGTTAAAACTCACCCAACTTAATATACACATGGGCTTGTGGGCATTAAAGCCCAAATTTTCCCTTTTTCCTTCCAAAAATCTCGGCCCAAGGCCCAAACCCAAGGATAAGATGAGATTTGACTTTGTCTTGCCACTTCATTATTGCCTTTTGGATATCCATGCAACTCATCCCATATCTCCATGCATAGCACTTCAAAGGTCACCTCCTCTCCTCTCTCTTCTTGCTCTCGGCCGAACACAACACACACACACTCACAAAAATCCATTTCATTCTCTCTAAGTCTTGAAGGACATCTCCTTCCTCCTTCTTCAAAAGTTTCGAGAATCAAGAGCTTTTCAAGGAGGTTTTTCCCACAAACACATCATCTAAGGTAAGTTGATGACTAATCCATGATCTAGCTACTTCATTTCATCAAAAATCTCTTCTAAATCTATTCCAACTTGTGATCATGCACCTTAGAAGTCACTAAACTCGAGATCTACCAAGGAGACTTGCTAGGATCGAAATTTTCTTCTTTTCTCTCTTCAAAACCGAAACTACAACTCAAGGTGAGCTTCATACCCCCTATTTTCTTTTTTTATGAGTTTTTTTTTTTTTTTGGGGGGGGGGGGGGGGAATACAAGTGAAAGTGTAGATCTATATGTGTTTTGTATGCTTTGTATGATTTCCATGCTTATATGTGTGCTTTTGTGAGTTATAATGTTGGATTTAGCCATAAAACTCCTCAAAAACGAGATTTACCTTATGTTAAATGATTTTATCTCTACTATATTTCTACATACTAAGTGTCTCTAGAAAAATAGCTAAGTGGTTTAGTAATAATTTCTTTGGACTAAAAACACAATTTTTGGACCTAAAATGTGAAAAATACAAAAATTAAGGGCCCAAATTGACAAATCACGAATTCTGATGGATGAACTGTGTCAAAACAGTTTCAATAAAACAATTTCTGGAAATACACTCATTTAGAGGATTAAAAACATAAATTTCAAGCTTAATGGGCTAAAAATGACATTTTTGGCCCAATGAGGCCCATTATGCGAAATTTTCTGTTTTGGAGGGCCAAAACTGTGTTTTTCTGTAAAGCAGTGGACTATAAGTGATCCAAGTCCTTTTCAAAGGTTTAAAATGCTTTTTAACTCTAAAAGCGACTAAAGTTGCAAAAAAATTTCAATTTGGGCCAAAATTGTCAAACTTGCGAAAAAGAAGGGTTATAACCGAGAAAACTGAAATTTCAGGGACTTAAGCTGTTTTCTAGGAAAAATATGCTGGAAAATATTTATTTCAATAATTTTTGGTATTAAAATGTCAATAAAATTGATTTAAGGACCAAACCGGAAAGTATTTAAATAAAGGGTTGAAAAAGTAAATTTTTACAAACAAGGAGGGGCTGAAAACAGAAAATTTTCAAGGCTAATTCAATACATGCAATTTGACCAAATGATGGTACCACAACTATCAACGAAATACAATACATTACAACACCAAAAGTCGTTGTTAAACGAAATGGTTCGGTCTCGAAC
The DNA here is from genome assembly GCF_052625555.1 of Lactuca saligna. NCBI lineage: Eukaryota > Viridiplantae > Streptophyta > Magnoliopsida > Asterales > Asteraceae > Lactuca > Lactuca saligna. The sequence goes on along the minus strand of NC_136424.1, from coordinate 187,440,206 downwards.
CAATAAAAATCCGAAACTACTAACACGACGACACTATGACACTATGACATTACGATTCATAACTAATAACGTTTGGGAATTCAATATACATGCGAGTGTACACAGACGTCTACGCACCATCTTTGGGCCCCAAAAGTGTAAAATCTTGTTTGTTGAGCCTAGCTAGCCCAATGACCTGATCTTAAGGCCTGAAGACCTCTATCTTACGATGTGTTGGGTTTTACCGATCCGACATAACGTAAAAGGACTTTCAATGGCTTGTATACTACTGGTCCCCAAGGGTCCTTTGGTATTGCTAGTAGAGTCTACCTTTTCAAGCGAGGCGGGTCTGGGACCCCTCGTACCTTTTTATCCCCAACCGGCTAATGGAGTCATCGAGGCCTTCGTGTCCTCGTTCTCTTCGGGTGTGGGACTACACGTAGTCAGGGCGGTTGGATAACGTGATTGGTATGGACGACGCCTATGGGATCGTTAGTATTGCTATAGACTAGTCGTTTGTGTAACGTGGGTTTGTAGCAAATAATCATGCTCAAAAATAATCCAACGTCGCCTGGTACTGATAATTTCACGCGTTGCAATTGTTTCAATGTACCTTCATGTAATTCAAAGAATTAGGAAAACATCGGGTTTTCCTAGGGTATTTCAATACATACGGATTCGGAATGCACACAATTTTAAATGAACAATTTTTACAAGTATAGAAACAAACAAGCATACCTATGGATCTTCACACCTTTTTGACTATACTATTTTCAGAAAATATCGGATTTTCTGGTGGTTTTTCAAAACATTACAAACATTGGATTTTAAACATTACTTATGAACTCACCAACATTTCATATGTTGACGTTTTTCAAAATACTTGTATTCTCAGGTAACAGATAAAGTGAAGGATGAATTGTACTCTATGACGTTTTGCTGTGGTTTAATTTTGTACGAACATTTATTTTTGAGAAAGTAATGTTTTGGAACAATGTAATGGATGTAAACGCTACCAGTTGTATCATTCCAAATGTTGGTGATGTATAATGTTATGTTTCATGTATATTCATTGTGATGGTATTCAATTGAGTCACGACAGCCCCCGGACGTTTCCGCCGTCTGGTTCGGGGGTGTGACAGGTTGGTATCAGAGCTTTGTTTATAGTGAACTAGCATATCTAGCCACACATGGATATGCAACTATAAACCAAAAAGAGGGACTAACATAACTCTGAACAAAACAAGTAAATAAAACACCCTTGCTTGCATTAGGAGTAGGAACATAACGCCGAACCAAACAAAAATAATACTAGTATCTCGGTTAAATTCAGGACTGCTCTTAGTGGTACCAAGGAATGGATGTAGCCTGATCAACTACACTCTCTCCAAAGTATAACTAACACACATCTTGATGAGATTAGGATAGCTAGGGAATCTAAAACTATACCCCTACCACCAAAAAGAGAACGCCTATTTAGCTTGTGCAATAGCGGTAGAGTCATAGGAAAGTGATAGCTTATTCGTATACTTTCTCCCAGTCTTCGTGGAGGGAGAGCATCAGGGCATTCAGTTTCACCAAGCCCTAGGAGCACCCGGGATACTCGAAGACGAACCAGAGGGGAATCAGGAAGGAGTCCACGGCGTTGAACCTGACGAATACATGGACACCGACTACGAGTTCGAGGAGACCAACGATGACATGGGGGAGGATCAGGCCCCGGACATAGATCACGTCGCATCTCCTGTTAGCGAAGCGCAACAGGATCACCACGTCCCACCAGTGAATCCCGCGAGGGAAAATCGCTCCCCAGAAGCCGAGATTGCCGACTTGCGGCAACAACTGTTCGCCATGGAAGCACGTGCCGTGCAAGAAGAGCTTGAGAGGGATGAGGTCATTGTAGACATGACTGAGATGGCTCAGCTGTTGGCTCAGCACTTCTGCATATGATTTCACCGTTATAGTAGGACGCAGCTCATCGCGATTAGGGATAGACTTATCATAGTAGGTCGTTAGGAAATATGCTATGTACTCCGACTCTATGTTTAAGTGACTACACTACTCATAGAGTTGTTATGCTGCCGAACTAGTATCACTCATGTATGCTCTTATGAGCAAAATTTTCATGTATCAAATGCGGATAATATTAATAAATTTTTACGTGTTTTTTTTACAAGATATGCGATTGCCCTGAGCACATGAAGGTGAAGTTCGCGGCCTGCACTTTTATGGATCAAGCGCTCACCTGGTGGAACGGACATGTAGAATCCATGACGCTCCCTGTAGCCAACTCTATGCCGTGGACAGAGATGAAAGAAATGTTAATGGCTGAGTACTGCCCACGAGGCGAAATACAAAAGATGGAGCAAGAGCTATGGAACCTCACTGTACAGAACGCGAATATCGATGCCTACATATCGAGATTTAGCGAACTATCTCTGTTGTGCCCGGGTATGATCACCTCGGAAGGAAAGAAGATTGAGCGATTCATCTGGGGACTCACATCACCAATTCAAGGGAATGTGATAGCTACAAACCCCGAAACATTTGACAGTGTGAAAAGATTGGCAAAAAGGTTGTATGACCATAACAACAAGAAGGGAGAGAAGCCAGTGGAGACTGAGAAGACGAAGGAAAGTGATGGCAAGAGGGGAAAGAACAATAAGAGGAAGGGGCGCCAGGGCCCCGACACCTCCAAGAAGCAGCAGACAGTGGCGGTTAATGTTGTTACCGCACCGGTTCCAGCCGCACCACATGCTCCAACCTCAGCCACTTCAAATGCTTCCAGACCTTATTCTGGTAATCTTCCCAAATGCAACAAGTGCGGTTTCCATCACTATGGAGAATGCAAGGATTTTCAGTGCACCAGTTGCAACCGAAGGGGACACACTGCAAAGTACTGCAAGGCTTACCCTCCCCAGAACCAAAATCAGGGAACCAACAACAACAACCATCGCAACAACAACAACACCCATGCCAGCGGCAATAACGCAGGGCCTAGCCACACCTGCTTCGGATGTGGGAAGACTGGACACATCCGCTGAGACTGTCCTAACAACAACAATTTAAGAAATGGAGGAACAGGAAGGATGTTGACCATGGGTCAGGGTGAGGCCATTCAAGACCCCTCTGTTGTTACCGCTACGTTTCCCTTAAACCACGCTTATGCATGCATCTTATTTGACACCGGAGCGGAGCGAAGCTTCGTAAGCAATAAGTTTAAGCATTTATTAAAACAACTGCCCCAAAAGCTAAATGAAACCTATACGGTGGAAATGGCCAATGGGAAAACCGAATCCACTAGGGAAATCTACACCGGATGTACCCTAACTCTTAATCAACACGTCTTTCGAATAGATCTAATGCCAGTGTCAATTAGGAGTTTCGATGTGATCATCGGCATGGACTGGTTAAGCCCCCACCATGCCGAAATTATGTGCCATGAGAAGGTCGTTCGTCTTCGTCTCCCAAATCACGAAACCCTAGTAGTTTACGGAGACAAATCTAGCATGAACCTTCGCCTCGTTTCGTGCATCAAGGCACAGAAATATCTAAGAAGGAACAATCTGGCGTTCCTGGCTCACGTGGTGGATAAAACCAAGGAGGAGATTAACGTTCGAGACATTCCCGTAGCGTGTGAATTCCCGGACGTGTTTCCTGAAGATCTTCCGGGAGTACCCCTAGAGAGACAGGTTGAGTTTCAAATCGACCTTATTCCAGGAGCAACTCCTCTCGCTAAATCACCCTACCGGCTGGCTCCTGCCGAGATGCAGGAATTATCCAGCCAACTCAGCGAACTTTTGGACAAGGGATTTATTCGACCTAGCTACTCTCCATGGGGAGCTTCGGTGCTCTTTGTCAAAAAGAAAGACGGATCTTTTAGAATGTGCATCGATTACAGAGAATTAAATAAACTCACAATCAAGAACCGCTACCCACTCCCACGAATCGAAGATCTATTTGACTAGCACCAAGGAGTTAGTTATTTTTCTAAAATAGATCTACGGTCCGGATACCACCAACTCAAAGTCCGGGAAGAGGATATTCCAAAAACCGCTTTCCGAACTCGCTACGGATATTATGAATTTGTCGTAATGCCCTTTGGTCTAACGAATGCCCCTGCCGCATTTATGGACCTAATGAATCGAATTTGCCGACCGTTCCTCGACAATTTTGTCATTGTTTTTATCGATGACATCCTCGTCTATTCTCGAAGCAAGGAAGAGCATGGCCAACATCTTCGACAAGTCTTAGAAACTCTACGATCAGAAAAACTTTACTCCAAACTCTCTAAGTGTGAGTTCTGGCTGCGAAGTGTGAACTTCCTAGGTCATGTAGTCAGCCAAGATGGAATCCATGTGGATCCCTCTAAGGTCAAAGCTGTAGAAGGATGGGCAATCCCGACAACGCCCACAAAAATTCATCAATTCTTGGGTTTAGCAGGCTACTATAGGAGATTCATTCAAAACTTCTCTAAGATCGCCAAGCCACTTACCTCGCTTACGCAAAAGGGCGTACCATTCAAATGGACAGACAAACAAGAGATTGCGTTTCGAACCATGAAACAAGCTCTCTGTAGCGCACCTGTACTATCTCTGCCTAAAGGAACGGAAGATTTTGTAGTCTACTGTGACGCGTCAAATCAGGGCTTAGGTTGCGTTCTCATACAACGTGGGAGAGTGATAGCCTACGCATCCCGCCAACTAAAAACGCATGAAATAAACTACACGACCCATGACCTAGAGTTGGGAGCTGTAGTCTTTGCCCTAAAGATTTGGAGGCATTACCTTTACGGTACAAAGTGCACCGTCTTCACGGATCACAAGAGTCTCCAACACATCTTAAACCAAAAGGAGCTGAACATGAGGCAACGAAGATGGGTTGAATGGCTAAACGATTATGAGTGTGAGATTAAGTACCACCCAGGCAAGGCCAACGTGGTAGCTGATGCCTTAAGTCGGAAGGAGTACTCTAATCGTTGTACGAAAACTCTCTCGATAACCATTCAATCGCACCTGGCCACTCAAATTGCAGTAGCTCAGTCAGAAGCCATGAAGACGGAAAATAGAGCAAGCGAAGCATTGCGCGGAATGGAAAAGAACCTGGAGGCAAAGGAGAATGGAGTATACTATTTCATGAACCGTATTTGGGTCCCTAAATTTGGAGGGTTCAGAGATGTTGTCATGAAGGAAGCCCACAAGACGCGATACTCCATTCATCCCGGTTCCGATAAGATGTATTTGGATATTAAACAACACTATTGGTGGCCTAACATGAAGGCGGAAATCGTGACCTACGTCAGTAAGTGCCTTACGTGCGCCAAAGTAAAGGTGGAATACCAAAAACCCTCAGGATTGTTACAGCAACCGGCAATCCCTGAGTGGAAATGGGAAGGGATTTCTATGGATTTCGTGACCAAGCTACCCAAAATGTCGGATGGATTAGACACCATATGGGTAATAATCGACCGACTGACGAAATCTGCACATTTCCTGCCAATTAAGGAATCGTACAAGATGGAGAGATTGACGCGTTTATACATTCGAGAGATCGTGAGACTCCACGGGATACCAACATCTATCATCTCGGATAGGGACAGTAGGTTCACATCCCGATTTTGGCAATCACTTCATAAGGCGATGGGAACAAACCTCGATATGAGCACCGCTTATCATCCACAAACGGATGGTCAAAGCGAGCGAACCATCCAAACGCTCGAAGATATGCTCCGCGCATGCGTGATAGACTTTGGAAAGTCTTGGGACACCCACCTACCCTTAATCGAATTCTCATACAACAATACTTACCATTCGAGCATTAAGGTGGCTCCTTTCGAAGCACTGTACGGGCGTAAATGTAGATCACCGTTATGTTGGGCTGAAGTAGGTGACACCCAGCTAGCAAAAACACATACGTCGGACAAAGCACTAACGGGACCGGAGATCATCCGTGAAACCACGGAAAAGATCGTTCAAATCAAAGCTCGATTGCAAGCATCGCGTGACCGACAAAAGAGCTACGCTGAAAAACGGCGAAAGCCCTTAGAATTTCAGGTCGGTGATCGTGTACTGTTAAAAGTCTCTCCCTGGAAAGGATTCATTCGTTTTGGGAAGTGGGGAAAACTAAATCCACGATACATTGGACCTTTCAAAATCGTCGCCCGAATTGGTCCAGTACCATACAGACTACAACTACCCGCAGAGCAAAACGGTGTACACCCCGTGTTTCATGTCTCTAACCTAAGGAAGTGCCTATACAACTACCCGCAGAGCAAAACGGTGTACACCCCGTGTTTCATGTCTCTAACCTAAAGAAGTGCCTATCAGACGAAACCCTTGTCATTCCTCTGGACGAAATCGAAATCAATGAGAATCTCTTGTTCGTCGAAGAACCAATCGAAATCATGGACAGGGAGGTGAAGCGTACTAAACAGAGCCGCATCCCGATCGTGAAGGTACGGTGGAACGCAAAGCGTGGGCCAGAATTCACTTGGGAACGCGAAGATCAAATGAAGCAAAAGTACCCTCACCTATTCTAGCATTCTCAAATCTAGCTTTCAAACAGAATTTCGGGACGAAATTCCCTCTAACGGGGGGATGATGTCACAACTGGAAATTTTGTGTCTTGTAAACTATACACTCAAGCTAAAGTGAATCAAAAGCTTAAGAACATGTGTAACACCTATGATTGCAACAACAAAATTTCAATCAAATACACCATACAAGCATTACAAATAGTTAACAAGCAATTGGAAACCCTAGAAGTTCTTATTTAGGTCCAATTTGGACTAGAACTTCCTTATTGGGCCTAATGGACCAATAAACTTCCAATTTGACTATCTTGGGTTTAGAACTCTTAAATGGGCTCTAATTGGACCCACATCTATTTGTTTCAACGTTTTGGGCTATATTGGGCCAAGAATGAAATAAATTCAAAATTTTGAACCATGATTAACCTAAACTAGCCCAACAAAGTGTAAGAATCATATTATCATTTTTTTTTAGGTTAAAACTCACCCAACTTAATATACACATGGGCTTGTGAGCATTAAAGCCCAAATTTTCCCTTTTTCCTTCCAAAAATCTCGGCCTAAGGCCCAAACCCAAGGATAAGATGAGAGTTGACTTTGTCTTGCCACTTCATTATTGCCTTTTGGATATCCATGCAACTCATCCCATATCTCCATGCATAGCACATCAAAGGTCACCTCCTCTCCTCTCTCTTCTTGCTCTCGGCCGAACACAACACACACACACACACTCACAAAAATCCATTTCATTCTCTCTAAGTCTTGAAGGACATCTCCTTCCTCCTTCTTCAAAAGTTTCGAGAATCAAGAGCTTTTCAAGGAGGTTTTTCCCACAAACACATCATCTAAGGTAAGTTGATGACTAATCCATGATCTAGCTACTTCATTTCATCAAAAATCTCTTCTAAATCTATTCCAACTTGTGATCATGCACCTTAGAAGTCACTAAACTCGAGATCTACCAAGGAGACTTGCTAGGATCGAAATTTTCTTCTTTTCTCTCTTCAAAACCGAAACTACAACTGAAGGTGAGCTTCATACCCCCTATTTTCTGTTTTTATGATTTTTTTTTTGGGGGGGGGGGGGGGGGGAATACAAGTGAAAGTGTAGATCTATATGTGTTTTGTATGCTTTGTATGATTTCCATGCTTATATGTGTGCTTTTGTGAGTTATAATGTTGGATTTAGCCATAAAACTCCTCAAAACCGAGATTTACCTTATGTTAAATGATTTTAGCCTCTACTATATTTCTACATACTAAGTGTCTCTAGAAAAATAGCTAAGTGGTTTAGTAATAATTTCTTTGGACTAAAAACACAATTTTTGGACCTAAAATGTGAAAAATACAAAAATTAAGGGCCCAAATTGACAAATCACGAATTCTAATGGATGAACTGTGTCAAAACAGTTTCAATAAAACAATTTCTGGAAATACACTCATTTAGAGGATTAAAAACATAAATTTCAAGCTTAATGGGCTAAAAATGACATTTTTGGCCCAATGAGGCCCATTATGCGAAATTTTCCGTTTTGGAGGGCCAAAACTGTGTTTTTATGTAAAACAGTGGACTATAAGTGATCCAAGTCCTTTTCAAAGGTTTAAAATGCATTTTAAATCTAAAAGGGACTAAAGTTGCAAAAAAATTTCAATTTGGGCCAAAATTGTCAAACTTGCGAAAAAGAAGGGTTATAACCGAGAAAACTGAAATTTCAGGGACTTAAGCTGTTTTCTAGGAAAAATATGCTGGAAAATATTTATTTCAATAATTTTTGGTATTAAAATGTCAAGAAAATTGATTTAAGGACCAAACCGGAAAGTATTTAAATAAAGGGTTGAAAAAGTAAATTTTTACAAACAAGGAGGGGCTGAAAACAGAAAATTTTCAAGGCTAATTCAATACATGCAATTTGAACAAATGATGGTACCACGACTATCAATGAAATACAATACATTACAACACCAAAAGTCGTTGTTAAACGAATTGGTTCGGTCTCGAACAATTAAAAATCCGAAACTACTAACACAACGACACTATGACACTATGACATTACGATTCATAACTAATAACGTTTGGGAATTCAATATACACGCAAGTGTGCACAGACGTCTACGCACCATCTTTGGGCCCCAAAAGTGTAAAATCTTGTTTGTTGAGCCTAGCTAGCCCAATGACCTGATCTTAAGGCCCGAAGACCTCTATCTTACGAAGTGTTGGGTTTTACCGATCCGACATAACATAAAAGGACTTTCAATGTCTTGTATACTACTAGTACCCAAGGGTCCTTTGGTATTGCTAGTAGAGTCTACCTTTTCATGCGAGGCGGGTCTGGGACCCCTCGTACCTTTTTATCCCCAACCGGCTAATGGAGTCATCGAGGCCTTCGTGTCCTCGTTCTCTTCGGGTGTGGGACTACACGTAGTCAGGGCGGTTGGATAACGTGATTGGTACGGACGATGCCTACGGGATCGTTAGTATTGCTATAGACTAGTCATTTGTGTAACGTGGGTTTGTAGCAAATAATCATGCTCAAAAATAATCCAACGTCGCCTGGTACTGATAATTTCACGCGTTGCAATTGTTTCAATGTACCTTCATGTAATTCAAAGAATTAGGAAAACATCGGGTTTTCCTAGGGTATTTCAATACATACGGATTCGGAATGCACACAATTTTAAATGAACAATTTTTACAAGTATAGAAACAAACAAGCATACCTATGGATCTTCACACCTTTTTGACTATACTATTTTCAGAAAATATCGGATTTTCTGGTGGTTTTCCAAAACATTACAAACATTGGATTTTAAACATTACTTATGAACTCACCAACATTTCATATGTTGACGTTTTTCAAAATACTTGTATTCTCAGGTAACAGATAAAGTGAAGGATGAATTGTACTCTATGACGTTTTGCTGTGGTTTAATTTTGTATCGAACAGTTATTTTTGAGAAAGTAATGTTTTGGAACAATGTAATGGATGTAAACGCTACCAGTTGTATCATTCCAAATGTTGGTGATGTATAATGTTATGTTTCATGTATATTCATGGTGATGGTATTCAATTGAGTCACGACAGCCCCCGGACGTTTCCGCCGTCTGGTTCGGGGGTGTGACACCTATCCGCAATCATATTAAATGATCACTTCATAAATTCCTAGAACTTTGTGTGCTATTTAATGATCTTCATTAAATATAAATTCCTCATTAAATATTCAATACAAACATTCATTTTGTAGCATACAACATTTCATTTCTTTTCAATAACACTTTGTGTCATACCTTCTTTTAGTTAAATGACAAATAAATCTTTTTCCCATAAAAGAAATCTTTTAAGAAATCTTTTTCCATAAAATGTCAAATCTCTTTGCCTCCAAGATGTCTAAACCGTTTCAACTTCTATCTTTATTCAACGGATTAACGCCTCTCACCACATGTTCTCCAAACGTGTGATAATGGGCCTGACATTTCATTAACTGCTCCATTTTCGAAAAATAAATATTTATTTTTGATTTAAATTTATATGTGGTTCGTAATGCTTAAAACTCAAGGGTTTTTACCATTAATAGTTGTAGATATGGTAAATCCAATAATCGTTTGAAATCCGGTGTTATATAAACTCTTTTTCCCTCCCAAGAAAGCTTTATGCTTTCCGAACCCTTTCGATGGTCTTCATCCTCCTCATCTTCTTGCACTCTAGTTTTCTGCAAGTTCTTCAAACATTTTCAAAATGGTGAACTCTGTTATTTCAAGGAAACAATCCAAGGCAACTGGGTCAATGCAACCAACTGGTTCTACATAAATCACCGACGATAGCCTCAAACAATTTTAGGGCCATGTTTGAAGATCATCCGACATACAACGAATCAATCCACTTAATCATCAAGTATATATCATTTCACCCTCTGTTTGGAGCATTCAACTCATTCACAGATGTTGTTCCACTACCCACCCTGTTCAAATGCGCTTTCTTTGCTTTTCTCCCTAACTCAAACGCTTAAGAATTTCATAAAAATTTGATTGACGATTCTTTAGTTATTCTGACTAAAGCCATGTTCTTGGAAGCAATTAATCTTCGTGTTCTTCCTTCAACAAGAATCTACTCTCGAAGTGCCAATGACATCACCTCAACCCTGTACCAGATGGGTTATCAAAAAGGTTAAAAAGGATTGCGGAATTAAAGAAGAATCAACTACCTGTTGTTTGGCAATTCGTTTGCCATTTTGTCATCCACAGTCCCTCTGGAAGAAATGGAGGCATGGATAACATGGGTCTTAAACTAATGGAAATCCTGTGTAGCATCTTCACAGGCAATGTTATGAGCTACGTTCAGATACACTAGGATGATTTTCTATAATATGGTCCCAAAGAGAACCCAAGGGAGGATCCAATTGAACTCACATTTGCACGCTTCTGGTCTCTATGCATCTCTGATCTACACAAGGATGCAAGACTTGATATGGGTGACGACACCAATCTATTCGCCACACGCGACTTAAAAAAGTACACTCTTTTAATAGACAATCAATTTTTGGACCACTTAGGAGACTACCTACACATATTCTGAAGACCATTGGACTTGAAACAAGGGAAGTGACTGATCACATGGAGGCTACGGATCGTATTGACATATATTCTGAAGACCATTCTAGCCACTTTAGAAACCCAAGGTCCAACGAGTATCGCAGCTCTTACCTCTACATCTGCTCCACAAACCAAAGCACAGTCATGTCAACCACTATCCAAATGACTCAAGAAACAAGTATCATCCAAGAAAACTCCACGCATCAAGATCAAGCAAGGAGAAACCTCAAAGAAACAAAAATCTAGGACTGTTGTATCCTCGGATGAAGCTCCTGCTTCCCCATCCAACTCTCAAAGCATTCCAGTTAATGTTAAAGAAGAATTCGACAATGAATCCGGTCCAATACTTAGACACAAAAGGAAGAAGACCATCCCTAGCCCAAGCCATATGCGTGACGAAACTGATACTGCAGTCTCTCAAAAGACTCCGGTAGTCCTTGGAGCCCCCGCAGGCTTACTACTTCAACCCTCTCTAACTACTCAGACATAATAAGTGTGTTTTTTTTTTCATCTAACAATGGAGACACTCCCCCGATTGGATCCCAAGAGGATACTATTGGTTCAAAACACCCTAAGGTCTCTAGGGCTTCCCATCTTCATACTTTTGATCCAGAGGAGTTGCGCTCCATTCTCCTTTTCGTCACCTAAACACATCAAACACCTAACAAAACGCAGGGCACCTCTTTTGCCCATGCTAGAACCAAACCGAGGCCACACTTGACTATGGGTCAAGGTGACCAAGGAAGTTCTGGATGTCCTACTCCACTGTTATTACAATCAAGTGGTTTAGGTGTGGTGAGCACAGTAGTGCAAGGATCCACGAACCTGAGGGACACCCCGATGCGAACTCATGGATTTGACGATTATTTTTCAGATGACTCGTGGACTCGGTATCTACCGAACAATGTGTTCGAATTCAGAAAATATGAAGCCTTCTGTAGAGCGTTCCAGGCCTGCAGATATCAACAAACAAAGAAACAATAGCAAAAGGAACAGGAATTGCTAACCGTAGCAAAATATTGGGCATAAACTTTAAGCAACGCCAAGACTATTCATGATCTTCTAAAAATTCAAGATTAAATGTCTCGAATAGAAGCCACGATGCAAAACTCTCAAAATCTTCATGATATTGGTTCATCCAAACCTACCCTCGCTGTTGAAACACAAGGTTCAAATGAAGACGGAACCACAATTGAAATCAGCTTTGGACCGATGTTTGGTCTGGATGATTTGTAAATTGATGAAATTGATCAACCAGCTAAATCCTATAACTTCATGATGATTTTTGATGAAGAAGACTCTATTGGATCTCAGCATTGTACCTCCAAACCAAAAGAAAAGAAAAAGAAGAATAAGATGGTTGTAACCCGCAAAGAATTTTTCAGCCTTCAAGATTAAGTGGATCAGATTCTAGTTGTAGTCACAATCAGCCAACCACAGTCAACTGATATGGCTGGACCATAATGCTTAGCTGAACATGTTGAAAGGCTTAAAACGCGTGAACGATTGGTTGCAGAGAGAATCTCCTTAAAGGTGGAAATGGGCATTCGAGCCCTCGACAACAACAGAACTGCTGATCACAAAGATTTCATGGCGACTGTTGAACGCCTGAATCAATAAGTATCCGTAATCAAAGCTGAATTCCACTCTACAATTGCAGATCAAGTAGTCCAGTCAAAGAAGCTTATTGAGGAAACTCACAATGCTTATGAGTCCGCAATTGCGGTCCTTCAATCCATAATCAACAACTTAAGGCACTCTCTATCCATAAGCTCCCATGGTCAAGAGATACTGAAACTTACCAAAGAAATTCATCAACTTCTCTTCAACATCAAGATTCAAGAAAATCAACAACTTAGTGATGTTCTCAAATCCCAGTTCAACAATGTTTTCTCTAAGATTGATGGCCTTAGACAATGGGTTGAGGAGCAACAAACCGTCACTTCCTCAAAAGGGGGAAGTGAACACACACACCATCAATCTCCTCCAATTGCAGCTGCGGATCAATCTCATCTGTCTCCACCTCAAGAAATACATACAACCGCAGATCTAGTCAACATTCCCACTCCGGTACAATATCGTCATTCTACACTGCAACATCCTTATCCGCATCAATATGATCAATGTCATTCTTCCCCTAGTCAAGAAACCCCTCCACACTTCAAAAATCTGGAGTCAAGTATGTTATCTAAACACTTCTATGACTCTCCCGCAACTAAACAACGTAAAGTAGATTGGAAAGCAGCAAAATTTGCTAAAATGATATGAACAGATCATGGATTCGACACTACTATGGATGAAACCCTCATTAAATCCTGGGTTAATCCTACAAGAAGACTATTGGATGAAAACAACAGGCCAATTTTGACCTATGTGTAACCTTCTTCTGATGATTATTGGGATATCCCTATCTCCCCAAATACCAAGTTTTTTACTGTGTTTAAACCCTTCGACCACCACCTCCCTGATGATCAAAGGCTACCTCTTGAATTTGAGAGACTAAACAGATTTCATGCCAAACATGGATCTAAATTTATGAGTATCTGGTCCTATGATAAACCTTCCACAATGAAAAGTTACAAGGTCAGGAAGTTGATGAAAACAGACTTCGTCTAGTACACGCTGACCAGAAGGGGTGTCGACTACATCCAAACCCAAGCAGACTTCCCATGTATGAATCTAGAGGAAGTATTTTTGATAGCAAGGGTGTTCCAAATCAAGTCAGATAAGAATTGAAATATGAAAATTGCTTATGAGAAAGCCTATGAATATCTCAAGTCTGCAGTGTGTGACTTTGCAAAACCTGATGCGGACATACATCCAACTCTTGTTTAATCTCCCACCTCTTGAACCCGCTCCAGTCTTCACCGAAGGATACCAAGAAAGATCCTTAGGGGCAACCAACTTTCCTGAGCTTGGTGTCATCTTCAAACGAGTAAATAGTGATGTCAAGTACTTCATTCTAATCACAACAATGCATTGTCTGACCCACAGGAAACTGGATATCACACAGACTTTGGTTTAGAGATCAAAACATACAATAGAAGAAGTGAAGTTTGAGATCTCAAGAAGAATCAAATGGCTAGGAGAAGTCAGGAAATTCTGGTGGGTCCTCGTCAATTTCTTAAATTTTGACTCATGAAGAAGTTTTAGAGGTCACTTAGGGGGAAAATGTTGAAACAAGAAAGTGACTCTCTTAAACTTACTCATCCGAAGCCGTCTCCTCAATCGCAATGGGTCTATATACCACAATCAACTTTCATCTATAACACCTTTTGGCACCATAATTTCTTTTAGAGAGAACATCTGTAATCCCCTCATACGCAACAAATATATGTTAATGTATTTTTTGACTTATGTGTTTACACTGTATGATCCAGTGAACTTTCATAGTCACTGTAAGTCAGATATTTAGTCTCTGCTTATTCTCTATGTAATTTCTCGAGTCTCTACAAATAGACTACTCGACTTCATGAATGAATACAACAACACATCTCTATTCTCTCCATATCTGAATTTCTCTCTGAATTCATATCTTATCATCTTCTAAGATCTTACTGAACTTACTCTCAAATATATTAAGATCAAACTCTCATATCTCCTTCGGAATAAGTCTGTGTGACTTCATTCACTATAAACTAGTCACATACTATCTTGTGTTTGATTGAAAACCTTGTTAAGAATCAGTTTGGTGTTTACTTGATATATATCTTATTGTCATTTATATTTCCTTACTTTTCCGCATTTAAATATTCTGCAACTAACTATCTAACAACTCTAACTTCTTATTATTTTTGAGCTTTATGATCCTTTGAGATTAACTTTATTCAGCAATCTATAACTTGTTCTAACGTTTGTTTAAGTGAATTTCTCAAAAAAAATTCTCTCAACTGACTTGATCCATCAAATCTTTGGAATTAAATGGTTTCAGTGAGATGAAATGAAGTTAGTTATCCTGGCTCGACTGATTTCTAGATAAGCTGACACTATAACTTCATCCCCGCAAAGATGAAAAGGCGCCATCAAGGAGACAACCGTGCCACCTTCTCTTCCTTCAAGGATCTCAATGAATGGAACCTTCGAGTGTTTTCTTGGTGACTCTTATAACTCAAAAGTTACAAAGATTGAATCCCCTTAACTTGTTAGTTACAAAGACTGATTAATGTTTTTTTGTTCTTGGTGAACATGAAGCTTGGAATCGATCTGCATAACCTCAATGACTAAAGGTATTCTTTCTCTTATCTTCTATGATTTGTGTTATTTATGTTTGATATATTTGATTTTGTTTGTTCTCTTTCATAGTTGAAATTTCTAGTGGTATATATCTCGGAAAATGGAAGGGGAGTGGAAATATGTGCCAAGAATACCACTTGGTGGCACAATCGTCCCCCATATGTTCTTGTTAGTGCGAGCATTAGTGACAGTGTGAGAGCTGTTGGTGTTGAAGTAAAGATGCAGAGTTAGCGTCAATGAGCTTTCATAAGGGGATGCATTCAACGAATGACACGTTAAGTCCTTCAAAGCAGTCCATCATAGAAGGTAACTACTGATAGAGAAGATCAAGTAGAAAATGTTAGTAGAAAAGGAAAGTGTATTCACAGTGTATACTTCTTTGGTAAGGAATAAAAAAAATTAAAATACGAGCAAACTAAGATATCCCTTAAAAACATAGCAACTTATGTTCAAAGTTTTAAAAATGGCAAAGCATAAAACAAAAGTAAAGTACCAACATCAAACTTAACAAATCAAAATATATAAATATCATTCTCCCTGATAGTAGAAAGCACAGTTTTGTTGTCAGCATCAAACACTTTTCCCTTATGATGGCTGAAAAGAAATTTGTAACCAGCATCAAAAAGTTGGCCGATGGAGATGAAGTTGTCTTTCAGTCCTTCTACATAGAATACGTCCTTCAGCTTAAACGTCCTGCACTCAAAAGTTCTAACACCTGAAATAGCTCTTCCACTATTGTCACCAAACCTCACTAGCAGACGATCTTTCTTCATAAAATATGTTATGAGTGACTTGTAATTGGTCAGGTGTCTAAAGCTTCCACTGTCTAGGTACCAAGTTTGACTTAGATTTCAACTTGATTCAGCGTCAATTTGAGAACTATCACCGTCACATATCCCATCATTGGAATCATCTACAAGTGACATGAGACCCTTAACGTTCATGCCTCATCTTCATATGTCTCTTTTTTATCCACCCATTCTTCATGATATTCCAGTTTTGCGATGAAAGCCTTTGGCAAAGAGGTGTTTTCTTTCTTTTTATGAGCCACGACCTTCTTGTACAGGACTTCATAGTTCGTAGGACTCCGAACTTCTTTCTTCTCCTTGCAATCCATTGCAAAATGATCAAGGTTTCCACAATTAAACTAGTTACCTGAGCCTTTCTTCTCTAAGGTGGATCTTTTTGTTGAGATGCTTCCCTTGAATTGAGCTCTTCTAACCCCGTTTGCACTGCTTTCTTCATAATGTTTGACGATAAGTGCAGCCCTGGCAACAAGCTCATCGCTGAGATCTTCATCAATTTGTTCATCCTGATTTATATTCTCTGATTTGTTAATTTACTTTATCGTTTCCTTTCAAGACATCAGGGAACCAAAATTTTCTTTGTTTAATTCCTTCATGATTTCCTTACAAAGAGATTGGTCTCTTCATAATTTCACAGATTACCTAACAACAAATTCAAGTCCATGGAATCGATCTTCTCACCATTCTTAAGAACATCAACATGATGTTCCTAGCTCTTTCCAAGAGAATCGAGAAACTTTAGAACCAGTTATGATGAGTTGTTAATGATTCCCATCCTGCACATATCATTAAACAAATAATTTAGCCTATTGAAGGTTTGATTAAGAGACTTACCTTGTTGAGGAAAGAAATGCTCGTATCTTCGATTAAGGTTGTTGATGGTTATAGCCTTGACTTCCATAGTGCCTTTATAAGCCACCATCAGTGTTTCCATTATCTATTGGGGTGATTCACAATTTTGTATGAGATGATACATATGGTTTGGAAGAAATTTTCCAATAGTGGCTATGGCTTTCACATCAATATTGAGCAGTCTTTTGTCATCTTCATCATAACTTGCTATTGGCTTTTGTTTATGAGGGCCAACAAGAGCGTTGTTTTCCATGGGTTGGTACATAGGAACATGTGAACCCTTTTTAATGATATTTTTCATCTCATAGTCAATGGTTTCAAGAACCACGATGGCTTTGGTCTTCCACATGGTGAAGTTGTGTTCATCGAAGGGAGGTAATTTGTTAAGACCGAAGGATTTGGAATTGCTTGAATTCGACATGATAACTTGAGTATATCACAAGCCTGCTCTGATACCAATTGAAGGTTTGTATTATGATCGAATATACTTCAAGTATGAAGAAGAAAAGTAAAACTAAGCTAAACGATATAATAAATAGAAAGTAAATAACACAAAAGTTCTCCAAATGTTCCATTCACCATGAAAATAAGTTTTGTCTTCACCAAGAAGAAAGGGTTTGCCACAAAGACAATTGAAACAAAGCTACAAACATACGCACTTGACCTCATGTAGTATATATATTAATCTATACATGTACATCCCTTGATTGAAGGGATTGTATCTAATATATACTATGAATCGATCTTATCATAAAGATACGAGATCTAATCTATTCTATATATATCTATAATAACTGCCTAATATACAAAAGGCTACAATAGGATAATTATAAGCTGACACTGCTTAACTTGTTAAGTTGGTGTTGGCGTTGTTGATTCGTAGGCGTTGATGCTGATGGATCAGCATGTTATGTTCTTGACTCATCAGATCAGAATATGTGACCTTACATTTGCTCAATATGTCCGGTTCACTACTTAATTTTAACGGAGGTTCCACGAGGAATTGGGTATGAGGTTGCACTTTAGCAATACTTACCATCCATAGAATAACGGCCAGAGCGAGCAGACCATTCAAAAGCTTGAGGATATGTTGAGAGCATGTGTTATAGCTTTCGGTGTGATTTAGGATTCCTACCATCCTCTGGTTGAGTTTTCTTACAACAACAGCTATCACTCCAGTATAAGTGTGTCTTCGTTTGAGCTTCTTTGTGGGAGTAAGTGGCGTACCTCACTATTTTGGAAGAGGTCTATCACAGGGTCATAAAAAGTTCTGAGGTAGTTCTCCAGATGACAGAGCTTATCCATCAGATCAGGTAGAGGTTGCAAACAGCTCAGGGTCAGCAGAAGAGTTTTGTTGACAGACATCCATCTAAGTTAGAGTTCCAAGATGGCAATATGGTTTTACTGAAGGTATCACCTTGGAAGTGTGTAATATCCTTTAGGAAGAAGAGAAAGTTGGGGGATCGGCATATTGGACCGTATTAAGTGTTAGCTAGGTTACGCAAGGTAAAATATCGACTGGATTTTCCAGAGGAACTCAGTCAGATTCACAACGCCTTCCATTGTTCCCCGCTTCGGAAGTGTGTAACTGACAATTTAGCTATTAATTCTTTTGATGATATTTAGGTTAATGATCACCTGAATTATGCTGAGAGATCGGTGGTGATTCTGGAAAAGAAGATGAAAGCCTTGCACAACAAGGTGGTATCATTTGTCAAGGTTAAATGGCAACATCCGAAGGGTTTTGAATGGACTTAGGAATCTGTGGCGTAGATGTGAGAGAACTACCTTGAGATTTTCACAGCACCAGACTTTGACGTCGAAGTCTGATTCAAGTGAGGGAGAATTGTAACATTCATTATTAGGTAATTTAGATTTTTTTACCTTAAGTATGAATTTTATTTGCATAAATGGTCCCATGGCTCCATAAGTAAGAAACAAGTGACTTGTGCGTACGTTAGGTGTACCCTTTGGTATGCTAGGCGCACATCGCAAAAACCCAAACCCTAATTTTTAATGTTTGAGCCTTATTTAAGCATCATTATCTCATTGAGACCCTTCCTTTATCAACTTCCATCCCAATTTTCATCCCTAACAAACTTTAATTTCTTGTGTGAGCCCTTATGAGCTTAAGATTGCATTTTTTGTGTTCTTGAAGGAAGGAGAAAGAAAGGAAACCATCTTGGAAGGTTAAGGCACTTTGGATCCAGAAATGTTTCACCCTCAAGCATCATTTAGAGCTATAAAGTTTGAAACTTGATGAGTATTTGCTTAGATCTTGTTAGTAAGGATTTTGTGTTCATTTTGGTCCCATAAGCTTTGTATTCATGAGTATGGCTTACTCTAGCCCATAATGGTTGTCCTTCCAAACATTTTTAGGTGCTTAGGACCATAAAAATGTGATCTTTGTCCCTTTCCTTTCTTCATGCATGAGATAGGAGGTTTTGGTTTGTGTATTAAGTTAGGATTTAGCTGTTGCACCCTTGATAGCCTTGGAATGTCATAAAGATGGAAACTTTATGACTTATAACATTATTGGAACTAGATTTGAGTTTTTGGTCATGGCGTCTTAATAGATTAAGCACTTAATTGAAAAGAAAAGTTGGCAGTCGTGTATGTTGGGCGTACCTAATGGTACACTACACATACCTGGTCGAGACCACGTAACCAGACCAAGGGTGCACTATGTTGGGTGTAGTGGATGAGTACATCGAGCGTACTCAATCTGAGTTCACTCTGTGACTTTTTGACTTTTACCTCTGACCACAGGTTTGACCAAGTTTTCCCTTAGGGGCATTTTGGGTATTTTGAACTCTATTTTGAGATTTGGTCAATATTTGATGTATAAGTGACATGTAGAGTTAGTATTCTGAGCAAAGTCCTATTCAACTATGTTTCCAACTATTAGGTGACTTCCTCGTTGTAGTTATGGGTCAAAGGCACCAATGTTTGTCCAACATATTATTAGTCTGTTTTAGAATGTTGTCAGGATGTAATGATTTATTAAGATTTGCATGATTATCTATTTGCGATTACATGTTCTATCTGTTGCATATGTCAACATATTGCAGTTTGGGTTAAGGCTTCACTGCTCTGTGCCTAAGCCAACAGACCGAGACATTCCAGTCTGATGGCAGATTGGACCGAGGCAATCCAGTCCAATGACTGTGGGGCGGGGTAATCCAACCCAATGGTTGTGGACCCAAGAGTAATCCAGTTCGACGAATATGGACCCTACATCCATATATTTATATGCTCTTTTATGTAGGGTATTTTGGGGAGACTCACTAAGTTTTTGGTTACACTCTATGTGTTATGTTTCAGGTACTACAGAGGATGAGGTCATAGTAAAGGCATGATCATGCACATCCTCCAATTTTATGAAATTTGATTTTAGGGATACTATGATTTGTGATTTTGACTTTTGGAAACTATGTTTTGTAAACATTTATGGTTTGTGGGTTGATTTTGAAAATGAGAAATTTATCTTGATTTTTAGGATGTTACACATTCCTTGCCAATTTTTCTAATTCAAGAATATGGTGCTTGCATTCCCTTCTCTCGGCTAATTCTAATGATGTGAGAGTTTGAACTTCAACAAGTACTTCAAGATCATCTATTTTCTTTTTTAACTCGGAGGGCATCTTGTTTGTTTTTCAAATTCAATTTTCCTCTAGTTCTTAATGGCTTTCTTAACAAAGCGCAGCTTATCATCCAAGTACCTGTCAGCAGCACCACCCTCTTTAAAGTTACTCCACACTTTTATGGTAACCTCATCAAAACAATCTGTTGCAGCATAGAATTAAAAAAACAAAATGGGGTAGGACTAAAATCAAGGAAACTAGTCTAAAGAATAACTGAGGAGTGATCAGAGTGCTCCCTTTGGAAATTGGTAACCGAGGCTATGGGGAACATAACCATAACATTTGAGCAAACCAAAAAATTGTCAAGTTCGCTTAGTTTACACCCAATATTGCAGAAGTAGGTAAACCTTATGTCTCCTATACTCAAGTCAATGAGACCAGCTTTGGCAATGAAGTTATTAAAAGAATAGGAAATTCTTTGGAAAAAAGTGAGAATTAATGCGTTCTTTCAGTCTCCTGGTAGCGTTAAAGTCACCAAAAACAATCTAATTGACAGGTCTAGATATAATCAAATTAGAGATGTTATAGCAATTAATCATCTTTTCAACATGGTCTTGAGGGGCTTAGACGTTGACATGTATGGTATCCCAATGATTCCTTTCCAATAACCAACAATTACAAGGAAATAACTTGATTTAATGATAGTTATATCCTAAAACACACATTTGTCCCAGAAACACATAAGTCCACCTGATCTCCCCACAGAATCAATAAAAAAATTGACGCCCAGATTTATCGATTCGCACTAATCTCCATTATTAGAAGGAATAGAAGAAAGACGAGATTCTTGTAAACCAATAATGAAATTTATGCTCCCTCCTTAATCTGAAAAGCCAATCCAATTTATGAGAATCAGCCATACCCCTTATACTCAAAGACATAAAAATCATGAGAAACCAATTTTTTCACCACCACCGTTTAGGGTTTTCAGAATAGATGCATGCCCATCATTAATTTGAAAGCCCACCTAATTTCCTATTATTTTGTGTGTATGTGTTTTTTTTTCAACTTTTCTCATGTAAATTCTACTATTTTCTTTCAGCATCTCGTTAGTGGTTCATCATTCTAAAAAAAATAAAGACAAATTTAGATGCTTGGTCCCTCTAGTTTGTCAAAACCAACATATATCAAAATGTCTACATCGCCATTCACCATCAAACACCTAGGTTCACTGGAGACCATGGTGCTTTTCCCCTCCCTCTCTCATTGTCAATTCTTTCTCCATGTCTTTCGGTATGATAAAGATACTTGTACTCGCCTAAAGCTGCACCTTTAATTATAACCATCATAGAAGAAAGAAACAAGAACCTTACACCAGTGACCACCCATCTCCATATCCAAATCCACCTCCCCTCAACCTCATCTTTTCTATTGTTTCTATCTTACTTTATCAACGATGGTAATACCCGTTATCCGAGATACCCTTTGTTAGTATAAAATGATAAATTTTGAGATTATGTTCCTACGTTGAGCATAGGTGAGCTATGACGAGCATATCTATGTGCCATGTTGAGCATTGTGTTGCTGTTGGCACAAACCATAGATTTCAAGTTTGGACACTATTTAACCATCTCTAGCTATTAGGGTGTAACGTCCTGATTTGCAACCCAAATTTTTTTTTCTTTACATCTATTAGAGTATAATTACATTAAGCAAAAACCTATTGCAAATGTGCATATGTACCATTCTTGTTTGACTAAATTTTTTGTTTGTATTCTTATTTATTTTGTTTTGTACCATTCTTAATATTTTATGGTGGCATGTATTAATCCAAGTATGTCACTATTGACAAATAACCGTCCCTAGAAGCATGTTGATGTATGTGTCTAAATTTATCTAAGTATCTTATCAATGACACCATATGTTGGGATAACATTGAGTCGCCCCCTCACGCTAATTGTCTATCAGCTTCTAAACTTTCAACGAGAGATTGTCTGGTCCAAATGAAAAATTCTTAGAAAGGCTTGGGTGGCTATTTTGAATTACCTATTTTTCCTAACTCTGTCCCTAGAAGTATGCTTGTCGTATGCATTAAGTCTTATGTTCTGCTAAAACATTGAGCATAACCCAATGGCTTACCCTGATTCCATAGTCATCAACGTAAGAGTTACTTGTCTAATCCTTAAATGACAAAGGGTTATTGAAGTCCTCGACCTCCTAGTCTGAGGTATGACATGGTACCACTACGAATTCAAGGAAAATCTATGATTCTAAATTGCAAATAACTCTAGGATGCAAGGATTAAACCACTTCTTATTGATAGGTTATAATTGTTAGTGATTCATGCCGATTCCACCTCAGTGTGACTAAAACAATCCATTTTCTCCTTATATTCTTCTTTAGAATTTTATGATTCAGTGTATGAATTCGGACGCTGATGAGAATTCGAAAAATCATTGTTGATGGGTATATTTCATATTAGAATGTAGTACACGCATCATACCACTCTTTCCTATTTCTTCTCATAAAATTGATTAATGAGTCAGCGTATGAAACCACACATTAATGAAATCTGGAAATACTATGTCAGTAAATGGTAGGTCAAACCTATATTAGCAAGAGTTACTGGGTTACAAGCTATAATTCTAATATAATGTTTTCTTTCTCCATGACTCATATTTGTTGCTGATGTCAAAAGGGGGAGAAACTCAAAGACTATCAAGTGTTATTTATCTGAGGAGTAGCAAAATTTAAGGGTGGGCCAAGACGATAGCCAATATCAATGTATTCATCTAATGATATCAATATCAATGTATTCGTCTATTGCAACTAAAAAATACAGCCTATACTGGTGATCAAAAATGTGGAGTACTACAGTTTCTCATGGAGGAGTATTCGTTAACATTGAAGAACTTAAAGTTTCAATCTTAATCTAAGTGGGAGAACAGAATTTACTGAATATTATTTTTGACATCATCAGATATGGGGAAATTGTAAGGTCACACGTTATGATCTAATGAGTCAAACACTCTATATGCTGATTGTCAGCACCAGCACCAACATCAGCATCATCATGTAGAAAATTATCTGATGTAATCTTTGTATATTAGGTAATTATGCATATATATATATATATATATATATATATATATATATAAAATAGATAGTAAATCTGATATCTTTGTGACGATGATTGGTTCTTAGTATAGATTAGATATAATCCCTTCAATCAAGCGATATACTTGTATAGATTAGTAGTTATAGAACATTAGTCTAAAAAGATAATGTAAAACGTCTTGGTGACTATCTTTGTGATAACTTGTTTTCTTGGTGAAAATAGCCCCTTTATTGGTCAAAGATAATTTGGTGAATTCTTTGTGTTCTTCACTTTTTCTGTTCTTTATTTGCTTTGTTTAGTTTGTTCTTTTCTATTATACTTGAAGTGTATCCGATCAATACAATCCTTCAGGAAGTTTCCTCTGAACCCTGAAAAGCTCCTAAAATTCAGTTTAAAGATAAATATCAAAAAGGGAATGGTGTGAGAGTGAAGAGAAGGGGGGGTGGAAGCAATTTATTACTGATTTTCTTGGAGGCGCGTCGCGCCTGTCAAGGTGTGCATCATGCACTCTCATTGAAGTTTCTCCTTCGAAATGCCTCCACATGTTGATTTCTTGTTTGTCCTTGTATCCACCTTCTAGAAGCACATCTCGCGTGTATGTACGTGTGGTGCAAAACGTAAATTTTTTAAATTTTGTATGTTTTTCATACCAGCTCCATTTTCGACATTCTATATATTCATGCATAGCTAACGACATCCCTACTTGACTGTCTTCATATCAACATAATTGGATCCATGAAATGTACAACTCTTTTTTAGATCTACAATTTTCATTTAGACGTCTTCGGAAAATTCTCACTTATTTTTAATTTATTATTTTTAGAAGACATATACTGCTAAAATCTGTTTAAAGTTCATATCTTATTTGTAAGACATCCCTACTCGACTATCTTTATATCAACATAACTGTATCTATGAGATGTACAACTCTTTTTTAGATCGTTTCGGCTAACAATCAATTGATTTCCATTTCAATTTTTGTGTCGTGCTCTGTTGCAATGAGACTTTTAGAAATCATAACTTCCTAATATTAAGTCAAATTTGGAGAATTCTCTATACGCATGCCCTCTCTTTTACAATCACTATTAACTTCGCTAAGACTACTTATCCAAAATAGTTCTCTATCCAAATCGTCTATTTATATGACTGGTTGTTTATACTGTATGACGAAAATAGGGTGTTACATATAGATCAACCTTTATCCTCATAAGAATGAAACCCTACCCTACATTTCCCTCTCATCCCTCATTATTGTCTTGTGGGTTCCATTTTTTGAGTGTTTAACGACGTTCATCACTAGTTGGTGCTAGAGGGACTCTTTCAATAATAGATCCAACTTCTTTGCATCTTATGGACTTCTATAAGTCATCAACCTTCCAACTTTATAATTCAAGCTCTCTAGATCTTGCATATTATGGTATTTGAGTCCTCTTTGTGGTTTTGGTTGAAGTTTAAGGAAGAACTCTAGATAAAGCTTGCGACTTCATTATTCTTGAATGTCCTTGGAATGTTCTATCTTTCAGATATGGATTTTGGGCTTGTATTGTTGTCATGTATGGGTTCAAGATCATACTTTCACCACTTTTGACCTAGAAGGGTGTAAGACATGCATGGGCAATTCTTGCCAATAATGTTTCTATTTTTATGAATCCTTTTTGATTATATTGGACTTAAGGAAAGTTTCAGATACTGGTTTAATGGATTAAGCACTTAAACACAAAGTTGGTTCTATGAACAATGTACGTTAAGTGTAGCATTATGCTTTGTCGAGTGTATATATGGAGAAATTTGGCTATTTTGTATTTTTGTGTTATGTTGTGTGACAACCCAAGTTGTTCCGTTACATTTCCCCGTTACTGTTAACGGAATATTCCACTGTATAAAAGTTCCGTTACTTAGAGGGTGTCAATTTAATAAACATTCCATTTGGTTGCAATTAACATGCCATTAAGTCGTGCTAAAAGGAAATAAAAACACAGGACACACATTTCCATTTATTTGGAAAATGTCAAGTTAATTATTACAACCACTAAATCGGGTGCGACCAAAAGCCCCGTTTAACGGCAGCATCGGGTAGAATTCCACTAAGCTCCAACTCTCACCCATATATAAAGGGGAGTAAACTCCTTTTGGAGCTTTTCCACCCTCTCTCTCTATACTCTCTCTCTCTAGACTCGTTTTCACCCCGAATCCGCAACCAAAGGCTTCCAAATTGTAAGTCCGCTTACCCTATCTTACTCTAAACATTAAGATTCATGTTTGTAGCATAGAATTGGACTTGGAACATGTGTTTACGGCCAAGGAGCATGCTTGGGCCGTAAACACTTAATAAGTGGGTTTTTAAGAAATTTAACCCCTCCAAACCAACATTGGGACTTAGATACGAGCTTATAGCTTGCAAATCCAGACTTAGAACACCCTAGTCATGAGTTTTGAGGAGCAAATAGGAGTTTATGGCCAAGGAATGTGCTTGGGCCGTAAACCCCTTAAAAATGGTGTGTAAACTCATTTTTACATGCTTAAAAGCCATAGAACTCCACCAATAGCCTTGGAATAAATCCTAGAATCATCTAAAAATGGTTTGGGGACCTTAAACATGTCAAACACCCTCCATTTAGGAGTTTACGGCCAAAGCTTCCCACGAAATAGTTCCAGGGCCGTAAACTTATAAAAACATGTTAAAGGGTGCCCTAAATTCATACCAAGGCTTAAGAAATAAATTAGAGGCTTGTCCTTTGGGTTTGTATCAATTAAACACAACAAAATGAAGGGTCAAAAGGAGTTTATGGCCCAGGTAGGTACCAAGGCCGTAAACTCCCCAAAACATGCCTAAATCATGGATTTAATCCCCCAAAATAGCATCACACTTTGTTATAAATTGCTAGCAAGGTAATAGGGGCTTTAAACTTTACAAAACTCTAAGGATGAGAGTTTACGGCCATAAACTCCCTTAGGAGTGGTCCCTTGGCCGTAAACTCATAGAAAATGCCCTTAGAAGCCTCAAACCCACTCATGCCTTTGAGGAAAAGTGCTTAGAATAATTCCATGATGCAAGTAGAAGCCTTAAACACCCTAGAACCCATCACCATGAGTTTACGGCCGTAAACTCATGGTGAGTAGTCCCTGGGTTGTAAACTATGTATTAAGGGCGTATTCTTGGATACTAAACTCCATTCCTTAGCCATTCACACCCTTAAACGCTACCCGGGACACCCAAACACTTAGCCAAAGTGTTTTCCGCTCCTTTGAGCGCGTATATTTTATTTAATTAGTATTAAATATACTAATTGTATGTGAAAATATGTTATCATATGTTAAATAGGTCATTGTGTGTATTCAAGTCCTTGCGTGACACCAAACGCCCAAACGGCACCTTCGTCGGACCTACTTACACCAGGTGAGTTCATACCCCTGAATGAACCTTTTAAATGCTTTTAAATGTTTTTATAGGGGGGGGGGATTACAAGTTAAACATGCCAGTTATCATATCAATCACATGTGATTGATAACCCGCATGCACCAGATTTTACATCTGTACACTGTTTTACCGAGTAGGACACTAGAATGGTTTTCAGTTGTTTCAAAACTTTTACTTATACTGTTTTAACTAGATTCATTCTAAACTAGTTTATGAAAGATTTTCCAAGATTTTCAAACATATTTTTACAAAAGAATACAAGTTGTGATTTTCTTTGTACATAAAGGCTTATCATCAAAGATTCCCTTTTTCGACGTATACTTTTACTTGTTAATTATTGTCGCTTCGCTTATACTTGTTTTATACTCCTACTCGGTGACGCTTTCACTTATACTTGTAGTCGCTTATACTTGATGATGCTTATACTTATTCACGCTCTTACTTAGTGATACGATTCTTCTTCACTTATACTTGATAACGACTCTACTTCACTTATACTTGATACGCTTTTGCTTCACTTATTGTCGCCTCTACTTCGTGATGCGCTTATACTTGTTTGACACTTCTACTTCACTTGCGACCGCTTCTACTTCACTTGTTAGACACTTCTACTTCACAAACATCACTTCTACTTAATACACACTCAGTCATAGTTAGATGTATGTCTGTGCTTATATAGGTACATATAAGTAATGATTGAAAGACTTAGGAAGGCTCGTCTACCCTATTTCCTTTTCTTCGTTGAGATGTGGTCTGGTGGGATCGGATAGCCGTCCGAAGGTCGTTTGACTCATTAGTTATATATTATGTATATGAGTATGGACATATAGGAATTCTCTAGTCAGTTCAGTTAAGAGTCTCTACCTCTAGTCTATATTTACATTAGAAACCCACTATTGGGAAGTCTCTACCTTTAGTTCAACACTTACACACTACCCACCATTTGGAAGTCTCTACCCACTATTTGGGATGCATCTTCAGGACACGGCCTTCTCCGTCATCTAGTTGGTAACCAGAGTCTCCTGTAGGGAGAGCGGACATTGTGTGTATAGATCTATACGGGATTGACAACCCCGCACCCAGACTGCTAGCTACAGTCACGACTTACCAAGCCAACTGGTGACAAATGTCACATCTTATAGATGCTTGTAGGGCGTTTGGAACTCTATTCAGTATGGTTACGAGTATCCCGGGTTACCTTATAATTCTTTGGCTTTAAGGTAACGGTACTTCACCAGCAATCTACACTGTATGCTGGTAACTCATTTTCAGAGTCACACTCTTCTGACCATACAAGACGTATCTTTCATTTGATACTGTTTGTGGTCTGTTATCTTTGTTTTGACCTTACAAGACGTATCTTTTATTTGATACTGTCTGGGGTCTGTTATCACTTTTTTGACCTTACAAGACGTATCTTTCATTTGATACGTTTTGGGTCTGTTATCTCTATTTTGACCTTACAAGACGTATCTTTCACTGCTGAGGCATATGTTATTCCCTGAGGTCGTTTGCTTTCCTCAATAATCAACTTCAGTATTTTGATAATGATAGCAATTTAGGGAAAACTACTTTTTACCACATAACACTGACCATTCTTGGTAGAAGACTGCTTTTATTAAAGAAAATATAGGATTTTCTGGAGAGAACTCTAATACACAGAAAACACTTAAACTACTTATTAAAGTTACTTGATTGAAAAGTCACCTAATACTTATGAACTCACCAGCATTTGTAAAAATGCTAATACTCGCTTTTCGAATAACTTGTAATCTCAGGTCATCAATTAGACAGGTACATCCCCGAAGCTGCTGATGAAGATAGCTTAGTACCATGTTGTTCTTGTTATATTTATTTGTACACTTTATTATGTTGAAATGTAAACCTTGTAAAACTATTACTATTAATGCAATGTTTTTTTGTACTTTGATTACTATAATGCATGTGTTGTGATACTTGACATGACGTCATCCACCCCAGAACGTTTCCGCCGTTCCAGTTTTGGGGTGTGACATGTTGAGCGTAGGAGAGTTATGTTGAGTATAGGCCTACACTAAGCATAGGTATACACTACGTTGAGCATAGAGTCGGACAATTGACTTTTAACCATTTTGACTTTCTAGTCAAAATTGGTAGGATTTGAGTTTTGTACTCCAAATTTGAATCTGATTGTTAATACATGGTGCGTGCTTGCAGTTTTGCGAATCTTGACTCGCGTTCAAGGCAAGTACACTTTCAGTGTTATTCAGGTAAGTTTCTCACTATGCCATATATCCTATTGTATATCCTTTACGTGATATGATAGAGGTACTATCAAAGTACAATTACGTTAGCGAACTATGATAACTCATTATTATACATGTGTAGTTTAGGACACTTGGTGTCTTGGTATGCAAGACCGGCCTTTTGTGTTGATCATAAGCTACCATTAGATGAGTAGTGTAGGGAATTTAGTGTCATGGTATGCTAGACTGGTAGGGTCTTGCTTGTAGACTATATGATATTGTTAGGTGCCAAGGATGGTTAAGGAAATGCTTGAAATGGTCGTAGACAGTTAATTTGGATAGCCTGAGAACTCTTGGTCAAAAGCCTTATTACATGGTTCTTGTTGGATTTATTGCTTTCAGCTGGATCACATGTTCTATTGTCTACCTAATCTCTGACCACATATGATTTTATGAATTGTATGGAAGACTAGGATTTGGCCTCTAGCATTGATTTGTGGTATACGTTGTGTGTGGCCCATTATATGAGTTTAGGGTGGATCTCGTTATGTATGTCTGGGATGGGCCCATTAAGTGTGATGTATGCTTGTAGTAGGAAGAACAAGCAGTTCAACTTTAGAGTCGAGGACTTTGTGTGGATGCATTGTATACATAAGATGGAATATGAGGTAAATTGGGGAATTCACTACGATTTATGCGTATAGTTGTGGATCAGATGTTTTGCAGGTTATTTGTGAGAAGAGCTCAATGGGACTGTACACACGCATCAAAGATAATGATTTCTGTTTTCCTGTAAATCAACTCTAATAACACTATGGGTTCAATAAAATGAATGTGACTTATTGTTTTTAAGTTAAAGGTTCCAATCAATTACTCTATTTCCAAATGAAAAAATCTCTTTGTAATTTTTGGGACATTAGTAGCTGGTAACAGAGCCTTGGTTTGACGGATGCAAACCTGCCTTACGGTGTGTCAGAACTAAAATTGAGGACTGAGAGATTTTCTAAATAAGGTTTTGAAATAGAATGATTTTATTCAAGAAAATGATTTCCTAAAAAGGTTGTACAATAGTTGGAGGATGTGATACGTATAGTCGGAAAGAGATCAGGAAGTAAGTAATTCCATATTTACCAATATGATTTTGTATTTGTTCTATGAATTATTATGCATGCTAGAATGTAGGTTGTAGATCAACTTAGGATTTCATGCGAGAATTATTTGATTTGTATAGATGCCTTGTATGCCTTTTATGTGTATTGTTGTATGTTGTGGGATCCTTGTGTAACATCCCAAAAAATCGTGATATAATTTTTCATTTTTAATAAAAAAACATTTTCGTTAGAAATCAAGGATAAACAACCAATGTTTACTAATCATATACAAGATAATCAAAGTATCAAGTCAATCTCTCAAAACATGAGACCATATGAGGATGTGTATGATCACGCATGTGTGTTTCCCTTATCATCTAAGGTACCTGAAACATTCAAATCAACATCTATAACCTAAAGCTTAGTGAGTTCCCTCAAAATACCCCATATAATATACATATACAATTCATGCATATTAGGCCCACAACATCATATTAGTTGCCCTTGAGCCCACATCATGATACTGGATTTCCGCTCCTGGCCCACGGATCATGAGTGGCTTTCTCTCAAGCCCACATAAATAGATTTAATTGTCTAACATGACCCTCAACATATGATTGGATTTTTCCGAAGTTTGTTCGCTTAAAACACAAAGCTGTACAACCTCAACCCAACCGTACTATGTCGATATATGTAAAGTGATAAAAAAAATAACCATGAATACAGATAATCTTACAAATCTACCAATCTAATAGACCACTATAGCATAGCAACATCCTTTAAATAAGGATACATAACATAATCTAGTAGGCCATCATTGGTGCCTTCGACCCACGAGTACAGTAAGAGACTTACCTCGTAGTCTAGAAGATAGACCAACTGATAAAAAATACAACAACCGGCTCTACGAGTCACCTACACACCAAACAAGGTTCATGTCTCAATCTACCACTAAAAATCCTTAGTTTGAGCCAATGTCAAAATTGGTCAAAGTCAACTATCAACAGTCAAAACTAAATAGTCAACTCCAACTCCATCATAGAGCTTAAGGTGGCAAAATGGGGCAAATCTGGACTACGCCCAATGTAAGCAAATTTACACCCTACATGAACACTTGATGACCTAAATTCGTTATTAATTCCTTAAAATATACCACTAGCTCTTCATGTTTTCAGATCCATATCTTATGAATGTCTTAATGGATAAAGTCTCTGAATTTATCCATTTGCATGGCCACAAGGAGTACAAATCAAAAACCTAAGTCCTTAAAGTCATCTTTTTCTCAAGAACACATGCATGGATGGTGAGAGTAACCAAGCTCTCATTTTATAACTTAACAACCCTAAGAATGTTTAGAAATGATGCATTAAAGGTATGGAGTAGCTCATACTCATACAAACCATAGTTATGGGGATAAAATCATTAAATTCTTAAGCATAACTAGATCTAACATAAAACAACATCAAGTTGGAAACTTTATACCTTCTGGAGATGTATGAATGGATGAAACTTGTGGATGTACACTAATTTGAGCTCCCAAGTGGTTCCATAATGTTCTTCTTCCTTCAAAAGTGAACACAAAACACTCCAATGTCTCAAAACTTACAACTGAGGATTAGGATTTCTAAGGAGGTTGGTTGGGAGTATGGAGGTTGGGAATGGAAAGGGCCTCAAGGGATTAAAACCTTTAAATAGGGCTTAAAACCCCAAGATTAGGGTTTTGGTTTGGGCCTCTACGCCATGCATAACTAAACCTACGCCATGTATAGGTCACTTAAGTCCCATGCATATGCTCCCTCATACGCTTAGCGTACGGGACTACCCTACGCCCTGCGTAGGGCAAAAATTCTTGAAATTAAATTTAAAAAATAATAATAATAATAATAATACCTCAAAATATTGGATGTTACACTTTGGATGGTTTAAGTAAAGAGGCATGTTCAACATGCGGGTTTATGGGATGGGAAGAATCCTAGAAAGAGTGTCTATGAATTATTGTATATGCATATGGCTAGATCTATGCATGAGTGTGAGGCGTTTAGTGGAGGGATGCGAAGTGAATTAGAAGTCTTGGAACAGTCCATAGAATGGGTATGGATAGGTGTGGAAGGTAGTATGGAGCCCGTAATATTGAAAGCACAAGATCTATACTTGTGTTAAGGAAGTGTTACAGGAAGACCAAGGAACTTGTAGGTGGGCATGAATGGTACAGGTTAGCAGTGCATTGATTTTTTTGATGTGTTCTAGTTATCTTTCAGATTTAGTATGGTGACCTTTTGTGATGGAGATTCAAGTCTGAGTAAGAGGGATGTCGGTGACATCATAGTCATAGATATTTCAAGGTTCATGAGAGAGGATTTTCCTTGTGTGATTAGCACTATCAGGGATGAGTTGATTTCAGTAATGGACGAGGGACTTAGGATTCTATGAGCCGAGTTGGAGGCTAGTCAACCATGGGCCCATAAAGTCACCTTCAAGGAGGTTGATGATTAAGTGGCTCCACATTTCATGGGGAGGAGGGAGCCCATTGCCAGTATGAGGTAGGTCGTCGATGTAGAGAGTGGATTTCGTGCCATCTTTTGTCCCGTCGAGGCCAAGGTCATATTTGTAGCATGTCTTCTGTACGATGGAGTTAGGGATTGGTGGTGCGAGGTTGTTGAGACTCTCGAACTAGGAGCAGTCGAGTCTATGACATGTCAGGATTTTTTTTCACCAGATTCAAGAGAGAGTTCGTGCCGGAAAATAAGGTTCAACAGTTGGCCCAGGAGTATTTGGCACTTGAGCATACTATAGAGTCGGTGGCTAATTCCACCGCCAAGTTCGGAGAGGGCATTATTTGTAACACCGTGAAAATTTACAACCAATTTAAACTTTTCAAAAACAACCCATATTCATTAAGTTATTACAAAAAGGTTTTCAGTTCATATATTATCAGAGTATCCCAGAAAAATCAACATAAAACTGAGGAGCGGTACGATCACGCCTTCACCTTGCCACGATCTCCTGAAGTACCTGAAACAATACACTGAAACTGTAAGACCGAAATCTTAGTGAGTTACCCCCAAAATACCAACCACAAAACCATACACATATCATATCATATCATAAACAGAACAATTATGCATATAGAGTCTACAGTGTGACTGGTCCGCCTGCACCAGGCCTACAGTCCACCCGGTCTACTCTCTGTCCGAGTCTATAGTATGACTGGTCCGCCCGCACCAGGCCTTCAGTCCACCTGGTCCAATCTCTGAGTCTACAGTATGAGTAATCCACCCGCACCGGGCCTTCAGTCTGTCTGGTCCACTCTTTGAGCCTCGGCACGTCTGGTCCGCCCTCTTAGGGCCTTCAGCCTATCCGGATCGCTCGCCAGGCCTTCGGTCTAACCGGTCCGCCTTAGGTATGTCGGCCTATAGCACAAAGCAGGACCCGCGTCAACCCAACCCCAATCCAACAACCATGTGCACATAAACATATAATCATATAGCAATTCACAACTAAACAACCAATCTAGCAGATCACATAACATAGCAACATCCTAACCAGGATACCGACCTAACCGGTCACTAACATAGCATCACCCTATATACCAGGATACCGACCCTAACCAGGTCTCTAACATATACCATCCTAACTACCATGATGCAGACATAGCAAAGCAATAACATAACAAACAACTACCCGTATTCCCATCCGATAAAGGGCCGACCTTGGTGCCTTAGACCCTGTTGATATAGTGAGGATAACTCACCTGCAACTACCGAGTGAAGAAATAAGATCACGCTGCTCCGTGCACTGACACGAACTCCACCACTGAACACTACCAAATAACCAAATCCAATAAACACCAATAATTACCAAAATACCCTTGGAAGTCAACTGGTCAACTCTTGGTCAAAGTCAAAGTCCTCAGTCAATGTCAACCTTCCTAGTTGACCCTACTCGCCGAGTCAACCTGTTGACTCGTCGAGTCCCTATACTCAGAAACTCCCAAATAGCGACTCAACTTGCCGACTCACCTCAAGACTCGCCGGTTCACGGCTTAACCAAAAAAGGCTAGGATTCCACGACCAGACTCGCCGAGTCCAAGGCAATCTTCAACAGACTCGCGGAGTTGTTCTTACAACTCGCCGAGTCCATGCATGTATTCATACAACTCGTCGAGTGCACCCATGTGACTCGCCGAGTCCAGATGTGACATCTTCATCCAGACGATTCAGACCATTTCATTACTTCCAATACATAGATCTGGACTCCTAGGGCCAGATTCACACGTAAAGTTTCCAACTTTACGTGCATGCAAGGCTCAACAAGCTCCAACAAGCTTAAAATGAAGGTTTAAGGCAAGGATACTCTCAATCACGCCCCAAAGCTATCACTTTCTGATCACATGACTCCAAACCAACCTAGATCTGAAGTTGCAACCTCAGATCTAGTCTCTATACCCGAAATAGATCCCAACCATGCTAAAGAACACCAACTCACACACCATGGATGAAATAACATGGAAATAGCTTAAGGTAAGGTCCTCTTACCTTAGAAATGAGTCTAAACTGATGTAGACTTCAGATCCACAAGCTCTCTTGTTGCTATCCTCAACTTCCTCCGACTTCTCTTCACTAATTCCTTCTTCAAAGCTTCAATCTTCTCAACAATGGAGTCACACACGAGATAAGGGTTTTTGGATCTCAAATGGGTAGCAAAGAGGCTGAATGTGGGTTATAATGTGCTTTATATAGGGCACAACCCCTGGATTAGGGTTTCTCATTTCAGCACGGACTCGTCGAGTCCAGCCTCGGACTCGGCAAGTCTGGTCACTTAACATGTGCCCGGCACACGCTTAGACTCGTCGAGTTCCAGCTCCTACTCACCGAGTTCCTCTTTTCCAAACTTACACTTTACCCCCCGACTCTTGATTCTGACTTGGGATGTTACATTTTTGCCCATAATATGCGGTAACAAAGGAAATGATGATGACTTGCTACCATGACATGTTGAGGACGGAGATCCAAGAGCTCATGAGAATCTCAAGTTATAAGACTCTTTTCGGTTTGGTAGAGTAAGCCATAGAAGGACAGCTTGATTTATACCTAGCAACGGAATAGGAAACATGATTTGACTCACTCATCAACAGGAGAAGCCAAAAAAGTCCACGGTGACTGACATTCGGTCAGGAGATTGAGAGACTCGCGGATCTTGCAACTGGTGTGGTTAGACTCGTTGGGGTAGTTGTCATGCGCGTGTTTATGGATATTTCAGATGCGGTTAGGACAGTCACTATAGTTGGGATTGTAGTCATATGGATCCAAGAGTATGTTTCACTTGCAATCATCCATGCCATGGTAAGGCTGATTCTCCCGGAATTCTAGATGTGATGGTTTTAGATCCAGCACCTTTAGCTTGATAGTTACTTGATGGACGATACCGGACAGTTGGCATCCCAAAAGTCTGAATTTAAGTTATCAGTTTTCTTCAGCTCGATTGGATGCAACAGTCATTGGTATCTTCAATTTCTTTTATTTTTGTTTCTGTTGTCTTGGTTGTAATCATGGATAACATGTTGAATGGTATTGTTTTAATTAACTCTGGTTCTGTTTTGAGTAAATTATTTATGATTAGATTGCATGCTAATTGTTGGGTAGTAGGGTTGAGTTAGAACACTTGAATTTTTTTGAAGGATTTCTATTTTCTATTGCCTTTGGATATCAGGTCTAGGTATGCTTGTTAGGAACCAAGTAGTAAAGTTTATAGGTTGGCTCAGAATTTTGAATGGTTTTGGATTCATCGTAGTCTAGCCAATTCCAAGTAGGGGAGAATTGCTTATTCATATGGAAGGACTTTAGAGTTCAAGTCATCCCAAAGTTTCTTATTTAATGATAAAGGATAACAGGTTTAAGTCATTGACAAGAATGAAGCTTATGCAATGCATATTGTCTAGCAGTCAGAAGTGGCCAAGGAAGCAAAGGTTGAATATTCAAGGTCATCTCGTTGAGAACATGTGGAGCATCCGTAGTGGCAAGGGATAGAATTAGTGATTAGGCTCGGGTCGAGGGTTGTGTGAGGGCCTCTTTTGTTTTTCTTGTTTGATGAAGGCTTTGGGGTTCAAATCATAGCCCAGACACTTGATGTGGTCTACTTGACTAGGGGTCCAGATCATGTTAATTTTGCTCATTATATATATATATATATATATATATATATATATATATATATATATATAGTTTTGTTTGAATGACCATGGGGAGCCCATGGCAGTTGTAGGAGTGTTGTAAGATTGTAGGAGGACCATAAGATTCACATGGTTGAAATAGAATGTTAAGCAGGGTCCGCTGGCTAAAATATGCCACTATTAGGGTGCTTGTAAGATTGTGGAGAGAACCAAATCATTTACTTGGGGTGAAGCATACCTATCATTCATTAGGGGCTCGCTGGCTAAAATATGTTACAGCATCCTTATATGTTTGTATGCATGGCTTATATGGTTTATGTATCTTTTATAGCTAATATGGATTATGTGATTATGTGGATTGTGTAGGGTATGCTCTAGGGAACTCACTAAGCATTAGCTTATAATTTGTTGATTGTTTCAGGTACTTCTAAGCCTAAGGGCAAGGGCAAGGCTTGATGACGTGGCATGCACTCTTCAGCATTTGATTTCATGGGACACTCTAATATTTGAAATAAAAATTGTTGATGTTATGAATTTGAAAACTAGTGTTCATGAGATTTGTGGTTTGTTGGAAATATTTTGACTATTTACAAATGAAAAAAAATCTTTTGAAATTTGGCTTGCTACAATTAACATCAATGGAAATCTGATAGAAGATAGATCCTTCACAAATTCCAAAATATACTTTCATGGCTACCAAAAAGGATCATCTAGGCAGGACAATTAGGAGGGAGGACCATTTCGGCATATAACTTTTCTAAAATCCATCAACCAAGCCTATGTGCCTAATATAGACACCTCTCCCATAAGTCGACTAATAAAAATACTTAACTGAAATTAATGACTGATCTGTAACTTATATGTTCCTAATAATGTCTATAAACATAATTATAAGCTACCCAAAAAGCCTAGTAAGCTAGTTTAACTTACATGAATATCTAGCGAAAACCTGGAAGATCACAGGAAGGACTTCAATGTAACAACCCGAAATTTCATATCACTTCTTGTAACTAAAATTGTAATCCATTTCGATCAACCAAACGCCATTTCCAAATCCATTTCCGATTTCTTCATTAAATTAAGTCATTAACATATATCGACCTAAAATCACTTAATGGGTGTCTTAATGCCATTAGGAATCATTCTAACACCCCATTATAGTGATCGGAATAATTCTAGAATCGACGATATCGGGTTACGTCAATTTGGTCGGGTGCGACCAAAAGCCCCGCCTAACGCCGGTATCAGGTAGAATTCCGTCGTGTCCAATTCCCGAGCACTATATAAGTGATTCAAAACTTTCATTTGAAGCTTTTGGCCATTTCTTCCATAATCACTTCCAACCTCTCTCCTCATCCAAAATCAAAGGTCCAAAAACAAAGAATTAAGGCTCCAAATCAAAGAGGTAACATCCCTAACTTTTTATCTAACCTCTTTAGCCTTCAATTTAATGTTTAAATAGAGTTTTAGGACCTAGAACATGACTTTACGGCCAAAGATCAAGTTTGGGCCGTAAACACCTAAAAATGGGGGTTTTAAAGCCAATTAACCCTTCCAAATCATTGTTGGGACTTAGATACGACCTTAAGGCTTGCAAATTGGGACTTAAAACATTTAAAACATAAATTTTGAGGAACAAACAATATTTTACAGCCAAGACATGTGCTTGGGCTGTAAAATCCTCAAAAATGGGGATTTAACACCTTAAATCATGTCTAAATGCCTTGTAACTCAACCAATAGCTTTGTGGTAAATCCTAGATCCATCTAAAATTAGTTTAGGGGTTTGTAACACATCAAAATGCAACATATGAGAGTTTACAGCCATAGATCATGCCCTTAGGCCGTAAACTCCCAAATATGTGTTAAATGATGCCATTAAATCATAACAAGGCTTGGAAAATTAACTAGAATCACATCTGATTGTCCTAAGTGCCTTAAATCAATTTCTTATGACCATAGGAGAGTGTACGGCCGTAAACTCCAAGTTTATAGCCGTGAACTCCCTTTTAAATGGTATATGTCCCAATAAATCATTCCAAGGCATTTTAGAAGTCCATTCCAACAATTCCCAAGTTCAATCAAGCCATTAAACACTCAAAATCACACCAACATGAGTTTACGGCCGTAAACTCATGTGTGTATGTGTTTTGTGGCTGTAAACTCCCTTAAATGTTTACTTTTGGGGAGTAAACTCAAATCCCAAGTCCCTAGTACCATTACACGTCTGTAGATGTCACCCGGGTCACTCCGAACACTCTTTTTGAGGTGTTTAATCTCATTGGAGTGTAATGTTCCATATAGTTAGTGATTGTAAATCTAATTAGTTATATATGGACATTATTTCATTTTACATAGGGACATCGCAAGTAAACAATCCCCGAACCAACGTCTAGTATCCAAAACCGACGCATTTCCGAGTCCGGTGAGTTCATACCCCTACCGTTTTTCACTGTTTCCAGGGGGAACACAAGCAAAGTACAAGGGTTTTCTTGTACTCAAAACTTATTTTCATGTGTGTGTTTCATATTTCATATGCTTTTAATACTAATATACACAACTGATAATTAGGAGAACATGCAGATCACATAAACATTTATTTGTGAAATGGGTTTATAAACTGTTATGTTTTATATATTTCACAAATGGTTTTCCACGTTTTATCAGTTATAAGCATGACATTAGACCACATGAACAATATAATTTGTATACTATCTTGTCCTCGGTAACATTCCACACAGATACACGAATGGAGGATTATCATACTATTACTAGTAAATTTGTTATTCCTGTATGATTGGAGACACGTCCTCGGTGAACACTCCACAGAGATACGCGAGTGGAGGACTACACCC
Organism: Lactuca saligna; assembly: GCF_052625555.1. Taxonomy (NCBI): domain Eukaryota; kingdom Viridiplantae; phylum Streptophyta; class Magnoliopsida; order Asterales; family Asteraceae; genus Lactuca; species Lactuca saligna. Next base: position 187,400,761 of record NC_136424.1, on the reverse strand, counting down.
GTAACCAGAATCTCTGGGATTTAGAGAGCGTGACTTGAGTGTATAGATCTATACGGGGCTGACTACCCCACACCTGGCTGCTATCTACCGCCGAACCTAAATGGTTCAAGGCTGATGAAAGTCATATGTATGTGGACTACTTATTGCCACAAGTTTAGTCCATTGTATGGTTATGGAACTCGCAATTAGGATAACAGAGATTTACTTATAGTAATAATGAACAACTTTATACATTTCTTACATTGATAACCCACATTCAGGAAAGTATAGGACTTTCCTGGGAAACCTAGTACAGAATCAGATTTAACTAAAATACATCTTTTACATCTTTTACAAATGATAACCAACATTCAGGAAAGCATGCGGCCTTCCTGGGGAAACATTCATATAATCAGAAAAGTGTAACAAATGGGATAACTTTACATCTTTTACAATTGGTAATATACAATCAGGAAAGTATGGGACTTTCCTGGGAATCCATTGGTACATAACCAGAACAGTATAAGAAAAACAGATAACATAAATGTACATTTTTCATAAAGGTAAATATGTTTATAATGTACAACTTTACTTTACATATTGTGAATCAACAAATCAGCTAACATAAGAAAATATGGGATTTTCTTGGCGTGCATAACATTTATAGAAACAGAAAGGAAACATGAACATTTTCACGAAACAAAAACCACTTATGAACTCACCAGCGTTATGCTGATTTTCAAACCGCTTGTGTTCTTAGGTCAGCGTTAGAACAGGTACTCGAAGATCCTTTTGTCAGAAGACGGAGTTTTTAGAAGATCTGTTTCATTTTCTTTATATATATATATATATATATATATATATATATATATATATATATATATATATATATATATATATTGTATCACAACTGTACAAACTTTACTTTTGAAACAAGTGTAAAGCCTTTTCTATATGTAATGTAATGGTTGTTCTACTTTACTTACTATGTGCATTGGATTTGATACTCAACGTGGAGTCAACCCCGGAAATGTTTCCGCCTTCGGTTTTCGGGGTGTGACATTCAACCCGAACATGACTTATCATCGAGCTCCTCGATATCTCAGGGCTTTTCTCACATGCTCCAAAGACTTATAAAAGTTGTACTTTAGCAATGGAATACATCTCAGAGAGAATGAGACTTGAGGTGTGAAAGAATGATGCATGATCTGCTACTATTTATATGAATACATGGGGCATGTCGGTTCGTCCACATCCATCCCTTCTAGAAGCTATCACGTGTCACCAATCTACGGTGTCACATGCCCTAATATAATGATGCCACGTCACTCCATCGCAACGCTACATTTCCTATGTGGAGCCTCCTGGTAGTACAACATCATCATAGTAGGTATATTTCTGTAATCTTCGAACAACCATAATTTTTGCATACAAGCTGTGTTTTTAACGTTCTATATATCTCCTGAAATCATATCAACCGATTGTACAACTTTCCTTTAGGTCTCAACAACTAATTCTCACTCTATTTTAAATTCAATCTTTTTTTATAGAGATCAGGTTGTTAACGATTGTGCGGAATTCATAACTCGTTCATACGAACTCCGCTCCTAACTATCTCTATATCAATGGTATCATATTTACAAGATATTCAACTCTTGTTTAGATTGTTTTGTATAACAATCAATCGATTTTAGTTTGATTTCTGTGTTGTGCACTACTGTATCGAAACATCGAAAAATCATAACTTCTTCATACAAAGTCAGATTTTGAGGTTCTTTATATGCATACTCTCGATTTTAAGACCATTATGACTTTTTTTTTGGATTACCTAAGATAATAATCAACCTACATCCATTTTACTTTTTTACAACACACCTTGTCATATGTGAAACTTCGAAGAATCATAACTTCTTCATATAAAGTCAGATTCAAGTTTTCTATATATCTACGTAAATCGTATTGATGTCTACTACATATTTATGATTTTTATTTTTGCTACAAAATAATATATATCTACTTCAAAATTTATAAATAACCGATTTATATTGAATTCTACTGTAGAGTGAAAACGGGGTGTTACAACCATGTTCGTGTTTAGGCTTGTTTAGCCTTTCCTTGTTGGGAAAGGCCTATGTTTATTCAGTGAGACTTATAAGCGATGCCTATTTATATGTTATCTTGGATAAGACTCGTCAGAGAGGCACATTTATATGTTATTTGGGCTTTTGTTTGGGGTATTTCTTTTGCATCTAAGTGTGAGGTATTCGGCTATGGCAGTTGGTCATAAACTCCTTTCGCCAATTATCAATATGACTCTGTAGGCCAGGGGAGAACTTGGATGGATCGGATCTATGCGATTTTGGTCAGCATAGTTGATGGTAAGGGTGGCTTTGTCTTCCTGGAAGTTAAACACGATCTTGGAGTCTTCAATTTAGGAATAAGGTACTTAATTCTTCTCGAGGTAGTTAGTTGTGACGTGTTGATGTTCATTTGTTTGGGTCATGTATTTCTCACTATGAATTGAATCAACCTTTGGGTTAGAAGGAAGTGTATGTTTAGAGCATTATTCCAGTGCTACGGCGGATAGGAATTCAACCTTTGGAAGTTTCCACTTGCGTTCGGCGTGGGCACATGGCTTTCGAAATCCTTGTGACTGTAGCCACAAACTATAGCATTCAGAGTGGTGTCAGATTGTGTAAGTAGGTAGTGGGCTTGGAGAATACACAAGGGATTCAGAGGGTGTTTTAATAGTAGTTTGTAAGGACATATTTCGAGGACATAATCCAATTTAAGCGAGGGAGAGTTACAACACCTGTTTTCCAAGATTCCCTTTGCATAAAATGACAAATTTTGAGATTTTGTTCCTATTCTAAGCATAGGTGAGCTACACCAAGCATAGCTTTGTTATATGTTAACCATAGCACCATTGTTGGCACAAAACCCTAGATTTCAATTTTAGGCACTACTTAAGCAGCTCTACGTGACAACCGTTAAATTCTGGTCAAGTCAAAGTCAAATAAAGTCAACAAGTCAAATCGGTCAACTCAACTAACCCTTGTGTACTAGGGCTTACAATAGGTAATTACTATACAACTCGGTATGCTAATGAGAAATCATCAATTGAAAAGTTCGTATATCTAGATTTCATTAACCTAAAACTATGGTAAGTAAAGAACCAAACTGATAAAACAATGTTGCATACTCATCGGGAGTGTGTAAGATCCTTAAACATGGCTTAACGGGGCTTACGGACCTTGCATTGCGGAGCCAAGCACTCAAAAAGGTCACAAAAGAATATCTCTCTCTATTTAAAATCTCTCCAAGTATGTAAAATCTCTCTCCAAAGTTTCTTTAACTTTATGTAATCATTCGGGTCATCCCGACCCTCAACCGGGTCAAAAACTGCTTAAAACGGGGTAAAAACGGGTAAAATAACCTTAAAGAACCAAAACCCTCCTATTAGAGGCAAAGCTTCTTAGGACTGAAGGTCCCCTATAGGAACCGAACTTTGCTGAGGACCAAAGCCGAGACCACTAGGACCGAACTGAGGAGGAGGACCGAACCCGAAGCTCATGGAACCGAACTCGAACCTACCTTCTCGGACCGAAACCCGCTTTCGCCTTCGGGCTATTTTGGCTCACCTTGCCTTCGGTTCATGACTAGAAGGGACCGAACCTTCGGCCCAGCACCGAGAGGTCTCACAGGTTTCGCCTTTCTTCCCAGTTTTCGACTACGACTTCATTTTAGGCCCGTTTTTAATTATTTTAACATGGGATTTTCACCCAAAACTATATTTTACCATATAAAGCCCCATATTTCATTATTTCCCCCGTTTTTGGGTGTAAATCCTATCCAAGAAGAGTGGGTGAAGTACTTGAGATGGAGTGTTGACTTCACTTTAGTTTATGACACAAGCAACCACCCACACCCACTCCATGACCAGCCCACACCCCCCCCCCCACCATACCTGGTCATTCATTGTCATTTTCCCATCATTTTCCAACCCCATTCTTTGTCTAAGGCTGAAATCTATCATCTCTCCTAACACTCTCATTTTCTCATTCTTCCACCAAAGATCAAACACATTTTCTCTCTCAATTCTCTCACTAAAATTCGAGATTCAAGGGCCTTCTTCCAAGATTTTCTTCCACTTTTGGTAAGTATATTCATCCTCCATATAACTATTTCACTTCCTTCTACTCCGATCATAGCTTTCTTACACAAATTCCATCATATTGGTGTTAAATCTTTGAATCTTCTAGCAACATTCTAAGTGTTCTTGAGTTGAATACTTCTCTTCTTCATCATCCATCTACTGAAATCACTCAAGGTGAGTTCATAGCCCTAAATTTTCATGTTTTTCTCAAGTTTTAAGGGGTGGGGGGGAATACAAGTTAAAACACCAAGAACATAACTAAACTCATCCAACAGCTTTCAGCTTTCATGTTTTTCTCAAGTCTTGGAGTTTAGTTATGTCTCAAATTTTCATGTATTAGATGCAAATAGTTCAGGTTTATAACTTTAAAGTGACTACTTGCACATGTTCATATGATTTTTCTATAATTTATGATGATTTTTACAAAACTACCTATCACTGTAGCTATGAATCCGGACCAGTCTGTGAATATGGACATTTTTACACAAGTTAGAGACATCTAAAAATCATGATAAAATTAATGAACAAACTAGACACATTTTCTAAACTCTTGGAGTTTACGGATTCAGTTTTTGAATGCGTATGATGTTTCTGTGAGTTTTCCAAAACAGTGCAGAAATATTAAAAACAAGTTAACAGCTTACAACTTTCATTACAGTTTGTAACATGTTGAGCAAAGTATTAATTTTTGATGGTTTCATATTTTATCTATGTTTTCTATTGTGGTATAATTATATAAAATAAAATACTCACTGATTTGTAAGAGTCTGTTGTCATTACAAATAATACAAGATAAGGCATGATAAACATAGTTATGTTTTTGCTATACATTCGACTCACATAAAATGGGATTCATTTGTGTTACAAACGTTTTGGATAAACTATAATAGCTATAGTTTATGTTTCTTATACATTACAAAAAGTTATGATAAACTATAATAGGTATAGTTTATGTTTCAATTACATTTCAAACTCATTACCAAAGGTTTCCAGTTCATATAAATCGTGTACGAATACAAAATACCGAGTTTATACAAAAAGGGGTTTTCAGTTGGTTCATGTAAATTTGTTAATGAATAAATTTGTGAGACATTCGCTTCACGTTACCTCCAAGTAACAAAGTCAAAAGTCCTATAAATTATAACCAGAGTCTCTTATAGGGAGAACGTGATAGTTGTATATAGATCTATATTGGGTCGGACAAACCCGCACCTGAGCTGCATGCAACAGCTGAACCGGCAGGTCTGTGGTGACAAGTTTCATTTAACTGGCGATGCCTAAAGAACGTCATATTATGAGGCCGACAGGTCATAGTATGGTTATAATAACTCACATGGGTATTAACAAAACATAAGATTTACGGGTTCTTACTTTTAAATTTAACGAGTTTAGGTCGATTTAAATTTGTATAAAAGCTCTTTAAGTATGGAGAAATGCTTGTACATTTCGGTCTTGAAATTTAAGACTACAATACATTTTATAAGGGAAATATTGGATTTTTCTTGAACAAACAACACTTTTACAAAGAAACGGATTTTAGCGTCACAATTAAAAGCTTATGAACTCACCAACTTAATCGTTGACACTTTTCTTCCAAAAAATACTTGTACTCTCAGGAAATCAACGAAATCAAGTAACCGCAAGCTTTTGATGATGGAACGCTACGGCGTTGAACAACTATTTTATTGTCGTGTTGAAATCAATCATTGAAAAATGTAACACTTGCAACCATGTAATATCTTATTCGATTATATTTATGATTGGTTGTATTGCTTTGATCACTATTATACCTGTTGTTATGATACTATACATGAAGTCAGCCACCCCTCGATGTTTCTGCCATCCTTGGTTCGGGGGTGTGACACTCTAACTATTAGGGTTTCTATGGATCAACCTCTATCCTCCTAAGAATGAAACATTAGCCTTCATCTCCCTCTCCTCCCTTATTTTACTCTAGTGGGTACTAATTTTGGAGTGTTCAAGGAATTTCATCATTCTTTGGAGCTTGACTAAGTGTTTTCAAAAGAGATCCAACTTCTTATGCATCTTGTAGACGTTGGTAAGTCATCAAGTTCCCAGCTTCATAATTCAAGCTCTCTAGATCTTGCATATTATTGTCTTTGAGTCCATTTTTGGGGATTTCGTTAGAGTTCAAGCAAGAACTCTAGATAAAGCTTGCAACTTTATTATTCTTGAATCTCCTTGGAATATTCTATCTTTTAGATCTGGAGTTTGGTCTTTTATTGGTGTCATGTATGGGTTCAAGATCATACGTTCACCATTTTTGATCTAGAAGGGTGTAGGACATGCATGGATGTTGAATGTCCATAAAGTTTTAATTTTTATGAGTCCTTTCTGAGTATATTGGACTTCTGGAAAGTTTAGGATATTGGCTTAACAGATTAAGCACTTCAACAAAAGGATAGTTCTACGAATAGTGTATGATGAGCATAGCATTGTGCTACGTCGAGGGTAGGGATGAAGAAATTTGGATATTTTGTCTTTTAGTGCTACATTGAGTGTAGGAGAGTTACACATAGCGTAGGTATATGCTACACTGAGTGTATCACCCAATAGTTGACATTTGATCATTTTGAATTTTTGCTTAAAATTGGTAGCATTTGAGTTTTGGACTAAGGATTTGACTCTAATTTTTCATATGTGGTACGTGCTTACAGTTTTGCCAGTGTTGACTCGTGTTCGAGGCATGTGGACTGTCAATTATATTCAGGTGAGTTTTTCACTACACCACGCTTCCTATTGTATATCCTTTGCATGGTAAGATAGAGGTACTATCATATTAGAAGTATGTTAGTCGACTAGGATAACTTCTTGTTATGCATGTGAAGTTTAGGATCCTTGATGTCTTGTTATGCTAGACCAGTAGGGTCTTGTCTATTAATTATGTGCTACCATTGGATGAGCAATGTAGGACATATCGTTCATGGATCTAGACCTTGGAATTAACTTGTGGTGTATGTGGTTCAGGGCCCATTATATGAGGTAGGTTGGGCCTATTATGTGTTTGGGGACCAATATCTATATGGACGGGGTCTGTTATGTACATTTGGGTTGGGCCAATTATGTATGATGTATGCTTGTAGTACGAAGAACATGTAGGTCATCTTTAGAGTCAAGTACTTTGTTTGGGTGAATTGTATATAAGATGGAATATATGGTATGCAAGGGAACACATTAATAATTATGGTTAAAATTATAGATTAAATGTTTTGCATGTTGTTTGTGAGAAGAGCTCGGCTAGACTGTACACATGCATCAAAGATAATGATTTCTATTTTCCTGTAATTCAACTTTGATAACACTATAGATTCAAACAAATGATTGTCACTAATTGTTTTTAAGTTAAAGGTTACAATCAGTTAATCTGTTTCCAAATGAAAAATATCTTTGTAATTTTAGGACATTACAACGATGATTGTGTTTTCCATTAAATATCATGCATTGAAAAAAAATAGATTTTAAGATTAGGTTGTAGTTTATTTTAAATTTTAGATTGCAAAAACCTCATTTTAGATTTTAAGATCTTAGGTTTCACTTTTGATATTAGCATTCATTTCATATTTAGGTTTAAGTTTCAAATAGTTCCAGGGTTAGGTATCATTTACATATTCATTTTTAATATATTTCAAAGTTGCAGTGGTAGTGACCGGAAGATAATACCAAAAATGTACATTTATATTGGTTTTAGCGATTTTTTTCACGTACAAAATGGGTGAAGTGGTTTGTGATTAAATAGAAAATACTAGCCGGAGATAGTGGTGGCGTGATGGATGATGGTGGGTATGGAAGGTGGATTGTGACAACCCGATATTTCAACTCTTTGTAATGACCAAAAAAGGTCAAGTATTGTAACCACTTTTGAGCTAATAAAATTAACTTCGATATTAAAAAGTCCAAAAAGTTCCTATTTAAATTTCTTCTATGTTTAAATGTCATCAAACCATGATCGTACGTAAAAAAAAGAACGCCCAAATCCGACTTCGTATATTGAAGTTATGATTTTTCCAAGTTCAGCTTATCAACAGACAGCTAAAAACTCGAATCAGAGATCGAGCGACTTTTGGCCCGAATGACCTAAACGAGAATCGAAGGTCTCGTCAATGGTATTTTAGCGGTAAAAAGTCTGGCAAAAACCGACGTCAGATAAAGAAGTTATGAATTTTTAAAGAAATTCCTTAATCACGTCATTTTAATAAATAAATAATAAAAATAATTTCGGAATTTGCCAACGGAATATAAACAAAAGTTGTAGATCGTAGTCTCACCTTCGCGGGGATATAAAGAACGTCGAAAACGGAGTTCGTATGAAGAAGATATGATTTTTTGAAGTTTATTTAATAAATTATAATTAAATTTAAATCAAAAATGTTGGTAATATCCGAAGAGGAGTCATCCTAGGGCCGAGGTACGCGCTGCGTACCCTCGTACGCCCCGCGTACTCGAGGCCATGGCCTCGGATCGTCCACGTCGCCCCTATGCGTGCCTACCCCCCTATCCCGTCCGAAACACGCTGCAGCCAAGGATGCGGTCAGCAGTGACGTCCCGTACGCGCCGCGTACGGGAGTACGCCCCGCGTACGTGGGCCATCCAGCCCCGTATAAAAGGGATGTGAAGGATTCCGGAAAAATTGCTCATTCACTCTCCTTTTTCTTGCGTTTTGCCACGTTTTCCGTGCTCGCACTACCCCGAAGCCCTGGTCATTTTGTGCAAGTCCCGAAGATCGATTTTACTCTCGAGATTCCCGAGAATCCCGAGAAAAATCCGTTTCCCAAGACGAAACTCTGCCTGGTTATCCATCTCGCTATCTTCAAACTTCCAAGTGAGTTCATACCCCCTTAAATCAACCTTTGAAATGATTTTAAATGTTTAAATACTTTATTAGGGGGGATACAAGTTAATTACTTATAGTTATTGCTTCGATCACATGTGATTGCATTAATCACATGTGATTAATAACTAGGAAACCAATGATTTTATCACTGTTCAAACTGTTTTACTTCAAAATGTTTTACAAACTCTTTTACTTATCAAATGCTTTTATTTAAACTTTGTTTTACTACTTATAAATTGCATGCCCATATATGTATAGATATATATGTAATGTTTAAAGGGCTTAGGAAGGCCATCCGCCCTATTTCCTTTTCGCGCACTGAGATGTGGTCTGGTGGGATTTTGGGTGACCATCCGAGGGTCGTTTCAATATTAGTTATATATCATATATACATGTATAGACATAAAAGTACTTCCATATTCATACTTATCGATACATCAATAGCTAGTTACCATCGGGGTAACACAGAACATATACAACTATACTAGAAACAGTACGTATACAACTATACTAGAAAAAGAACATATACAACTATACTAGAAATAGGACATATACAACTATCCTAGAACGAGAAACATTACAGATACATGAACACGTTAACAATTATGATCCACTGTATTGGAGCATGCCTTAAATGTCATGGCCCGAGTTGTAGCCAAAATTCTCTTGGAGGGAGAGCGTTGAGTTTGCGTATAGATCTATACTAGATTGACAATCCTACACCTTGCTGCTAGCTACAGCCGGACCTGCAGGTCTGCGGGTGCCAAACGTCATTCCATTATTACGACCGTTCTTTATGTCGTTGTTATCAGTCGATAGTATGGTGCAATTATCACATTATACCTTAATATAAATCCGGTTTAAGGTAGTTAGTACAGTAGTAGTTCCTATAAAACAAAACTACAGTACTACAATGATTTACCCATTACATTTTAGTGATAACCTCACTTAAACTTTAATGTACAAACTATATTTTGCTAAATGATAGTTACACTTGGGAAATTACACACTTTTACAATAAACGAGCATATGAAACAGTTAAGCCTTGGTAGAAGGCTACTTTAATAGAAAATATAGGTTTTTCTGAGAGATTCAAACTTTTACAAACATTTACTTACAATTTACAACTTATACTTACGACAGGTTCAAACGTTTTGATAACGAACATCGACACTAAAATACTTATGAACTCACCAGCTTAATGCTGACAAACTCTTTCAAAATAACTTGTATTCTCAGGTCATTAGTAGACAGGTACCGATGCCAGCTTTTGAGAAGATAGAGCGCATTCAAGACTCATCATATTATTTTGATTTACATTATATTTTTGGTGTCTAAAACTGTACAGAACATGCTTGTATTAAAATTATATATTTAATCCAATGGATGATGTTGTTTGATTATTTACATTTACTATGTTGTGATACTTTACATGACGTCCTACGCCCCAGAACCTTTCTGCCATTCTTGGTTTTGGGGTGTGACAGATTGGTATCAGAGCATTGTTTATAGTGTAGCAAGTATATCAACTCATAAAAGATATACTAAACTATAAACCCATTTGGGATTAAAACACTCTGACCAAGAGTCTATACTTTAAATACTAAAATAGTTAATTAAGTATACTAGTCTGCATTCATACTAAAACCAGTGTCACAACGACAAGAACAAAAGTATTACGACTGTTAAATATCACAGGTAAGCTAGGGGATGTATGGTCAGTCCTAGGAATGGCATAGCCTGATCAACTATGCTGGTCTGAGGAGTGATTAGCATGTGCCCTAGAATGGTTGTGATGTGTTAACAAGTCTAAAAACTTACCAACAATACCACAAGAAGATCAGTAGAACTTAAACTTTAAATACTATAGGTGTATTTTGTACTACTAGTTACACATATACTATATTCTTATACCACTTTTCTCGCGTAGATCTAAATGGTTGGATTACAACACGGCGACCCATACTTTCCAAATGAAGGCAATGCCGAGTGGATCGATGAAGAGCCCGAAGTTGAGAATCCAATCCCTTTGGATGATCACCTCACAGAAGGCTTTTCTAATGGATCCGACTCCGAACCTGAAGTCAACAACCTACCGCTCGTAGGTCAAGCCCCGAATAACAACCCTCGACCAGTTTTTCCAGGTCCTACTCCCTTGTGGGCAAACAACTTGAATCGCTGGAGTGATGAACAGGGTCAACCCTTACCATACTTTGGGGACCGAAGCTTTTACAACGTCAGCGATGGTGGCTCTGCTGACCGAGCTCTGGCTGTCATTATTCGCAGAATAGCTCGAAATGTCGAGCAAAGTTGAGCAGCCATCGACCGGGTCATGGAGATTGATGCCAACTCAGGTGTCAACACAGTCCGCATCCGCCGTCTTGAAGAAGACATGGAACGGACCTGGAGAACCAATGAAACCCTACAGCAACATCTAGTTGCCTCTCAAGCAGAAGTCATGGAACTTCGAGCTCGTCAAAGGGCTCATGAGAGACACCTTCAAGAGGTGGTCCGTCAAATGAGAGACCTCAGGGTTCTCCCGAGGAATATTCATCACCGTTAGATGATGTCTAGTACATCATTATCTTTTGGGTTTAAGATTAGCCTTTAACATCTGTGCTCTAAGTAGCACTTATCTGTAAAATATTCCTAACTTTCAGTACTCTAATTAGGAATCTAAGAACTGTCAAACTTTTCTATATGGTATGATGTAAGACCTACTGTTAGGTCGATTTTCCTTGAACTTATTACATCAGTATTACCAGTATTATTGAAATCTATCTAATCTGTGGGAAAAATCTATACACTTGTCCTTTCCTACTAATATTTCTTATTGTGATTTCAAACACTCATTCAACTGTTGGGCTATGGTTAGTCCATGTGTCACTCTCACGTTGCTTACAAATTGATTCTTACCATTTTTCTTATCTTTATAAACTTATAGCTGAAAGATGCCTCCTCGCAAATCTCCCAGGAATAATCCTTCACCACCACCTCCTCCACCTCCGGTCATCGATACTGTAGCCCTGAATGTTGTCGTAGCTGCAGCAGTGGCAACTGCCATAGCTCAGTATCACTCTTCTGATGCCAGCAGAGGTGGAACCCCTGTGGAATCAATCCCGGTTGAAACCCTTGTGCGCTTGAGAGAGTGCTCTTACAAGGATTTCACCAACTGCAAGCCGAAGTCCTTTCATGGGACCGGCGAAGTCATTGCCCTCTCGCAATGGTTCGAGAAGACGGAAGTTGTAGCACCTGGTTTCTGGTATGTAAATCTTATTCGAACATTTCCATTTTAGCCTTGGACTCGGCGACTCATGGGTCTGACTCGCCGAGTAGAAACGCGACCCAGGTCACGTTTTAAGTTGGCGACTCGGCGAGTCCATATCCTAGACTCAGCGAGTCACCGTTGTTGGATGAAACCCTAAGTTTCAGGGGTTTGCACCCTATTTAAACGACTTAACTGCCCCAAGCCAGCTCCCATTCACCCTTAGAGCCCTGTATACCTCGTCCTAAGCTGTTCCTTGAGAGTTTGAGACTTTTGTGGGTGTTTTTGAAGGTTTTGAAGGAGGAAAGAAGTAGATCCAGAAGAAGGAAAGCCAACCAAGCAACTATTGTGTTCTTCCAGCAGTTCCTTTGAGGTATAACCCGTTTTCCCCATGATTCTATGCTTAAAACTTCATTTGGGTCTTTCTTGGTCAAATCCCCAAGCTTGTATGTGCATTATATGTCGTATTAAGATGTTTGGCCTCTGGATCTAGGCAAGATTAAGCTCCAGGAGCTCAGATCTGTTAGCTTTATGGCCCCATGTTGCTTGTTAGCCCTAGATCTACCCTTTTAAGGCATTTTGAGCCCTAAAATCCATATTGGTGAATATCCACACGTAAAGTTGGAAACTTTACGTGTGATTTGTGTCCTAGAAGTCCAGATCTATGAATGGCATGGACTGAAATCGAGCAAATCGGTGTATTTGGTGGATGCATGGCGGCGACTTGGCGAGTTGTATAGGTGACTCGGTGAGTTTGGTCGCGAGTCACCGAATTGGTCCCTTCATGATGTATCGAGTTGAGCCGTGAGTCACAGGGGGTGACTTGGTGAGTTGGGAGCTGAACTCACCCATGTTAGGACTCGGCGAGTCAATGCCCTGACTCGGCGAGTCCAAGGCAATCTTCATAGATCAAGAACAGACTCGGCGAGTTGTTCATACAACTCGGCGAGTCTTAGCATATGTGTTCTTCGGATGAAGATGAACTCGACGAGTTGTTCATACAACTCGGCAAGTAGGATGAAGGAGTTGAATGTCAGTTTAGAAGATGAACTCGTCGAGTCATAGCCTAACTCGACGAGTAGAATCAGGGACCGAGGACAATTATCTGGACAGGGTCTCGGCGAGTGGAGATCTACTCGGCGAGTCGGGTTAACTAAAAGTTGACTCCGAATTGACTTAGGCTAGACCAGGGGTAAAATGGTCCTTTTACCCAAAGGACAGTTAGTAGTGTATGATTAAGTATATTGTGGGAATTACAGCCGGGGAGTTTCCGGAGCAGCAGCAGCAGTAGTAGATGATCAATTCCCACACAGACCAGCAGCTATTTCGAGGTGAGTTTCCTTCCAGTAGTAACGGGTCTAAGGCACCAAGGTCGGCCCGTATAGACGAGACATTAGTATTAGAGTGTGGGCCGAGCCCGTATCTCTTAGTTGAGTTGATTATGATATATGCCAGTATGATAGAATTATTTACACTTGTTTTCTGTGCGATACTTGTATGATATGAGTTGGCGGTTGAGTGTGGGCGAGGCCCGTATCTCTCCAAGAGTAGAATGTGGGCTAGGCCCGTATCTCCCAGATAACGAAGTGTGGGCGGGGCCCGTATCTTCACGAGTGTGGGCGTGGCCCGTATCTCCCAGAAAGCGAAGTGTGGGCGGGGCCCGTATCTTCACGAGTGTGGGCATGGCCCGTATCTCCTAATTGAATGTTGTTTGTTATATGCTTGCATGGTATGGGGTATTATGGGGGAGTTCACTAAGCTTTGTGCTTACGGTTTCAGTTTTGGTTTCAGGTACCTCCTCAGCTAGGGGAAAGGAGCCGGCGCGGTAGCAGCATGTCACACACACACTCTCCGGTTTCCGCATTTACGAGCTTTTCTGGGATTGATACTCTGATATTCTGATTAGTTGTATGTTTTGGTTTTCAGACATGGTTCTGTTTATATTATGGATGATCGAATGATGTTTTAGTTATTAATATTTTCTAAAGTAACGTTTTTAAACAAAAAAATTTTGATGTGAAAATTGGGTCGTTACAGAAGCGGTCTTCGAAATTTGTTCATGCCCTGCTGCGAGCAAAGTGAAATATGCCGCATGCACCTTTGAAGGAAAGGCCCTGACGTGGTGGAACGGCCACGTTAAATCTCTAACTCTCATCGTAGCCAACGACATAGGCTGGGAAACGATGAAAGACCTCATGATTGAGGAATACTGCCCGAGGGGCGAGATCCAGAAACTAGAACAGGAGCTTTGGAGCCTGACCATGAAGGGCACCAATATTGTTGCTTATACCGCCAGATTCAGCGAACTGGTGGCCCTCTGCCCTAATATGGTTCCCACTGAAGGGAAAAAGATCGAAAGGTACATATGGGGGCTAGTGCCTCCATATCAGGGGAATGTTCTAGCATCAAACCCCGCTACCTTCGACAATGCCAAACGATTGGCGCAACGACTCATTGACCATGGAGTCAAAACCCCTGAAACCGCAACCACCCTAGCCATCCCGGAACCCTCCAAACCCGTTGATACTAAGCGGAAATTCTGGGATGAAAAGAAGAAGCAAAATGCTGCCAAAAAGCAACAAATTGTGGCAATACATGCTGCAATAACCCCTTCTGCTGCTACTACTGCTCCGGTGGGTGCGTATGCTGGAAGTTCGCCCAAGTGCAACAAATGCAACTACCACCACAACGGCCCCTGCCGTGAAATGCAGTGCTCTAACTGCAACAGGAAAGGACACACCGTCCGTTTGTGTAAGTTCCCATTACGACCTATCAACCAAGTCCCTAGCTCTGGCGCGAGCCCGACCTGCTATGGATGTGGCGAAGCTGGCCACTATAAGAGGGACTGCCCCAAAGCAAAGAATGTTGGTGGAGCAGGACGGGTACTAGCTATAGGCCACGGGGAAGCAGTTGCTGACCCGACAGTGGTGACTGGTACGTTCCTCCTCGATGACTCCTATGCATGCATTCTATTCGATAGTGGAGCAGAGCGAAGCTTCATAAACCATAAATTTGCTCGCATACTTAATCAACCACCGCATGCACTCAAAGAACTATTCACAGTAGAAATGGCTACTGGAAAAACTGAAAGTACGAGTAGCATATATTTAGGTTGTACCCTAACTCTAGATAACCATTCATTCCCAATCGACCTCATGCCAGTCTTAATAAAAAGTTTCGACGTTATCATTGACATGGATTGGTTAAGCCTTCATCGCGCCGACATCATGTGCTACGAGAAAGCAGTCTGTCTAGACCTTCCGTCTAATGAAACTCTTTTAGTCTACGGCGACAAACCCGGTGCAAGTCTTCGCATCATATCAAGTATTCAAGCACAGAAGTATCTGCGTAAGGAATACCATGCATTCCTTGCTCACGTCGTCGACACGAGCCTCGAAATGAATGAACTAAAGAACATCCCTGTATTGAGTGACTTCCCCGACATTTTCCCAGAAGAACTACCCGGGTTGCCTCCACAACGACAGGTCGAGTTCATAATCGACTTAGTCCCAGGAGCTACCCCAGTAGCCAAGTCGCCCTACCGCTTAGCACCAGCTGAGATGCAGGAACTCTCTGGTCAACTTAACGAACTGCTCAACAAGGGCTTTATAAGACCGAGTTTCTCACCTTGGGGAGCACCGGTCTTGTTCATTAAGAAGAAAGACGGATCATTACGTATGTGTATTGACTACAGAGAACTCAACAAACTCACGGTCAAGAATCGTTACCCTCTGCCTCGCATAGATGATCTATTCGACCAACTGCAAGGGGCGAACTATTTTTCTAAGATTGATCTGAGATCCGGATATCACCAGTTACAAGTGTTAAAGGAGGATGTGCCGAAGACAGCCTTCCGAACTCGTTACGGGCATTACGAGTTCGTGGTGATGCCATTCGGGTTGACCAATGCGCCCGCAGTCTTCATGGATCTGATGAATAGAGTATGCCGACCTTATTTGGATCAGTTCGTCATCGTTTTCATTGACGACATCCTGATCTACTCCCGAAGTAAGAAAGAGCATGGCGATCACCTGCGACAAGTTCTAGAGACATTACGAAAAGAGAAGCTTTATGCGAAGTTCTCGAAATGTGAATTTTGGATCCGGAGAGTCGAATTCTTAGGACACGTGGTAAGCAAAGAGGGAATCCACGTGGACCCATCCAAAATTAAAGCCATTGAGAACTGGTCAGCACCTAACACGCCTACATAAATTCGTCAATTTCTAGGTCTCGCTGGCTACTATCGCAGATTCATTCAAAACTTTTCTCGAATATCGAAACCTCTTACAACCCTAACCAAAAAAGGCGTGGCCTTTGACTGGGAAGAGAAACAAGAAAGAGCGTTCCAAACCCTCAAATGAGCCTTGTGCACCGCACCAATACTATCCCTTCCCGAAGGAATAGAAGACTTCGTAGTCTATTGCGATGCATCGAACCAAGGGCTCGGGTGTGTTCTGATGCAGTGAGGTAAGGTCATCGCCTATGCCTCGAGACAGTTGAAGACACACGAGGTTAACTACATGACCCACGATCTTGAACTAGGAGCAGTGGTGTTTGCTCTGAAGATCTGGAGACATTACTTGTATGGAACGAAGAGCACTATCTTTACCGACCACAAGAGTTTACAACACATTTTCGATCAAAAGGAGCTCAACATGAGACAACGACGGTGGGTCAAGCTACTTAGTGATTACGAATGCGATATTCGTTATCATCCGGGTAAAGCCAACGTAGTAGCAGACGCCCTAAGTCGGAAGGAATATTCTGGTCGCAAAGTCAAGTCATTGTCAATAACCATCCATTCACACTTGTCTAAGCAAATTCAGGAGGCTCAACTTGAAGCCATGAAACCTGAAAATGTGACGAGTGAATCCCTCAGAGGAATGGACAAGAATTTAGAAGCCAAGAGTGATGGAGCCTTATATTTCATGGACCGGATCTGGACACCAAAACACGGTGGTTTCCGAGACTTGGTCATGACTGAGGCGCACAACACTCGGTATTCCGTCCACCCAGGTTCAGATAAGATGTATCTGGATCTTAAAAAGCTATACTGGTGGCCTAATATGAAAGCAGAGATTGCTACCTTTGTGAGTAAATGCCTTACTTGCGCAAAGGTTAAGGTCAAGTACCAGAAGCCCTCTAGTTTATTACGACAACCAGGGATCCCGGAATGGAAGTGGGAGCGGATCACTATGGATTTCATAACCAAGTTGCCCGCCCAAAACAACGGGTGGACTTGACACCATATGGGTCATCGTTGATAGATTGACCAAGTCTGCACACTTCCTGCCTATCAAAGAAACCGACAAGATGGAGAAACTTACGAGAACATACATTAGGGAAATCGTACGGCTACATGGTGTACCTATGTCCATTATCTCCGATAGAGATAGTAGGTTCACCTCAAGATTCTGGCAATCACTACAACATTCCCTAGGAGCAAGGCTAGACATGAGCACAGCCTACCATCCTCAGACCGACGGACAGAGTGAGAGGACCATCCAAACACTGGAAGATATGTTGCGAGCCTGTGTGATTGATTTTGGGAAAGCATGGGATACTCATTTACCCCTTGTCGAGTTTTCCTATAATAACAGTTATCACACGTGCATCAAGGCTGCTCCATTTGAAGCTCTCTACGGCCGAAAGTGCAGATCCCCTATGTGTTGGGCTGAGGTGGGTGATACCCAATTAGCTAAGGGGCAAGCTTCCGACAGTACTCTCACCGGTCCAGAGATCATTCGGGAAACGACAGATAAAATCGTTCAGATCCGCGAACAATTGAAAGCCTCTAGAGACCAACAGAAGAGCTACGCTGATAAACGAAGAAAACCTTTGGAATTTCAGGTGGGAGACCGAGTCCTTCTCAAAGTCTCACCCTGGAAGGGCTTGATACCCTTTGGTAAGCGTGGGAAGCTTAATCCTACGTACATAGGGCCTTTCGAGATTCTCGCAAGAGTCCGCCCCGTAGCTTACAAACTTGATCTACCCGACACACTTCGTAACGTACATTCTACATTCCACGTATCTAACTTGAAAAAATGTCTGTCCGACGAGACTCTCGTAATCCCACTCGACGAGATCGAGATAAACGAGAGCCTCAACTTTGTGGAAGAACCAGTAGAAATCATGGACCGAGAGGTCAAGCAACCCAAGCAAAGTCGCATCCCAATCGTGAAGGTCTGCTAGAATGCAAAGCGAGGACCTGAATTCACCAGGGAACGCGAAGATCAGATGCAACGCAAGTACCCACATCCATTTCCCTAATCCACAAGTGTTTTCATACATTAAATTTCGGGACGAAATTCCCTCTAACGGGGGGATGATGTGACAACCCGATATTTCAACTCTTTGTAGTGACCTAAAAAGGTCAAGTATTGTAACCACTTTTGAGTTAATAAAACTAACTTCGATATTAAAAAGTCCAAAAAGTTCCTATTTAAATTTCTTCTATGTTTAAATGTCATCAAACCATGATCGTACGTAAAAAAGAACGCCCAAATCCGACTTCGTATATTGAAGTTATGATTTTTCCAAGTTCAGCTTAGCAACAGACAGCTAAAAACTCGAATCGGAGATCGAGCGAATTTTGGCCGGAATGACCTAAACGAGAATCGAAGGTCTCGTCAATGGTATTTCAGCGGTAAAAAGTCTGGCAAAAACCGACGTCAGATAAAGAAGTTATGAATTTTTAAAGGAATTCCTTAATCACGTCATTTTAATAAATAAATAATAAAAATAATTTTGGAATTTGCCAACAAAATCTAAACGAAAGTTGTAGATCGTAGTCCCACCTTCGCGGGGATATAAAGAACGTCGAAAACGGAGCTCGTATGAAGAAGATATGATTTTTTGAAGTTTATTTAATAAATTATAATTAAATTTAAATCAAAAATGTTGGTAATATCCGAAGAGGAGTCAGCCTAGGGCCTAGGTACGCGCCGCGTACCCTCGTACGCCCCGCGTACTCGAGGCCACGGCCTCGGATCGTCCACATCGCCCCTATGCGAGCCTACCCCCTGTCCCGTCCGAAACACGCTGCAGCCGAGGATGCGGTCAGCAGTGACGTCCCGTACGCGCCGCGTATGGGAGTACGCCCTGCATACGTGGGCCTTCCAGCCCCCTATAAAAGGGATGCGAGGGATTCCGGAAAAATTGCTCATTCACTCTCCTTTTTCTTGCGTTTTGCCACGTTTTCCGTGCTCGCACTACCCCGAAGCCCTGGTCAATTTGTGCAAGTCCCGATGGTCGATTTTACTCTCGAGATTCCCGAGAATCCCGAGAAAAATCCGTTTCCCGAGACGAAACTCTACCCGGTTATCCATCTCGCTATCTTCAAACTTCCAAGTGAGTTCATACCCCCTTAAATCAACCTTTGAAATGATTTTAAATGTTTAAATACTTTATTAGGGGGGATACAAGTTAATTACTTATAGTTATTGCTTCGATCACATGTGATTGCATTAATCACATGTGATTAATAACTAGGAAACCAATGATTTTATCACTGTTCAAACTGTTTTACTTCAAAATGTTTTACAAACTCTTTTACTTATCAAATGCTTGTATTTAAACTTTGTTTTACTACTTATAAATTGCATGCCCATATATGTATAGATATATAAGTAATGTTTAAAGGGCTTAGGAAGGCCATCCGCCCTATTTCCTTTTCGCGCACTGAGATGTGGTCTGGTGGGATTTCGGGTGACCATCCGAGGGTCGTTTAAATATTAGTTATATATCATATATACATGTATAGACATAAAAGTACTTCCATATTCATACTTATCGATACATCAATAGCTAGTTACCATCGGGGTAACACAAAACATATACAACTATACTAGAAACAGTACGTATACAACTATACTAGAAACAGAACATATACAACTATACTAGAAACAGGACATATACAACTATACTAGAACGAGAAACATTACAGATACATGAACACGTTACCAATTGTGATCCACTGTATCGGAGCATGCCTTAAATGTCATGGCCCGAGTTGTAGCCAGAATTCTCTTGGAGAGAGAGCGTTGAGTTTGCGTATAGATCTATACTGGATTGAAAATCCTACACCTTGCTGCTAGCTACAGCCGGACCTGCAGGTCTGCGGGTGCCAAACATCATTCCATTATTACGACCGTTCTTTATGTCGTTGTTATCAGTCGATAGTATGGTGCAATTATCACATTATACCTTAATATAAATTCGGTTTAAGGTAGTTAGTACAGTAGTAGTTCCTATAAAACAAACCTATAGTACTACAATGATTTACCCATTACATTTTAGTGATAACCTCACTTAAACTTTAATGTACAAACTATATTTTGCTAAATGATAGTTACCCTTGGGAAATTACACACTTTTACAATAAACGATCATATGAAACAGTTAAGCCTTGGTAGAAGGCTACTTTAATAGAAAATATAGGTTTTTCTGAGAGATTCAAACTTTTACAAACATTTACTTACAATTTACAACTTATACTTACGACAGGTTCAAACGTTTTGATAACGAACATCGACACTAAAATACTTATGAACTCACCAGCTTAATGCTGACAAACTCTTTCAAAATAACTTGTATTCTCAGGTCATCAGTAGACAGGTACCGATGCCAGCTTTTGAGAAGATAGAGTGCATTCAAGACTCATCATATTATTTTGATTTACATCATATTATTTTGATTTACTTGTATTAAAATTATATATTTAATGCAATGGATGATGTTGTTTGCTTATTTACATTTATTGTGTTGTGATACTTTACATGACGTCCTCCGCCCCAGAACATTTCCGCCATTCTTGGTTTTGGGGTGTGACATGGATGGTGGTGAATGACGAGAGAGAGAGAGAGAGAGAGAGAGAGAGGTAGGTCTAGTTTTTCCTTTTTATTATATATATATATATATATATATATATATATATATATATATATATATATATATGTCCATTTTAAAACAAAACTACCAAGGATCCAGTTACATGATTTAGAAAGATTATAAAACAACCTTTGAAAACTTTGATCCTACTTGGCAATTAGAGAGTTGATGAAGATTAAAAAAAATGCAAAAAGCTTGATCTTCTTTACATGTATCCGCCAACAAGTTTGAGTCACCAAGAGTGCTAGTTCTAAACTTTTTTTAAGTATTTCTTAAGCCTTTAAGAACGAAACACAATTTAGCCTTGGATGAGAAGCTCTCAAGAACTTAATTCATTTACTACATGATGTGCAAAAATATAACTATCAACTTTTAAATTTACAACCTAACCTAACTTAATTACTACGGCACTTATATGTGTTATAACTAGTAAGTTTATAGTATAGTAAAGTAAGTTGGGTATCGAACATGGAAAACAATATTTAGCTAGTAAAATAATTACTAAAAACTAATCTTAAAACAATAAATAAAGTGAGGGGTATCTGATTTTGCAAGTTCATATTAACTAAACTACTTAATCAACTAAAAACTAAGCAAACAGTTAACTAAGAACGATTGTTACCAAGATTATGAAGACACTTCCATTTAGCATTGAATCCCCCATTTTCCTATGGTAAGTTTCTAAACAAGGATTTATTCAGTTGGTTACCAATATAAATATAATAAGCAATCTTGGTCTGACCTCCTAATGTTTTCCACCAATTCATGAACTACTATGTGATGATCATACAGAAGTAAACACATAATTGATTATTAAAGGTAACTGAGTTATGAGAGAAATATCTAAGATTATTATCTATAACCATAACAAATAACCAAACATAATTGTGATCAAATTATGTTCTTAACACAGATAAAGTAATTACCTTTACTACCTAATCTAAGATTTGGCAAATCCTAGTTCTAGCAATTTAATGATCATAAACTACTAGGTAATCCAGTTCATGCAATCAAAAATGGTCATTCAAATACACCTAACTTGAATCAAAGCAATAAAGATTAGAACTTTTACATGTTAAGTAAAGATAAATCAAACACAAGCTTAAACCAACTTCATAAAATCCATGAAAAGCAACAAACTAACACATACTATTAGGGTTCATCTACACTAAACGAAAGCCTAATTATTTAGCTATTTATGGTAGAAAATAAACATAAAAACAAATAAGAATTTGACAATATTAATCTAACGCAAACCAAATGTAATGTGCAATCTTCAAACTCTTAATCTTTAATCTTATTCTCTACCAAAGGGTTGTTTTACATACTTTTCTGGCTCTAAAATCGACAGAATCGTCATAATATATCTCTCGCCTCTTCTCAAGCCGATCTACCAAAGGATATATATATATATATATATATATATATATATATATATATATATATATATATTCCTAATAAATCTCTTCAACAAGGAAACTTGTACCCCGCGTTGTAATCTTCTAGAACTTTCATTCTCACGGCGTGAATGGTTAAGGCTCACGTCGTGAGCTTCTAAGTTGCGCATATCATCGAGATCTTTCGTATTTCCATGTTGTGATACTCTGAAGCCATGTTGTGGGAAGTCTTATTTTATGATTTATATTCCTTTTAAGCTTCATTAAGCTCCATCTTTAGCACTAGTCCTTCCAGGTTCCATCTTTTGTCATTTTTGGTGCTTTTTCTTCAAGAGTGTCCTTTTTTGCTGCAAAATGTATATTAACTTAATAAGCACCAAATATCTATGCATTTAACCAAAATATAGCTTAAAATGTATTGAAATAATACCTACAAATATGTATAAATATGGCAATATCACTACACTTCAAAAGAGAGGAAGAGGAGAGGGGAGATGCTTACGGGTTTAGGAAGAAAGAAGAGAAGAAGCAACATCAAATGAAAGACACATGCCTTTTATTTATACTAACATATCATATATATATATATATATATATATATATATATATATATATATGGCTCATACCTCTATAATGGTCAAAGTTATGGATCCTAAAGAGTATTGTGTGTGTAAGAAGGAAGAATAAAAGCAACCTCCACTCCTTACATCATGGATTCGCCCACGACAAGAAGCAGTAGAGGTTTTGAGTGTCTAACACTAAATCTTTATTCCCAAAACCTCTACACGGCATATTAAATCATACCATATGTGTGTTAATAGATAGTTATACCCTCAAGGAAATAATATTTTCATAAAATAATAATTTCCCATTTAAATATTATTTTAACAAAATAAAATTTTCTCTAAAATTAAATACAAGTGTTGATTATATTTATTAATAATCGAGTTATAATAAATATTCAGTAAGCAACTACCTGCTAGAGTTATAACCCTATAGGATCATATATTATTGTCAAACATCATTCTAAAATGATTATTGATCATATAGATCCAACAATCTCCCACTTGCACATGATTAATTATAGTTTGATATAGAGAGTGATTGACGTCTAGCAATGGACCACTGCCCCCAACAAGACACATAGCGGTGTCATTTAGGAACAACCAATTTCAAAGAGCTTAAAGATACAATCAGTGTATCAGGTATTGTATAATTTATCCCCTTTTCACATACATCATGTTGAACATGAGTATGCATCACAATCAATCTCATATGGTGGTCAATTTTTAGTAAGGCCTTAAATGTCTAACTCTCAAAAAATAAGATGAACAAATCCCATCTTAACTACATACATCTTTAATTTAGTTCATGATATACCCAATAATGGCATTTATAACGCCTTCTAACATGAACAAATTTGGACCATATCAAAGTATAAAAATACCAATACTCAAGTCCTAAATATGCATCTCAGGTCGAAGAATACAAACTCCCCTTCAATCAAGAATCACTTATGACTATGATCCATGGTGTGGTCTTGATGTGGCTCCTGTATAATAATTCTTCTCCAACAAGTACCCATAAACATAGCTGCAGTCCTTTTCTATTTTCATCTACATGAAAATCAACCAAGATAATTCATATTAGTGTTATTTCATAATTGCTTACACAACGATGAGCGATATAAACATTTAGAATAACTAGATTATTCAAGGATTGAACATGATAATATAGATTACAACAAGTATTTATTGTTCCAATATCTAAATAGAACATTTTAGTCAAATCCAATTACTAGAAAAACGAAGTCCTATAGCTCTAGCATAACTTTCATGCTTTAGCTAGTAAATGGGTTCGTTAAGTAAATTTAGTGAATTTAATATGTATAAACTTTGCAAATACTAACATTTTGGTTTCATACATATCCCATATATAGAGAAAACTCTCGAGAATATTTTAGGTGCTTAAATATGACTTAAATACCAATACTTTTGTATTTAGACTTCTCATAGTCATAAACGAACTCTTCATCCAAGCATCTTCATGTGTAGTTTCCTAAATAGCAATGTATTCTAACTCTGTAGTGTAATTGAAACTAAAAAATTTTGGAACTCTTTTCCATTCAACCTTTCCTTCATTCATAATAAGGACATGCACAATTGTGATTGATGATCATCTCAATCTATTTGGAAGTTTGCATCTATATAAAATTTTACAAATAGCTCTTTTTCAGATACTCCTTAGATCAGGAATATTTATTTAGTTCTTGGTAAGTAATTTAGAATGCTCCTTTCAGTCATTATATAACTTATTCTCGGATTATAATGTAATCTTTTCAGCATGCTCCAAGCATACAACATATATGACCTTCATGCATAACATGAAACATATGATGAATCCAATTGTGGCAACATCTGGAATACAATCATGTTATCTAGATGAACCCTTACTTTATGATTTTGAGGAATGCTCAAAATCATGTACTATTGTATTGGCAAGAAAAACTCTTTTAGAGTCTTATATCTTCAACCTTCCAAGATTTTGACAATCATAGTAATTTTACTTAATCCTTTAAGTTGCCATGATCTATCTATATAGATCTTTATTCCAAGAATTAGTATGTCATTCACATAATAAGCTCTTATAGAAAGATGAATGGAAGGATTAGTACGATGAACTTATAGATTGGTACGCTGAGCGTACTAAGTCAACCTCACGATTCCGGTCAAGGGCTGAGTACGCCCCGCGTTCTAGCTAGGTATGCTCAACGTACTCAGCTATTTTGACCAAATTTTGACTTTTTACTTTTTGACTTTTACCAAGTTTGACCTTAGTGTGTTTTAGGTAACTTGAGTGGTATTTGAGATTTGTCATCATTTGATGTTTAGGTGACCAGTTGAGCTGTCATTCGGAGCTATGTTATGTCAGAGATCTTTTCAGATTGAGAGGTGAGTATCCTTAGTGTAATTGCAGATCGAAGGCACCAAGGTCAGCCCATTGGTTTAATAACCTGTTTCCTATTGTGTGTTGATACGATGAGCGCACGACAGACCTGTATGACTATATGATAGCTGCTAATAAGTGTTAAACTAGTAGACCTATAGGAATATCTTAGATTATCGGTTGTATAACTATCTATTAGCTGAGTTTGCTTGATGTTTATTATATGTCAACATGTTATGTGGGTTAAGACCGATGCTTTTGGTTGTTAGTCAACAAACCGGGCCATTCCAACCGGGAGGTTGTAGACCAATGCACTCCAACCGCAAGGTTGTGGGCCAGTATAATCCAACCTGGAGGTTATGGACACAGTATATGGTATGCGGTGCAATCCAACGGGGAGTTTGTAGGACAGGGTAATCCAACTGGGTGGTTGTGGACCTAGGATGCTAATATATGTATATTATATATTGTGTGGTGGTACTTTAAGGGAACTGACTAAGCTTTAGCTTACAGTTTCAGTTTATTGTTTCAGATACTTCAGAGGATCGTGGGAAAGTGAAGGCTTGAGCGTGCACATCTTATTTTTATGATATTGATTTTTAGGACACCCTATGACTTTACTTTTGAGACAATGATTCTTTTTTCTAAAAAATTATGGATATTGATTGTTTTTGAAAATTTTAAATTTCTATGATTTTTGGAGTGTTACAACAACTCCTATGATTATCCAAGAAAAATTGGTTTAAAAACTTGTTTTCTTTATCATACAAAAGGATTTTGATGGTCTGATGGAGTTGTATTTAACCATTGTTATGAAATTGTTTAAGCATTTCAAAAGTTCAACAATAATGAATAAAAGTCTTCGGTGAAGTCTATTAAGTATCTATCACCATCTCTACTTATAGGATTGAAAATACCATATACATCACCATATATAATTCTTTAACAACCCCTTTTCTCTTTCACTACCATTAGAGAAAGAAGTTTCTGAATCATCTTTACATATAAATAGCACTTACATATACATCAAATAAATCAGACTCATTTGCCATCAAAATACCATCTTTGGATGTTAAGATATGTGTTTCTTGTTTATACGATCAGGATGATAATGTTATAGATAATGTAACATCTCAAAAATTCATAGTAAAAATTTCATTTTAAAAACAATAAACCATACAAATGAGTTGTTCCAAAACCAATCAAGGTGAATATATCATTTAAACACCAGAGTATAAATCATAAATAGTCGATGCGAAAAACTCTAGGGGATGTTGTGCAGTCAAGTCGGGACCTTCTCTTGGGAGTTAGATGTACCTAAAAAATGTTAAACTACAATTTGTAAGCATAAAGCTTAGTGAGTTCCCCAAAATACCACATACCATACAAATAATAGAGAATCTTATGTGTCATCCATAGTCTTACAACTACTATCATGCCATGAGTTGTATCATGGTCTTTACTTCCTAAACCGGGGGCCAAAACCCAAGTGTTACAAACAAGTGCCAAGTGCTACCTCCTAGTCTTCCTTTAAAGCATCACAAAGACAACTAACATACTACATATATCTACCAAGCTCCAGACCCTAGTCTTGTATACAATTTGTCAGGAGCCATATCCATGTCTTTCATACAATTACCAGACGCCACCACCTAGTCTTCCTACATATCATAATCCAGTGGACTGGTATTGGTGCATGCGACCCACAAGTACAATAACGATACTCACTTATCTCACAACGCAAACTAAAAACCCAGCCCAATGTCGTGTCGACTACAGTCAATAGCTCTCGCTCCACCAATGATGAGTGTTTTGCACCTCCTAGCCATCCACACAAGAAAAACACTAAGTCTACCTTCTAAAAATATAAATTTGACCAAAAGTCAACCTATGCCAAAGGTTAATGGTCAAAGTCAAAGTCAAAGTCAATAGCCCACAATGCCAACTATACATTATCACGTCATGACCAACCCTTAGTCACAAAGTGAGAGTCTACTCAATCCGATTCCAACTTGACTCGACCCAACTCAGCCAATCAGTCCTGGAAAAATCATTTGAGTTGGCCTCGAGACATGAACATCCCATTGTTATGTTGTGAGCCTCAAAAAGCTTATGAAAAAATAGGTTCATTCATTTTCATGTCATGAGACCTTGACCCTCACATTGTGAGCACAGTCTGAAACCAAAATTTAAAGATTTAAGGCCTTAATCCATTAAGCCTTTCACTCTAACTTTTCCAAAAGTTAAAAGGGACTCCAAAGGTCCATAAAAATGATTACTTGATGGACATGCATTCCTTATGCATGTCCTCCATCCATTCTAGGTCAAAATAGAAGGATTCTACCCAAAATTCTCATGCATGGATCCAATAATCAACTAACTCCTAGATTTGAACAATATCATACTTAATAGACCCTTAGAATGCATAAATTGCCAAGTTTATATATTCCTTCCTTTCAAAATTTCTTGTACATGAAAGAGATGAGACAATGACTTACATCTAACTACCTTAAGGAATAAAGTTTAACTCTTTTCCACTTATAAAGGTCCAAAAACAAGATGAGATTATGATGATGATGTTTCCTTGCAAACTTCTCCAATAGAACACCTTCTTCTCCTTCTTCTCTTCTTTTTCAAGCCAAGAAATTCTCCAAAAGGCCGAGAATCAACTGAGGAATTAGGGTTAGGGTTTTTCTGAGGTAAAAGGGTGTTGGAGGCTGATAATCAGCCATTAAAAGGACTTAGAGTGGCTTAAATACGAAAGGACCTCTAAAAGGGTCATGGCTTGGGCTGCAACAGTTCTCATGTAGGGAGCCCTTATGTCTCGCGTCATGCGATTGGTACCAAACACAGTTTTACATATTTAACCTTGTTATGTCGTGGCCACTCAATGGTCATGTTATGACACACAATTTTCTCCAAAAATTGACTTTTTGACTCCTTGAAACCCTAAATCAATCCATCCCGGAAAACGGGTGTTACAGATAAGATTGAATCAAATTTCATTGATTATTTAGGTGTTATCTATAGAACTATTGATTTTATGAAAACATATAGATTTATTTCATAAATAACATCATGAGAAAACATTCCTAACATAGAATACATCGTTTCAGAACAAGAATGTAAACATCCATTGAACAATAAGTAAATCTAGTTTTCTACAAAAGTTGCAATTGTTACAATGTTCCTAGTAATAATAGGTATTAAAACAACTAATTTTTAATAATCAAATACATATTATTTGGTAATCAAAAGTTCCATCGGTTTCAACAATAACATTTTCTTGTCTTTAGCATGGATTATCAATGTGCTTGTAATCAGTTTCTTACTTCTTATAAACACCTTCACACAATATCAAATATTAGTGTCACATGAAGTATCATATACTCAGGTGTATGGTGAAAAAGTAAATAGTTCTAACAGATAGATACCTAAAGTGTTGGTTATACCAAATTTCTTCAACTTAGTAAGATAGGAGGAGCAATTCCTCTTCCAGTCTCCTGTTTCTCCATAATATAAACAAGATTGATCATTATTTCATTTTCTTGATTTATTAGGTTTATGTTGTCTTTCCATTTTCTAAACCATGTGCCTCTTAGAACACACATTGTGACTATCTTCGACCTTGTTAACTTCCATTATTAGAACATATTTGTAACTAACATCATTATTTTGTTGGAACTGCTCTACTTGACACAATATCTTATATGTTTTGTAATTTTGCAAGACCTTTTAGAGGTAAGGGATCATTGTCCCTAGTATGATGTGAGATATATCATCAGCATCACAATAATGTTTCCACCAAGCATTATGATCAGGCTAACTAATTGACAGAGATTGTTTAGGAATGAAACCTTTAAGAATGTTTTATTTTTGTTCATTCTTGAGACAATTTTCAAGGCACAATACCAATCGTATAAATTATAACCATCGAATGTAATTGTCTTTTGTAAATGAATAAGAGAAAAGTGGTACATTGGCGTAAGAGATCCTTTTATAATCATCTATAGATTTTGACAAATTTTCATTTATTATTTTCTATATTTAAGTATTTAAAAATTAATACCTTTTATTGCTTCAAAAATATTAATTTGTTAAAGTCTAGGATCCAACTTATGAAACAAGTAAATTACTAGGTGACCTTTATCCCATCCACTTAATTCAACAAGGTAGGTAGGAATTACCAATATCATCAAATGTAATTCCTAGCATATGGAATCCTAAAATAACTTTTGTTTAACATTGTATGTTTGATCTCATCTATGCATTGAGGCTCTCATGCTTAGGTGGCCTTATCATAGAAGATTCATGATCAAGTCATCCTACTTTGTGGCCTCAGCCATCAAAAGACAAAATCAAATTGGTTTGGTGACTTATTGACCATAATGACCGTACAAAAAATCCATGCGTGTTGTAGAAAGGACGACATTGACTTGCATTTAAAAGAAAAATGCTTTATATATATATATATATATATATATATATATATATATATATATATATATATATATATATGTGTGTGTGTGTGTGTGTTTTACAAATCTAGCTTTAAAACATGGTTTGATGAATATTAAATTCATCTAAAAATTCATGTTACATTTAAAAAAAAAAATCATATTTCTTGTATAAGGTTCATTATGGTTCTGATCTTCATTTTATTAACCTTATCGTTGCGATCAATATAAACTAATATCTTATATTCTAGTTTAGATGTTAAGGGATGTTAGATCACTTAAGAACCAATTATAGTATTTAAATGAAACTTAATCTTATTCTTCAAACTTGGAGTTTGGCTGAGTTTTTAAATAATTATTTTAAATCTTCATTTAGTAATCAAAATCTCTTGATGTTATGAATTTGTAGAATAAAAATCATTTTTTTTTTATAAAATGACTTTATACATCTTATGTTTAAAATTCATATTTAGATAAAGCAAAAACCATGTGATTATAATTATGTTCTACATCACATTTAGCATGCATATAACATAATATCAACATAATACACTCAATTCAAAAAAATAATATCACATACACACACATTTTAATAAAACCTTAGTTTATTATAAAAGACATGGAGTTTAGATTTAGTTTATAACACATTTTAAACCATTTTATATATTTCCTAGTTGGTTATTAACAGATTTTAGAATAAGAACCATTTTTAATAAAAACTTAATTTTAAACATTTTAAAACACTTTTAATAAATCCTCAAAAAAAACATCTTACGTTATAATCTAGATATTTAATTATCAAACTCCAAGTGATGCTAATTTATGATAAAATATTATTTACCATGTAAAACGCATTGTCATACACAAAGAATTATAAATACTAGCATAAAATAAACAACGCAAGCACGCATCAAAAATATATAAGCCAAGCCATTTAATAGTAATAATTTTTATGGGCCAACATAAGAATTATTAAGTCATTCCTAAAGGACTTAAGGGAAACTTCAAAAGTTCTTGTGGATTCCACTTTCCAAAACTATTTTTTCTTGCAAAAGGACATCAAGACACAATGTGTTATGTTGGCATGAGACTTAAACCATTTAGACCATAATGAAGCCCAAAACCATGAGTACAAACTCAAGGTTACGCTTATAGTCATATGTGGTTAAGACATGGAACAATCTTCCAAACTTGGTAATATCTTCATCTTGTTACATTTTGAAAAAGAATAAAACTAGTCTAAAGTAATTTTTTACATACAAAATAAACAAATGAAAAAATTATCTATTTTTCTATTACGTCTTCATGAATAAATAAATGTCAAACAAGACAACACAAGGGTTAAAATAATTTGTTTATACACAACATCATAATATGAAATATAAAAAAACACTTTGTTTTCCTAAGACAACTTTATACAACCAAAATGCATCAAATTTTTGGTTGTATAAAAATAACAATTATAAAACTACGAGTTGTCATAGAAAATATATTTGGTAATTTCTTTATCATAAGAAATATCAAAAATGTTTTCCAAAACCAAAAGTTATCAAACATAAAAATAAAATTTTGTAATATGTAAAATAGGTTATGATACAACTGATGCATTTTGATAGCTAAAAACGAACTTTTTATTGTGTAATGGCAAAAAGATCGATTTTAAAATAATTATTATTTTAAGACCAGTTTAAAACAAAACCACCAAGGATCCATTTACATGATTTAGAAAGATTATAAAACAACGATAGGATATTTAGATGAAAACCATTGATGAATTTGATCCCACTTGGAAATTAGGGAGTTGATGAAGATGGAAAAAAGGACAAGAAGCTTGATCTTCTCTAAAGGTGTCCACCAAAAAGTTTGAGTCACCAAAAATGCTAATTCTTCACTTGTGTTAATTACTTCTCAATCCTTAAAGAACTAAACACCATTGAGTCTTAAAGCGAAGAACTTAAGCACTTAATTATTGCACTACAACTAAAAAAAGGAAGAGGAGAGGAGAGATACTCACGGGTTAGGAAGATAGAAGATAAGAAGAAACATTAAATGAAAGCCGCATGCCTCTTATTTATACTCACATAGCATATCTAAGACCTATACGTCTACAAAGGTCAAAGGTATGACTCTTAAAGAATATGGTATCTATAAGAAGGAATATTGAAAGAAACCTCACTCCTTACATCTTGGATTTAGCCATGACTAGAAGCAAGAGAGATTTTGAGAGGCTTACACTCAATCTTATTTCCCACATGTATATTAGTTTATATACATTACAAAAATGATCTTTTAAAGGTCTAAAAACTTGTACACAACATATTAAATCATACCGTATGAGTTAATAACAAGTTATAACCTCTAGAAATATTATTTTCATAAAATAATAATTCCCCAATTACATATTACTTTCACAAAATAATAATTTCTCCAAAATTAAATACAATTGTTGATAATATTTACTAATAACGGAATTATAATAAATATTCAATAAGTTACTGATTGCTAAAGGTTGGTCCTATAAGATCATATGCTATTGGAAAACATCATTCTAAAATGATTCTTTAGCATACAGATCCAGAACTTTTTAACCAAAAAATATAACAAAATCGGTTAATGGTATTCCGTCCGGTTCTTGGTTCTTCGTTTACGACTTACTCGGTTTCTGGTTTTTTGGTGCGGGCCACTTCTATACCCGAACCCTTATTATAGAACAAATATCCTTGTAGAACCAAACTGGAATCAATTGGAACCGGTTAATGGTTTTCAGTCCAGTTTTTGGTTCATAGTTTATGGCTTATTTGATTTTTCGTTTTCTGGTTTCGGTTCGGTTTTAATGCATACTAGAAATTTGAATCCCTTGTCTTCCTCTCCCATTCAGTCACACCAGTTATGGATTCCAAACATAAATAAGAAAATAAGAAGAGCACAAACCTCTAGCTTGTTAGGTTTTCTACGCATTAAACACACTCTAAACTAAGTAGCATAAAAAATGAAACTACGATATACCTAAGTGTACATGCAGCCTATGGATATATGGTTTCATGCTAATTACATCTACTCTATGAAACATGGAACATAAAGAAGAAAAAATACCTCTTATGTAGCCCTTGATCACCATGCTTGAGATCTCATCCTACATGAAGTTAAATGGATAAGAGGACCCCAAACCAGAATCCATCTAATAATATCACACCCAATGACACCCAAGAATGGAATAAAAATAACTAGGAGAAGGGTTACTTTCACAAACCCTAAGAGGGTTAGAAATCATCCCCAAGAGGGGGAGGAAGAAGGATTAGCGAAACTTCAAGCCAAGGTGCAAGGAAGATTGAAATCCTTAAGGCCCTATTTATAGCCTTGGATCCCTTCTTAGGTTTTGTACTCCTTCCCATGTAGGGTGGAAGGCCAACAATGAAATTTACTCCTTTTTCCATGTGGGATGGAGTGGTTTTCATAAAATCCTAATTCCATAACGGTTCTGGAATATGACTATCTAACTAACTATCGATTAATGAATGTCCAACCCTTTAATTAATTAAATTATTAATTAATTCCCAAAATATTTTTTCAATTAGTGTCTAATTAATTATTAACCATAATAATTAATAAACCAATTTCTCCTTTTATGTATTTACTCAATTTTACATAAGGACCCTGTTATTATCAAAAATATTATCAATAGTTAATGACCTTGTACACTCTTCCAACAGTTTCCCACTTGGACAAGCCATCAACTATACGAGGTCCAATATTTCTCCAATAATCAACAGAGAGTTAGCCATCTAATGCAACTACTTAACTCTTAATCAAGATGCATCCCTTAGATAAGTGATCAATTATTCCTTCGTTCTATGATATCTGTATGAGCTCGAGACATGGATAATGGTCAATCTCTAAACTCAAGATTATGTTTCTCGATGATTACATCTGACTATTAAATTGAACACATCAGTTCCAGTAAGGGCTCGGCCAAGCACTTTAGATGTCAGCACCAAATCATCGAAGGGCCCATAGATATCGCTTTTCCTGTGAAGGTAGAAGGAACAAATAAACTTCGACTACATAGTTTTTTTCTACTTCATCAAGTCACACATGGATATACTCTTTATAGCTACCAATTATGCATAACGTTAGAGTAAACCAATGCATAATAGAATCATAGTGCAAAACCCCACATGTATCTAGGTTAGAAAAGTACAAGCTATAATCATCTTAGACTTACTCGTAACTGGATCCATGAAGTAATCTCTAAGCGTGGTTTGGTCCAATACTTAAATCTCTATTAAGTACTCATGAGTGATAGAGTAATATCAATGCTATGTCCTATCACTATGAACAAGCCACTAATACTCACGACAGTGTTGAATCACTACTTACTTCCAAGAGTATGATCAATTGTGGACGTTTAAGTAAATTAATACTCGGGAAGTGGATTCCAAACATGCAAAAAGAGAACACAGTGATAAGCTAATTAAAATGATTGATCTCCATCGTATATAAAGATCTCCACTTAATAATCGCCATAATAAATTAATATTTATATTGCTTATGTTCTCAAGTTTAAAACAAACTAAACTAAAAGTTTTTACGCCAATTCATTTTCAAATCTAATGCCGCCCGACTTTGTCTTACTGTCAAACTTGGTCGGTGACATTAGCTTAGGGAATGGATCGACAAGATTATCTTTTGATATAATTTATTGACCATGATGTATTTACATTTGACTCATTATCAAATGTGTTTGTACTTTCTGAGCATGTACCATGTGATCTTGTGTGACTTGGGATCCATACTCGAGGTAACTTCACCCTTATAGTCACAAGAGCCTTCATAAGGACCATTAATGATTGAATTTCAACAAAGATGTCACTAATGAATCTCTTTAAGTCACATTTTCTTTTCTTCAATTTAACCAACTGCAATGTAATCTAAGTTTGTTGAATCCACTATGTAATATTAATTGGTACTCTTCCAAGCTAATACATCACCATTCTGTAAAAGCATGAATTATGACTGCTAATGAAATCATCTTTATCAGTGTGGAACGAAGCATCAATATAACTTTTACAATGATCTATTTCCATACTATCAAGATCATTTCCTCTGTCCTTCTAGGACACTTAAGAATTTTCTTGATCTTGATTTGTTGATTCTTGCCAAAAATTAATATGATCCAACTTGTCTTGCTCAAGGCATACGAGTCATCAGATATGGTACATGTCATGGCATATACGATCAATCCCATAGCAGAAGCACGTGGGACACAAATCATAACATCTAGATCAATAGTAGAACTAGGACATCTACATCACTCAATGTCATAACATATTTTATTAAGTACGAACCTTTCCAAGTTCTACATTTCGAGTTTCCTCAAGACTACATGTAGTTTGGCTTAATCCAATGAATCATTTTGATCTATCTCCATAGATCCTTATTATATACGTGTATTGTATCTCCAATGTATATCATAGCGAAACGATTCCCATACAAGTGTAGCTTTTACACTTGCTAAATTAGAACATAGCTTTTATGAATCAAACACCATCTATGTGCAATATAAGGCTGACTGCAATGCTCCCACAATCACTGACATATATATGGCTAATTTATGTTTCACGAAATTCAGACTCCTTGAAATTTCTTATTAAAACAAAGATTACAAGTACTCCCACTAGCTTTGATATATATATATATATATATATATATATATATATATATATATATATATGACTCATCTTTATTTCATAAAACTCAAACTCCTTGAACTTTCTCATTGAAACAATGATCCCACTTGCGAGATGCTTAGTTCGTTCCATAAATGAACTTATTAAGCTTACACATCCTTCACAACCTATCTTGGTTTGATTATGTTTTTGTTCCTATCCATGAAAGTCTCTTCTTGAAGATCACTTTCCATGTCCTCATTCTATGTTGTAGCCTTTAGGGCCTACCATAGCTTCTAACAGTTGGTATACTCTTATTGTTCCATACCACTAACTCATTTTCCTCAGTAATATAAACTATTATATATCTAATTGTGTGACATCCTCTGCCATATTTATAAGGAAGAGGTGGAAATATGTTAGTTCTCTATATAACTCTTTCAATCTTAAATTGAATGTTAGGTCCAACTTTAGGTTCTTTTTTGGTTAACTCTTAAATCATATCAAGATCAATGTGACTCCTACTAGCCCTTTTGGAAATCAGCTACCTCTCTTGGAAGACCACCCTTCGAGCAACATACACTTTGTTCTCAAAAGGTTTCTTAAACAAATATTCAAAATTCTTGATGGGTTATCCAACGAGATAACACATCTATATTCTAAGTCCTAGACTGACATGTGCTTCACAACGAGTGTAAGCCTCACAATCGTAGACTTCCACACATGTTAGTGAGGAATGAATCCCATTTCACATATCATATAGTGTTTCATGAACCTTCTTAGCTAGTACATAACCAAAAAACTTCTCATAACACTATTCATGGTATAATCCATGAATTGTTGGCAAACATAGTGTAACTCATCTAGTAGAAAATCAATGAATGATTTTTTCTCTATCCAACTAACACTCTTTATGGTAGTGTTTTGGGTGGACATATCTTGTGAGACTCTTTCATAATTCCTTAGATGATTGATAAAGTTTGGACTGCGATTCTCATATTGAGTGTCTCATCCTATTGCCCACTTTATTCTTAACTTCTCTTTATGAGAGCTCAAAACACCTGAAAGGTTCCAGCCTTACGTTCATATGAAGTTGGTCTTACCTTGTATCGCGGTTAATCTGAATGGTGCATTGGTGAAAACTAATTCCAACCTATATTCACATCACCCAGTGATGTATTCATCATCTATCTTGATAAACAAGATTTGAATTTATCAAAGGCGTGATCTTTCCTTTCGGTCATGAGAACTATTCCCAAACAACGAATTTAGACTAGATTGATCATCCTCATAGTTAATCCTTAGAGGTTTTGAAGCAGTAGATTTTAGTGGACAAGGTTATAGACATGATTCAGTATCAATTTCCATTATAGTTTATTTTACTTATCCTTAGAAAAAATCACCCTAAATAAAATTATTTAAGAAGGATAGGATCCATATTTGGCTCCATGATGTGTAAAGGATGTCGTAAACACACCATAAAGTTATTTAGGTAGGAAAAGCTCTTTGCCAATTTCAATCACCATGAAATTCCTAGATCTTTGAGATTCATTGACTATCAATGGCATGTTAATCTCGGATTATGTTCATCTCAAATTCAATGATGGGTTCGTATCGGATCACTAAACAGATGGTGAATCATCCATACAAAATCACGTGGTCACCATGTAAGCTCCATCAATAAGTTATAAAGAGAATGTGTAACTTTTATGGATAACAAAAGATTCACTTTAAATAGATTGTGAATTAACCATGCAAAATCACATGATCCTCGGCTCAAGTTAAGCTTGAGATTCGCGATTTCCATATCATTCTCAACTATGTTGTAGATTGATGTGTCAGTTAACCACACGAGCTCCATCAAAAGAATATAAAGAGAATGTGCAATTTTCATGGATAACATGAACTTCACTTCTAATATTTTTATATTTGTATTTAGAATACCTTTAAATTGACCATTATCACTATCAAACCCTTTCAGTAACTCCATTCTTAAAATGCAATAGGGTAGTGAGGGCAGTAAGTGCGAAGAATTTTAAAAACCAACCTCATTAGGAATCAAAGAGACCTCCTTAAACCCCTACATCAGAATGGGTGAACTTAGTCATGGTAATACTAATAATGTAAATATTTAAACACGCGAGGCGCATGTTGTGACTTTCTCATACATATAGTAGATAAAATTCTAATATAAAAGGAGTAAATTTAAAACTCTATATATATAGTTGTCTATTATTAATTCTAATTAATTTTAATTGTGAGGACGCAATGTTACAATTATTAAATCACGAGGGGTTAATATTCAAATTTATAAATCTCTATTATAAATAATATTAAATATTTAAATTTACTATTTAAATAGAAATAGAGATTCAAATTCAAATCACTATTAAACAATATTTATTATTTTCTAGATTTAAAAACATTTTAAATTTGGTATTATCCATATCATAAATCTTAAAGTTTGAAAAAAAATAGGAAAACCCTAATCCGGGTTGCTCACGTCATAAGCATAAAGCCCTCACATTCGTGAGCTGCGACAAAGAGTTTTTTCAGTTACGAAATTTTCAATCATTCCTCTTTCATTCAATTTCAAACAAGCATTTACAAAAAAATATACATCTAGGGTGAATGTAATCATGAACCAATCTCCAATACCACTGTTAGGTTTCTATAGATCAAATACAGTCTAAACTATGTATCAGAAAAAACAAAACTACGATATACCTAAGTGTACATGCAACCTATGGATCTATGATTTCATGCTAATTACATCTACTCTATCAAACATTAAGAATAAAAACATACCTCTTATGTAGCCCTTGATCACCATGCTTGAGATCTCATCCTCCATGAAGTTACTTGGATGAGAAGACCTAAACCAAAATCCCTCTAATGGTATGAAACCCAATGACACCAAAGAGTGGAATAAAAATAACTAGGAGAAGGGTCAATTTCACAAACCCTAAGAGGGTTAGAAATCGTCCCTAAGAGGGGGGCGGGGTAGAAGGGTTGGTAAAACTTCAAGCCAAGGTGCAACGATGAATGAAATCCCTAAGGCCCTATTTATAGCTTTGGATCCTTTCCTAGGTATTGTACTCCTTCCCATGTGGGATGGGAGGATAACAAAAAAATTCATTTCCTTTCCCATGTGGGATGGAGTGCTTTTCATCCAACCCTAATTCCATAAGGTTTCTGGAATATTCCTGATTAACCAACTATCGATTAATGAATATCCAACCATTTAATTAATTAAACTATTAATTAATTTTCATAATAATTTTCCAATTAGTGTCTAATTAATTACTAACCATAATAATTAATAAACCAATTTATCCTTTTATTTATTCTACTCAATTTAGGTAATGAGGGCAACCCAAAAAGACCATGTTCTTATAAGAAATATTATCAATAGTTAATAACCTTTAACACTCTTCCAACATAGCCATCAAGTACTGCCTTCTTCCTCAAAATTGAATGTGAAAACCATGTAATTGAACTTTGAAAACCCTTGAAATATACATTCAAAGATATATGTAATGAACCGAAAATCAAGGGTAAAAATTTCATTTTTAATATAACCCAAAATAGATATCATTTATTCCAAACATTTCAAATCATCATTAAGTAAAACATTTATCAGAGTTCATCCTAAAATCATTCATTGCAGAAATCGTAGGTGTGTGCACTACGATCAATTCGAGCCCTTCCCTTCCAAAACGATGATACCTGAAACAATAAACAAAATCTGTAAGCATGAAGCTTAGTGAGTTTTCCAGAGCATACCATACACACAATCCACATAACACATATCCTGTTAGCTATAAAAGCTACCTGCATCACATAAGCCATGCATACATAAAACCCAGGAAAACCATGGGCTACCCCACATGCTCTTACTTCCAACGCTATGGGCTACCCCACATGGTCTTTACCTAGGACTGCCATGGGCTACCCCACATCGTCTTACATCCAATGCCACGGGCTCCCCCCGGGGTATTCCGTGCAAATATCACAAAGACAATTAGCATAACACATATCATATAATCACTAGCATACCACTTAGCATAAAGCTAACTACCATACCACATATCTTTACTACAGCTAGTGTACCACATAACATAAAATGGGCCGACCTTGGTGCGTTAGACCCATTAGTATGGTGAGAAGACTCACCTCGAATGCAGAAGCTTCCTAAGGAAATCTTTAGCTGATGCCCCCACCAGTTACCCGAGCTGTCACTACCAGTTAACATACACAATTAGCAATTGGGTCCCTTACCATAATCCTTGGTCCATGCATGGGGTAAAATGACCATTTTACCCCAGCCCAATATGATCCAAAACTAAGGGTCCAAACCCAAAACAAAAGCCCAACATTATAATGTCCATAAGACCATTAATGGCCTAATTTTCCAAATTGTGCCCAGACCATTCCAATGGACTTTATACTAAAGCCCAATACTTTCCCTAGTGAAAATCCTGACCCAAATGGCCCACGAAGGCCCATAGCAACCTAGTCCAAGAATTTTCCCAAACCCATGCCCATAATGTGATGTCCATTTCTATATTGGGCCACAAGGCCCAATGTGACATCCCCAAAATCACGGCCAGAAAAGACCGGTTTTGTTTATACTTTATTTCAAAATCAGAGTTATCTTTTAATAAAAGGGTTGCGGAATTTGTCCCAAAACAATAATATGATAAAGATTTATCAAAAGCATTTCCATAGAAATGTATTTCATTAAAAGACTCGGGATGTCATGTTCGTACAGATCAAAAGTATAAACAGTACAATATAAGCCTTACTACATTATTTCATATCTACAGGCCTATATCCGTAATCCCTCGTCCAAAACATCACACCTATGCTCATGCGCCACTACCTGTAATGCATAAAACTGAGTGGGTCAGGCTTGGGAGCCTGGTGAGCACATAGGGTTTTCAACCCACAATAAATAAGTTTATTAATTTCATCAATCAACTTCCGCTCTCTCCAGACCCTTTTCTCGTATCTGGGTCTCCACATTCTTAGCAGCCCAGATGGCAGCTTTTAGAGTGGTAGTTTGCTTGACCATTGGACCGAAGTCCGCTGGTAATCCGAGGGCAAATTTGTTAACCTTGGAGAGTTCAGTTGGGACGAGGTGAGGAACAAGCTTCATTTTCTCAGTAAAGCTTGCAGCGTATTCAGTAACGCTCATTCTTCCCTTCTTCAGATTCTGGAATTCGTTGCTGATCTCCAGAAGATCCTGCTCAGAACAGTATTGCATCTTCAACTGTACCAGAAAATCCTCCCACGACATTTTGCTTGTTTCACCTTTGGGCATTGAATCAGCTAATAGCTTCCACCAGCTTAGTACTCCAGATTTCAATAGAGGAACTGCAAGAGCAGTCTTCTGCCTATTGCTACACTCGCAACTCTCAAACATTGTCTCCATCTCAGAGATCCAGTTCATGACTTCCACCGGCGTCGGGCTTCCGGATAGACTCGGTGGCTTGGATGCCATGAAATCCTTGTATTTGCATCCACGTCCATCATTTCCTCCATCCTGGTGGTTTTGCCTAACTATCGGTGGGTTGGCTTGACCAATAGTCCCACTGTAGTTTCCTTCTTCAGTCTGCCCTTCGTTCAACTCGGACTGTTCGAGCTGAATAGTCGCTTCCTCTCGATTTTGCTGGAGCAAACGCCTGGTTTCCTCCATTTGACGATCCAACATTGTCTGGATCATCGCTTGCACTCCGGCCATCGTTATTGGTCCGGCAGCGGCTTCCACAACTGGTATTTGCTCGATCACGGGGGGTTC
The DNA here is from genome assembly GCF_052625555.1 of Lactuca saligna. Taxonomy (NCBI): domain Eukaryota; kingdom Viridiplantae; phylum Streptophyta; class Magnoliopsida; order Asterales; family Asteraceae; genus Lactuca; species Lactuca saligna. The sequence continues at coordinate 187,359,351 of NC_136424.1, read as the reverse complement.
GTGTCCGTTCCCATTTGCGTTTATGTTTCCGCTACGGGTCCTTACCATCTTGATCTATATACCGAATAAGGTGGATTTAGATCTTTATTTAGGAGAGACGTTTTAAATCGTCCTTATCACTCCGACACGTTTACATGCTAGTTCTAATATCGTAGTCGTACGTTTAGAATCCTAAACACATAAGGTTCCAGATCCGGTCGGCAACAGACCATAGATCCCGAACAAAATAACAGCATATCATGCATAAAACATTTAGCACATAAAAGCATTTTAGGCACAATTCCTAAAATAAGCTAGTGCTCACACCTCACAATCATCGCTTAACATTCTAAGTTTAAGTCTAGAAATCCTACAAATTCCTAGTTCGCTTAAACTAATGCTCTGATACCAACTATGACATCCCCAAAATCACGGCCAGAAAAGACCGGTTTTGTTTATACTTTATTTCAAAATCAGAGTTATCTTTTAATAAAAGGGTTGCGAAATTTGTCCCAAAACAATAATATGATAAAGATTTATCAAAAGCATTTCCATAGAAATGTATTTCATTAAAAGACTCGGGATGTCATGTTCGTACAGATCAAAAGTATAAACAACAATATAAGCCTTACTACATTATTTCATATCTACAGGCCTATATCCGTAATCCCTCGTCCAAAACATCACACCTATGCTCATGCGCCACTACCTGTAATGCATAAAACTGAGTGGGTCAGGCTTGGGAGCCTGGTGAGCACATAGGGTTTTCAACCCACAATAAATAAGTTTATTAATTTCATCAATCAACAATAACCCGATCACCCGTTCCCGTTATCCTCACTTTACGTCCCTAAACACCTATCATAAGGGACCTAGCCTAAGGATCATCATCGGGACGAACACTACTGCTAAGGGGATTCCTCAGCAATAAATGTCCTAATAGGCAACCATGTGGGGGATGGAGTACACCGGTGAACACATCGTTCACAACACCTACAGGTTGCGAACCTGCTAGTGTTCCACTGGACTGTCTAGAAGAGTCCGTGGTCGTCATCTATACTCCGCTAGATGACTGGATCAACAACAACAACATCGAGGCCTCTCATCATTTTATCACACATCACCTATTACATCTACCCATGTTTTACCCCAACATTTTCGTAGATATAAAATACATATACAGTTTAAATCATTGAAAACATGTATAACAACGTTCATCTAGCATAGATAGCAAGTATTCAGATAATATGCACACATAGCACGTAATTTATATAAAATACTTCATATCTATGTGTAAGTTGAAGGTAACTATGCACTCACCGGAAAAGGTGGTGATTCCGAACTCAGATAGCGCTTCGCTTCTTAAAAAGAATTTTTCTTCGACGAAACCTAGTATTATTACCACTAGAGTTTAGTTTATTATTCGTCGAGACTAATTAATAGTCTAGCTATTATTATTATTATATAAGCGTCAAAAAAATACTTATATAACCCATAATAATAGCCCAAGTATTTATTATAAGTTCCTAATAACGTTACTATAATTAAATAAAAGTTATATTAAAAATAGCGTAGGCGTAGCTCACTTACAGCGGGTTTTATAGAAAACCGGGCTTTGCTTGGAGCAGCGTTCCCGAGCCGAAAAGCTATTCTTCTCGGAGCCTTCAAGCACTCCGGGGCTTCCGCCTCGTGCTAGGGAGGTTCCCTAGGCTTTTCGGGGGATTTCGGGGCTAGAGAGAGGTTCTAGAGAGAGAGAGAAAGAGTAAAGAGAAGAAAGAATGGGAAAGGTGTGAAGAAAATGAGGGTGGGAGAGGTGGTATTTATAGGGTGAAATGTGGCTGAACTTGGTGCCACATGTCACCATCTGGTGGCAAGCCTTGGGGAGAAAGCAATGGCCAAGATTGTGCCACATCACCCATTTTCGCACAGCACACTTCCGACTTCTAAAATCCGTAACTTTCACATACGACCTCCGTTTTTGACGTTCTTTATATCCACGCGTAGGTAATAATAAGATCTACAACTTTCATTTTGACACCGTCAGCTAATTCTCGACCGATCTTAAATTTAACAGTACAAGGAGATTATACTGTTAAACGTCTGCGTAAAATTAATAACTTCTGCATACGGACTCTGTTTTTGTCTGTCTTTTTACCGTTGATTTCCTATTAATGAGATCTTCAACTCTCATTTACGTTGCGTAAGCCAAAAACCGCTCGAACTAAAATTCGAGTTTCAGGCCGTGCACTGCTAAGCCGAATCTTAGAAAAATCATAACTTCTTCATACGAAGTCAGATTTGGGCGTTCTTTTTATCGATGTTCTTAGTTTAACATATTCTACGACTTTTGTTTAGATTGCTAAGGCTAAAAAGTCTTCTATCGTAAATTCACTATTTACGTCTCCCGGTATCGTGCCGGTTTTGTCGTAAAACTTCGGCGGGCCATAACTTCTTCTTTATAGCTCGGATTTCGGCATTCTTTATATGCACGGAAACCTTGAGACATATTCTACAACTTTATGTAGAGATATCGGGATTATCTCACACTTTAATTTTGACGCTCATTTTTATTCTTTATTAATTATACATTTATAATTAAATAATAAACACATAAACACACATAATTCACATAATACTCAAATATTTCATATTTATTACTTCAAAAAGAGTTACAATAGTTGACCTAGACTATTACATTGACAAAAATGCTTAGCCCTGAAAACCCGGGCGTTACACCCAATAGGCACAACATTTCCATTATTGGCCCAAGGATGCATTTAATATCAACAAATCCACTCCCAAAACCATTAGGGACCAAAGGTCCAAAGTCCACAAAGGCCCAAGTTCTCTTGAGAGCTTACACCCAGCGTCCTTCTTCTATACGCTTAGCGTACAGAGTAAATGGACTGTACACGCAGCGTACTACATAGTACCCCCAACGTACTAGCAGCTCATGCATAACATCCACTAAGTGCTTAATACTTGACCCAACAAGTCCAAATTACAGATCTGAGCTATTCTTAACATCTAAACCCATAAAGTCACTGACTTGGTGAGTTTGCATGCCCCAAACAAACCCAAACTCCAAAAATGGCATTCTACTTCCATAAAAGTGACCCTAACTCAAGCATAAACCAATTAAGACCATCAAGATAGCAACTTTCTTCCTTAGGGACTCAAATGGCATCAAGGGTGGCAACCCCAAGCCTAAAAACGGATTTGGAACCATAAAGCTCCATTCTTGGGACCAAAAGATCCAAAAACTCAACATAGAAGATCTAAGCATTAAATGGTCAAGTTCAGAACTTTATACCTTCATTAAGCTGAGAATAAGTCCTAAAAGCCAGATCCATAAGCTCCTCCTTGATTCCCATCCTTGCATCAAACTCCAATTTCTTGAAAATGGGTTAAACACCCCAAAATGGACTCCAGAAGCTCAAAATGCCACCATGGGTGCTATAAGACGATTTCTAATGTTTAGAGGAGTGGAGGCTGAATATGATAGGGTTTGGTTATGAAATACGAGGTTTAAATAGGGTCCAAGACCCTAAAATAGGCTTATGATATGACAGAATTACGCCCAGCGTAATTCTGGTACGCCCAGCGTACTCCAGAGAACCTTCGCGACCACTCCTAGTCATTACGCCCAGCGTAATCCAAAGTTCGCTCAGCGTACTCCCTTTTTCTCTAGTACGCCTAACGTACTGCTTATGTACGCCCAGCGTACTCGGCTAAGCCTGAAACTACTAAACTTCCGAAAGCCATAACTTCTTCGTTATAAATCCGTTTTTAACGATCCTTATATCCATGGAAAGGTGAAGAGAAGCTCCACACTTATAACAACTCAAAATTTCCTTAAGACCTTCCGAACAAAAATCCATTATCCATAAAAGCCCAAACTGACAATTTACCAAACTACCCCTAGGCTCCAAAACACAACCCGAACACCCGAAACACGTCTAATACATCACTCGCACCCAAATGGGCCTATATATTACCTTCTTTAGATCCATACTCCTTATGAAGACCAACCTTCGGCCCACAAACTTAGACTAGAAGTCAATTCGAAGAAAGCGCTACATCTCTGCCCCACTTAAATTAGATTTCATCCTCGAAATGATGCATCACCGACCCCGACACACCTGACAACCTGAACAACACCGCTACAAACCTGTTAATACCACAGCTTACTCAAGGCAATTGAAACCAATCCTCATAAGGTTCTAGAAAACGAAGATGAACAAATTCCTTGCAACCCGATCACACCTGCCCCACCTGAAATTTGAATTCTCGAGATGGTCTGTCTCCCTGACAGACTGCCCACAATGAATCATTATCGAACTGATTTCCCAAGAAACCAGTCTAGGTAGAATACTCCCCAATTGCAATACCTTGATGCTTCCTAAAGAACAATATCATCGACCAACCGCGACTACCTAATAACAAGAAATTCCGCATACAGACCCCAAATCACTGAAGTCACTCCTACTCCCTTTGCTGCTACATGGCTGCTTTCCTGAAGAACACTTGGGGACCTCCCTGGTCTCAACCTGTCTGCCAACCAAGCCCAACACAAAAGTTGAATACCACTAGAATAGTTGCAGACTTACATCACACTCGGCCTTCGACGACCCATCGCTTCCTGATTCCGACCTATCGTGGCTCTATAACAGATAGGGCCACTTGAGACACACCACGATGGCTTAAACTACCATCAAACCAATCCGACCACCACCCTAGAATTCTACCCTCGATTCCCTTGGCATATAGATTCCCCACATCCCAACTCACTGAAACAAAATCCTGCATGAATTCTGATTCGGGTTCCTATCCAAATCCAAATTGTTACTATGATCCTATCCAAAGATCCTTGAATCGGCATTTGCATATCGTACCATGACTTCCTATCATCTTTTACTCGACCAATTAGTAAATAACCTTATCCGATTCCCTGAGACTTTCCAGTCTCGCACCTGGTCCAACCACCAGGTTCTTATGAGATCCAATAATACGGCTACCCATCCGTAGCCCTATAGAAACATGCACTGCTCGACCACAAGATCCTATATCACAAGGTCCAACCCCTAGATCAGCAGTCTCTACCGAATCCATCCTAAATTCCCATAACCACCCGAGCTTGCCTCCGGATTTCTGATCGGTCAATCACCTATGGTCCTGATCCTCACCACAACCCAACGAACTAGCCTGCCCTAGTCCAAATCACTCGTAAGAACCCGTGAATGCTAGGGCTACCATGTAATCTTACAACACTTCCCAAACCATCCGTTCATTAGTGAATGAGACTCCCCCGTAGTCTTACAACACTTTGACCCTGACTATCCATACACATCTCAATGTTGAGTACCCACGCAATCTATCCTCCTAAACTGAACTCAAATACTGACTGGGACAAAACCTGGTTCCCTCCCCCGAAGCCTGCAATATGACGTTAGAAAGACGCGTTTCCAAATGTTGGGGAGCTTCCGGAACTCCCATCCCATGATATATGATACTCAGTCAGCCCCTAAGGCCGCCTTTCCTCCCAAAAAGGGGAATGTGAGACGCATCCTCGTTTCACACTTGCTTTTATCCTAGATATCTGAATGATTCTCCCTCACTTAGATTCGACTAAATCCGTTTGGCACATGAAAATTGAAGGATTCCTAATCAACATTACGTTCCAATGTTCACCTTGCTGACGACCAGTGCTTGCTAAAGCTAGAACACCATGAATAACCCGGCACAAACGGCACATTACCTGAAATCCAGCTAACACTTCTTGTATCCCAACTACATCAATGACTTCAAACGCTTAAAAGAGACAACACGTTCAGATCTCGGAGTCCAATGTACGGATATTCTAACGAAAACCTCAGCGACAACTCTCTTTTCCCCTGGCAATCCCGATGGCTCTTCCAAACGTAAATACCAAGGCCACTGAAAACTAGACATAACTCCCTCGTTCAAGCCCTTGGACCAACCCAAAAAATGACTGGAGCAGGTATACTCACTACTCCTCCCTGACCGTCAAACAGTCGACCTCTTTGTTGTCCACCTAAACACAACGACAATATAACGGGCTTACTCCTTATAGGCAATCCCTGAAGACGTGGCCAAACTTGCTACACCTGTGGCAACCCATATCACTAAACATATTCTAACAACGACTCGAAGCAATCACAGTATACGCGGAATCTGCTCCGCGATGTACATCCGCCCAAGGATCCCTCAAGATTCCTCATCATGTTGAAAGGCATCTGTCAACCCTTGCTATCCCAGACAATAGCAGAAATCCAACCCGAGATCCAACTCATCACGATTCCCCAAGCGATAAATTTACCCGATACCCATCGGAAATAGCCGAAGATAGCATAACCACAACATCATAAGTGTTCCTGACCTCCTCCTCCTATGGTACCCCGACCACCCTGAGAACATAATGTAGCACCTCATTCCGATCCCAATGACAGTCCAGACCCTTTAAACGAAACTTCTTCGTGCAAATCCTACGAGCATCACACTGGATCCAACCCTGCTGGCCTCTCGAAACCTGATCCAAACTCTTGGATCTCTGCTCGAGACCCTCCAATCAATAAGCCTGATCTGAACCTCTCTCATTGAGGTACTCCTAATCGATCTTCCGTCCTCAACATTCAGGGTCTCACACCCTGATCCCCTTACTAGCTTAATCGCCACGGCTATACTTCAATAGTTTGAGCAATCTCTGCTCTAAACGTGGCTACAAACTATCCCTGAAACTTGGTCTACAAACTTGAATGTGAAATAGATTGCATAATCAACGCTTTCCGCCTGACACAAGAGATCCAAGGTGAACTCAAAATCTTGGAAGTCCTTCCACTAGCTGGCTCACCACCGGAGCTGGGACCACACCCTGATCCCACCTACGCGTGCTCATCCTCATTCTGCAAAGCAACTATCCCCACAATCAAGGCACAACCAAGAATTCTCCTTCCCATAAGCTTCTCATATTCTCCAGGACTCTCACCGATTCGAGTATGGATCCTATGCTTTCAGTAGTACGGGCCCCATACTACCTTCAACACCTATCCATAATTTCCTCAGTAATCCTCCTGAATCCTCTAAGTCACTTACTTCACCGGTACACTAATTGTCTGCTAAACAGCAAGACAATCTCTACTGTAGCAACTCCTAGGCTCCCCTTAGGTTCCTAACTTCACCGAACAACCCCACTAAGCTCACTAGAGCATATCCTAGGCATTCCTAGGTTCCCAACCTCGCCCAGCCCTCAGCTGTTGAAAGATTTCCATTAATATAAACTAGCTATCTCATGAATATAGCCACATGTAGCAGAGATCAGATAATCCTTCAAGTAAAAGACCCATCCCTAGAACGGTTGGACCCAGACAAGAGCTGCGCAATAGGGTTAAGTCCATCACTCTGAGATTATCCATTCTGTGATACATGTGACTTGGCATATTCACCTGATAGCTAACTCACATTAATAAGAGTCCGACAAAGTACAAAGCAAACCGCATTCAGGTAATCAGTAAATCTAACTAGCATACACTAGACAAGTCAGTCTATCCTCACATCCAATCTGCATCCAGGTAACACCTATTACTAATTTCATCCTAGGTTCTCCCTAGGGTAGTCTCCAACCTGCAAAGCTATCATTAGACAATCACTCCACGTACTACAACCCATGTTGTCCACATCCATCCATCCTCGTTGTCGGCTGCCATTGTGCATGCAAATTGTACACAAAACAGGAAATAAATCCTAACCGTATACAATTTTTCAAACATACACTTAACAGTTACAAATACCAATTCTCATTCTAATTCCAACATGACATCAAATATCCTCATGGCTACAAGTACCATATATCAGGCCAGCCTATTGCTGACTACTCAGCACTAGCATGCAAGTCTACCAGTTCATACAACATATAAAGGCATCTCCTTTCGCCCTAACTAGCATGCGATTCACAGATTCATAAACCAAATCATAACAGACAACATATGTGGGTATTCTGGGGAAACTTTCTTGAGCTCGGCCAATTGCAAGCACCACACCCTTTCTTATCTTAGAAAATCTTTACTCGAAAACCTCTTTCTTTTGAAAACATTACAGATCCTCAGTTTGAGTCCAGAATCACCCGAAAGTATGTCCGAATCCCTCAAACCAAGGCTCTGATACCAACTTGTAACGACCCGAAAATCAAGGGTAAAATTTTCATTTTTAATATAACCCAAAATAGATATCATTTATTCCAAACATTTCAAATCATCATTAAGTAAAACATTTATCAGAGTTCATCCCAAAATCATTCATTGCGAAAATCATAGGTGTGTGCACTACGATCAATCCGAGCCCTTTCCTTCCAAAACGATGATACCTGAAACAATAAACAAAACCTCTAAGCACGAAGCTTAGTGAGTTTCCTAGAGCATACCATACACACAATCTACATAACACATATCCTGTTAGCTATAAAAGCTACCTACATCACATAAGCCATGCATAAATAAAACCTAGGAAAGCCATGGGCTACCCCACATGGTCTTACTTCCAATGCCATGGGCTACCCTACATGGTCTTTAGCTAGGACTGCCATGGGCTACCCCACATGGTCTTTACCTAGGACTGCCATCGGCTACCCATATGTTCTTACATGCAATGCCACGGGCTCCCCCAGGGGTCTTCCATGCAAGTATCACAAAGACAACTAGCATAACACATATCATATAACACTAGCATACCACTTAGCATAAAGCTAACTACCATACCACATATCTTTACTACAGCTAGTGTACCACATAACATAAATGGGCCGGCCTTGGTGCGTTAAACCCATTGGTATGGTGAGAAGACTCACCTTGAATGCAGAAGCTTCCTGAGGAAATCTTTAGCTGCTACCCCCACCAGTTACCCAAGCTGTCACTACCTGTCAACATACCCAATTAGCAATTGGGTCCCTTACCATAATCCTTGGTCCATGCATGGGGTAAAATGACCATTTTACCCCTGTCCAATATGATCCAAAACTAAGGGTCCAAACCCAAAACAAAAGCCCAACATTATAATGTCCATAAGACCATTAATGGCCCAATTTTCCAAATTAGGTCTAGACCTTTCCAAGGGACTTTATACTAAAGCCCGATACTTTCCCTAGTGAAAATCCTGACCCAAATGGCCCACGAAGGCCCACAGCAACCTAGTCCAAGAATTTGCCCAATAGGCCCAACATTTCCATTATTGGCCCAAAGATGCATTTAGGCCTAAATATCAACAAATCCAGGCCCAAAACCGTTAGGGCCCAAAGGTCCGAAGTCCACAAAGGCCCAAGTTCTCCTGAGAGCGTACGCCCAGCGTCCCTCTTCTGTATACTTAGCGTACAGAGCAAATGGATGTACGCGTAGCGTACTACATAATACGCCCAACGTACAAGCAGCTAATGCATAACATCCATTAAGTGCTTAATACTTGACCCAACAAGTCCAAATTATAGATCTGAGCCATACTTAACATCTAAACCCATAAAGTCACTGACTTGGTGAGTTTGCATGCCCCAAACAAACCCAAACTCCAAAAATGGCATTCTACTTCCATAAAAGTGACCCTAACTCAAGCATAAATCCATTAAGACCATCAAGATGGCAACTTTCTACCTTAGGGACTCAAATGGCTTCAAGGGTGGCAATCCTAAGCCTAAAAACGGATTTGGAACCATAAAGCTCCATTCTTGGGACCAAAAGATCTAAAAGCTCAACATAGAAGATCTAAGCATTGAATGGTCAAGTTCAGAACTTTATACCTTCATTAAGCTGAGAATAAGTCCTAAAACCCAGATCCATAAGCTCCTCCTTTATTCCCATCCTTGCATCAAACTCAAACTTCTTGAAAATGGGTTAAACACCCAAAAAATGGACTCTATAAGCTCAAAATGCCACCATGGATGCTATAAGACGATTTTTAATGTTTAGAGGGGTGGAGGCTGAAGATGATAGGATTTGGTTATGAAATACAGGGTTTAAATAGGGTCCAAGACCCTAAAATAGGGTTCTGATCTAACGAAATTACGCCCAACGTAATTCTGGTACGCCCAGCGTACTCTAGAGAACCTTCGCGACCATTCCTGGTCATTACGCCTAGCGTAACCCAAAGTACGCCCAACGTACTCCCTTTTTCTCTAGTATGCCCAGCGTACTCCTTGTGTACGCCCAGCATACTCGGCTAAGCCTGAAACTACTAAACTTCCGAAAGCCATAACTTCTTTGTTATAAATCTGTTTTCAACGATCCTTATATCCACGGAAAGGTGAAAAGAAGCTCTACACTTCTAACAACTCAAAATTTCCTTAAGACCTTCCGAAAAAAAATCCATTATCCATAAAAGCCCGAACTGACACTTTACCAAATTACCCCTATGCTCCAAAACACAACCTGAACACCCGAAACACTTCTAATACATCACCCGCACCCAAACGGGCCTAGATCTTACCTTCTCTAGAGCCATACTCCTTATAAAGACCAAACTTCGGCCCACAACCTTGGACTAGAAGTCAATTCGGAATAGAGCGTTACAATATATTTTTTCATCATTTGGGGTTATAAGTTTCTTTGAAATCAGATATTGGAAACCATAAAATCGGACATTTTTAGGTTTCATAATAATAAAAAAAGAAACATATGTATGTGTTCATCGTCTTGGTTTACGGGTTTCTCCAACATGTGTATGTATTTGTGGATTCATATTCATTGTGTGTTCATCTTGATCATCCCCAAGTTCACCAGTGTGTGTGTGTGTTTTAAATTAGTAAGAACTTGATAATGAAGATGATTAGGGCTTATATTTTCTTCGTGTGTGTGCAGATAAGAGAGGATGGGGTAAAGTGGATGTGTGCGAAGGAGGTGGAGTTGATTTTTTTTTTTTGATAATTATAAAAGTAATAAATTAAATGTAAAAAAAGATAGAAAAACATAAATGAAAATGGAAAAATTGTCCATTTAAATTTGTCAATAACTAAAACCATAAGAAATTTCGAATTTGGGTTTTCCATGTAGAGTTAATGTCAGAAAAATCCTTAAATTTGGCCAAAAATGTAGGTTTTACCCTCCGATGGGTTTTTGGTTTGTCTATGCCGGAAACTTGCAATTTTTTCTTGATTTTGTCATTTTTACCTGTAAAAGCAATAGCAGGTTTTCATGCTATCATGAAATATTATTTGCGAAAAACCCTTAAGTTTATAGATATTTTGCAAAAAAAAAAACTTAAGAATATATATATATATATATATATATATATATATATATATATATATATATATATATATATATATATATATATTTAAATATGAACTTTTGATATTTAAATTTTAAAAAACTATTTAGTTTTATCAAAATTTGAATATATATATATATATATATATATATATATATATATATATATATATATATATATATATGAACCAATATAAATTTTACCATAATTATATTATGAAACCAAAACCGAAACATACTTTTAACTTTAAGTACGGTAAATTTTATATTTGTTCGATATGATCTTTCGATATTTAAATTTTTAACAAAAATATTTAGTTTTATCAAATTTTGATTACATTCTTTAACTAATACTTAAACTATTTAAAGTAAAATTAAAAAACAGTTGTTAGCTAATAATTAACTACGTTGTTAATATGCTAAAATAGTTAAACATGTGAATAATATGTCCTTAATTATAATCACATTATTTTCTTTGAAAGGAAAATAGAAATATTTTATATGTTTAAAAGATTTGTATTTAGTAGTTAAAGTATCTTATTTTATTAATTAAATAAAAGCGAACATATTTGTATAATAACTTAGACAAATATTTTTTTTATATCTTTAAAAGGTTTATATTTGTGTTTCAGAAATAATAAATTCTACAACTATATTTATTTTTACAAAAAATATGATATATTATTATTTATAAAACACAAGTCTTTCAAAATATAAAATATTTTTATTTTCCTTTAAAAAAAGAATTGCATAGAAATAGTGTCACCACACAGGGACTATGATTACATCCAAAAATGCTTTACAGGTTATGTATATATTCAACGAATCCAAAAACCATATAAATCAGAGATAAGAATAAAACTAGATAATTAAGTCTATGTCACACCAACACCTTATCTTTAGAAGAATTTGGTATAACACTTCACATTCTATGAGCATGTCGTGTATCTTATGTAGATAGAGTTGTTATAAATCGGACATAAGAAACAAGGAATGTCAGTACCACAGCTAGAGAAATTTGTTTTGGTAGGAAAACAGTTTTGATCGAAATATATTAATCTTACTAAGAATGATTTTATTTCATTCGGTCTTTATAGGAAGCAATCTCTAATCTTGTTCATCACTATAAATTTGAGAATTATTAATAACATATTTCATTATTAAGAATCAAAAAACAAGCTATTATAAGGAAAAAAGGGCAAAACCGGAAAGAAATAACACGTTTACAACATAACCCAATCAAAAACCGGATAATAAAATCGATATTTTCAACCAAACTTAAAGTGTTTTATAGCGTTCGATATAAGTTGAAATTATATGGACCACATCCACATTTTCATGCAATCCACGGACCAATTTTACTTTTTATTTTCTTGTTCATCAACTAAATTTTGATATTGTGATATTTTGATATGGAGTTTTCTACTTCCAATTTTTTCAGTTGTGCACTTTTTTCAACTTCTTTACGATATACAACATGTCATGAGCAACATACAAGTATAAATAAAATGACTATACTGTATATAGCAATTATTGCCTTGGAAGAAGTAATAATGACATGTATATAAAAAGAAGCCATCCCACTTAGGTCCGCCATTGAAGAGAATCACACAAACCTCGTGTTCTATTAATCTTTTCTTTCAATCAAATTAGTGTCTCTCTCTCCCTCTGTTGCAAGGACAGCAGAGGGATTGAATTGCACCTATGAAGTTTTTCTTCCCGGAGATCGGTTCTTGTTTCAGTGGTTCACCGGCGGTGGAGACCATCGCCGCCGCCGAAGTTCCGAGTCACCGGCGACGCATGAGGCAACGTAACTCAACAAAGCACTGGACACCGGCGCTTACAGCGATTGCGGAGGACGGTGTTGTCGTGAGAGAAGTTCGGAGGCAGAGTGGTCAGTCAACCGCTGGCTTCCGATCGGAGAAAAAACCGTTGATTAAAAGTAAATTGGCGGGAAAAAGTCGATCTGATTCTTATGGCTCTGATTACAGGTGAATCCTTTGGTCTCATTAGATTATTAGTTTTCTTATTTTTCAACAGTTTTGATTTAAACAGATGAACATTTTTTTGATGAAATTTTTTGCACAATGATACCGATTATGAAATTTAGGAAAATATTTATGTTTAGCTTTCAACAATGAAGCAAATTATCAGCAAATAATCTAACAAGAACTAAGAAAGTTTGCAAAAGGATCTTGATTCTTGTAAAAATTTGCTAAATTCCCGATTTGATTGAAATTTTCATATGTAATTTATTCATAGTTCATCAAAACATAGTAATTTTTAACCCAAAATTGCAGGAAATTGGATCATGGAATGGCAATCCCAGCTTTCTCTCCAACACCATTTCTATTTTGATTATGATTATTGGCCAAGTCTTCTTCTCCCTTCTCGTTTTCCCCCTAATTCTTGTATAATATGAAAACTGTGTATAATTTTCTATTTTAATTTTAGTGAAAGCTTGGCCAATCTATTACCTTATATATTATCTTGAATCCCTTATTTAGATGAATGAATAAATCTTTTTATGTAACATATCCCCTATGTGGGTTGAACCTATGCCACATTGGTTGGGAAGTAAAATTAAATAGTTCTTACAAAAGTAAATTACACAAATGGTCGCTATGGTTTAGGGTAATTTTTATATTTGTTATTTAACTTATTTTTTTAATTTGGAAGTTCCGTACTATTTGTTTTTGTTATTACTTAAAAAAACTATTTTTCCTTTTATTTTTAATTTATTTAAATAAACAAATCATCAACCTCATCCTCTCACTTTACCTTACCTACCCTATTATTTTTCTCTACTTAAATAATAGTTATTTTAGGAAAGACAGTGACCAAACATGTAAAATAAACAGATAGTAAGAACCAAGCACGTAACAAAAACAAACAGGAGGAACTTTCTGAGTTAAGAAAATAAGTTAAAGAGCAAACGTACAAATTACCTTAAACTAGAGAGATCATTCGTGTAATTTACTCTTCTTATAAAGTGTATGAATACTTTCCCTATCAAAATACGTTTTAAATTTGTGAGTTTTAAATTTGTAAGGATGACAAATCACATAAGAACTCTATAGTTAACGTATTTCGGCTAAAACCTCTGGAAAGTTTTCGTGTCGGAGTCGAAATGAGACAATATTCTGATACATGTGGCAGGGGATGTTACATTTTAGTCATTGTATGTTTATTTTGTCTAGAATCGAGTAATCAAATCAAACTTGCTCATCTTGCATGGTCCAAAGCATATTGTGTGTGAGATAAATTCGGATACTAGTTACATGTTAGAAAGAGATGAGTGACTTGTTACGAAGGGACTTTGGAAAACCACACACTATTATTGTTAAGCCTTGAATTCGGATCATTTTATTTTATAAAGAAAAAGGACAAACTTAGCTTGATCTTTTAAACTTCTTCCAACAAATAATCAAAATTTTAACAAATGATCGATATAGTCATAAATCTTTGGCGGGCCTTCATGGTTTGGGGTTAAATATGTGATTTCGTTAAAAGTATATATAATTAAAAAAAAAAAAAGTTTTATATAATTAAAAAAAAAAAAAAAAAGATTTTGGTTATTTTAGCATGATGAAATCACATATAATTTTGTTTCATCTGGGATTTTTTATCTCATCAAATGATATTCTACAAGTGTAGTACATAAAGTTATACATTAAATATTTTTACAATCTCACAAATTAAGATACATGGTATCCAAACCTTAAACACTATAGGCTCATAGACTTGGCCGGTGATGAAATTGTAGTTTACAAACGAAATCGTAGCCCATTAAGGCCATTTAGAGTAGATGGGATTTCCACGTGTGAGTTGTCGATTTAGCACCTTGGAGATGCGTGAACACCGCTCATACGGTGGGTGGGTTGGTGTGATGTGGGTGGCAGGATGGATGAAGACGTGCGTTTTGATTGGATGACCTTAATTTTGAACGTTGGCACCGTTTGAAAGCATTTAATAAAAAAATCTATTCATTATTAATTTAATTTCTCCCTGTATATACATTTGTTTTACATATATTTTTCAAAAAAAAAAAACACACTTTTTCATAACAAACATACACACTCAACAAAAATGGATAAGTTTTAAATGTTTATGTATTTTAAGTAATGTAATGTTTTATGTTTTTTTTTTTTTTTTTTTTGATAATTTAGGTATTAAATTTCTATGTTTTTAATTAATGTGATGTGGTTTTATTTTTTATGTTTTTAAAATATTTATTTATGTTTTAAATTATGTTTTCTTAGTTTAATTTAATCATTAAAAAATAAAAAATAAAAAATGAATATTGTGGAGTGGTAACCATTTTCAATATCTAGCAAGTTGGTGATGAAGCTAACGTGGCGTTGAGTTGACAATGTTTTTTCGGTGGTTTGTCTGTGACCTCTTCACACAGTGTAAATGTCAAATGTAATTTTAATGGCTATTAATGTTATTTCTTAACTTTTGGTTAATTTTTGAAAAATAGTTATATAATTAGGCTACAATTTATCTTTTATTTAGCTATGTAGTTTAACTATTTTAATATTATAAGTCATTTTCAAACTAGATATTCAAACACATCTAAGTTATTACAATAGGTCAATGGGATACTGGGTCTTATTTTGTAAGCTGGTCGATTATTAACGAAATTCAACAAATCAATTAATATCATTGTTGGAAAAATTCTGATTAATTTTGATTTTCGATTAGTCCATAGGCGCTACGTGACTAATTAGAAGGAGTCTAACGATTAATATCTCTACTACGATAATGAATAAAGCAGTAGCAAACGATAAAATTTTAACATTTTGAAAAAAATTGATCTCAATATAAATTATTTAAAAAATGATTAGTATTGTATTAATAATATTAACCTATTTTGCTATAATATTAGTGATATTTACGGATTTTATTATGATATTAGTCATATTTATTTTTTTAAAATTCAACGAATAAACAATTTAAGGTTCTCGATTAATTCTCCGCCTAACTGATTAATCTCTTAACTCTAGTCCACCAACTAGCAAATATCGAACATTTTTTACAACCTTTGTTAATATAATAACAATTAGAGTTTTATTATTTTTTACTTAAAATTTTATCAATGAAATAAGCATCTGACAAAGTCGCTATAATGTTTATGACATAAAGTTGCATTGTTTTAATACGACGAAATAAATAAAAGTCTGATCTGGTTTTCATTTTTAGTTACATATTTTATTAGAAAGGTTATCAATCACATTTATGTTTTCATAGTCATTTAAGTAATATTAAAATTTTGTAAGTTTAAACCGATTTTGATATTGAAAATTAATACTAATTTGCAACACTTACATTTCTTTTATTGAATTATTTTATCATTAATCTTCTTGTCCCAAACTAATAATTATAGTAACTAAAACCCGAAACAAACTAAAAGAGTAACATAATTCATTTGGGTTCGAATTGGGCCTACTATTATATATTCTCCTAACTCCCAAGATGTAAAATTACAATTTGTGAACATAACAAAACTATGTAACAAACTAACAATTAGAGTTTTATTATATATTCTAGTCTGCCAATATTTGTTAATCTTTTAACTCTAATCCACCAACTAGCAAACATCGAACATTTTTTACAACCTTTGTTAATATAATAACAATTAAAGTTTTACTATTTTTTACCTAAAATTCTATCAATGAATCATCAGTTAGACAAAGTCGCAATAATATTTATGATATAAAGTTGCATTGTTTTAATACGACGAAATAAATAAAAGTCTGGTCCGCTTTTCATTTTTAATTACATATTTTATTAGAAAGGTTATCAATCATATTTATGTTTTCATAGTCATTTCGGTAATATTAAATTTTTTTTAAGGTTAAACCGATTTTAATATTCAAAATTAATACTAATTTACAACACTTACATTTCCTTTATTGAATTATTTTATCATTAATCTTCTTGTCCCAAACTAATAATTATAGTAACCAAAACTCGGAACAAACCATCAGAGTAACATAATTCATTTGGGTTCCGACAATTGATGATAATTGGGCCTACTATTATATATTCTCCTAAGTCCCAAGATGTGAAGTTGCGATTTGTGAACATGACAAAACTATGTAACAAACTAACAATGATATAATGATATGTTTGATGGGTTTCTTTTGATGTAAACTAGAAGAGTAACATAATTTATTTGGGTTCCGACAATTGATGATAATTGGGCCTACTATTATATATTCTCCTAAGTCCCAAGATGTGAAGTTGCGATTTGTGAACATGACAAAACTATGTAACAAACTAACAATGATATAATGATATGTTTGATGGGTTTCTTTTGATGTAAACTAGAAGGGTTCCCAGTGTTGTGGGGTTGGAAGCAGGGGTGACTCAATCAATTTGGGGGCTCTAAGAAAACAATAAAATTGGGGTCCTTCAAGTAAACAATCAGTGTGTCTCAACCAATTTGGGGGCTCTAAACAAACAATAAAATTGAGGCCCTTCAAGTAAGCAATCGGTTTCGAACTTGAGACCTTTAGTTTTCTGAACCAACACTTTTACCACCAAACCAAGCTCCAACTTGTTTTTGTAATCCAAGAAATATGTATATATACATATATAATTAACAAAATAAGCTTTAAAACTATGAGTCCTAAGCCGTTGCTTAGTTTTGCAAAAAGGTAGAGTCGGCTCTGGTTGGAAGGTATTGCTTTTAGTAAAACTATAGTATATTGAATCAATTGGTAGCCAACTTTAGGGCATTTCTTTTGATTGAAACTATAATACATTCCTTAACAATTAGGCTAATTTTATGACACTTCTTTTGATGTCAAGTTTCAAACAACCCAATTCCTGGATAAAATGAATGAAATAATCTTTCTAAACCACAAATTATTTATCTAAATTTCCACATTTGTGAAACTTAAACTTTAGATGAAATTATTACCTAAAGTTGTTCCACATTCAAGAACAGGTAAAGCAGTTGAATAGTTTCGAAAATAGTTATTAACTCCAGGAGGTGGTGATGTGCAATTGCGACACTTCCATAACCTGAATTGAAGATAAACAATTAAAAGATTTAGGTTGCTGACACTCAGTTCCAACACATCTATATTAGGTTATGATTATCAATAGCTAAACTATCGGTTCAGTTAAGTCCAATGATTAATTAGCATATTGTGAACAAAGTTCACCATTTTGGTACAAACCAATAATAATGTCATTACATAGCCACCATTTACATTGTTTATAAACAGTGTGTCTTATTTTATGCCTAAGGTACACTCAATGATTCAATCCAAATGATTTTACTTAATTTCTTAGTCTATCAACGTCTCTCTACAAACCCAACTCCAAGTGTTTCTAAATGAATAACCACAATACTTGTCATCAGAAGATGTATTCCTTTTCACCATCCAAAACAAAATCCCAAAAAAGAAAGAAAAAAGAAAAAAATTTGTCAATTCATACTCAACCGCAATACACAATCAGAGTTGACTCTCGTCTCTCTAGCAAACAGTCAAACACGTTAAAAATATCTATATCAAACAAAAAAGGGAAAATAGAGAATGAAAATTTATGAATTATTGATCATAGTTACATATCTCCAGTAAAGAGAATACATGAGTATTACCAGAGTATCATTGTCAAAAGGAAACACATACCAACCCTTTAGAAGCTTTTTGTTTGTAAATGATGATTATCGACTACTTTTGCAACACCCCAACTAATAACAATAATAGTTGGAAGGTAAAGTATCAATGTTGATAGGTCTGTCACTGTTCCAAAAGAAGTTTACACAAAAATATGGAAAACAACAACTTTTAGATACAATTTTGTTATAATTTGTCCCACACAACAGAGTTTAACAAAAAGGAATGGAATACATTAAACTAAGAACATGGGAGTCAAGAAATACATACCATTTTAAAAGTCCTTAACGATATACTACAAGTGCAGGAATCAAATAAAGTTGAAGATAAATAGTTGTTATTCCTTTATATGCTTGAATAGAGAATGAAATCACAAGCTAGCTACACGTTTAGTTTTCATGTATAATCTGCCAAAAATAAGGTAGGAAATTCAAATAATGAAAAGACAACGATTTTGGAATTCTCAAAAAATTAAAATAGACTAAGGATCTTCCATTTGAGGGTAAAACAACATATCAATACTTGTCTCCTTATAGTACTTATGTATCCAAACTATATTAGTGAAAGGCATGCCACACGCAAGTAGTTAGCTATATTCAAATAATGAAAAGGCAGTGATTCTTGAACTTTCAAAAAGCAAAAAATAAAATTAAAATGACATACATACCAAACATGGAACTTTCGTTACAGGGTCAACTACTAAATCAAAACCTATGCTCTTTCTTTGATTACTACATTATAGTGTGATTTTTTTTTAACTTGGATGAAGCATTCCTTGAAAGGTTTTAAACATGGAATAAGAGAAACCAGAGCGGGAGTAGAACTAAATTCGTTTGTGTTACCTACAAGATAGTACATATTTGAGTCAAATAAGATGAAGATACATTCATTTTAGGACCAAAACATGCAACATTTTACCAATTTATTCGACTAATATAAACTATCCAGTCATTGCTTTTTATTTTTCATTTAGATAAAAATTGTGTGAGAACCCGTTAATTTCAAGTTTGTAAAATTCAACCAAGGTCAACAAAAGTCAAAGTTGCTAAATAAAAGTTAAATTAATTGATTTGCAATTTATTAAGGCTAAATTAATAATTTGATATATGGAAATTCCTTTTTTATTTAAGTGTTGCAAAAATTTGAGACTTATTTCCACTTAATCTAGAACACTCGCATCTAGCCCCACCAAAAATGCTTCGGACCGCAAACAAACATGGACCAAAATCTCGCATGTGGCCACTGTTGGGTTTTGATCATTATAACACTCCTGTGGTGCACATGCAACCCTAAATGCTTTGGCTTTATTTTTTCTCTAATTATACATGCATTTTCAATTTTCCAAAGCATTATCCCTAGCTAGCATATAACTGAAGATGTATAATATAAAACTTAGTTGGATGCATACCTCTTGAGTAGGGTAGAGTTATTGACCTTTGAAAGCTTGAGCACCTCAAGTGTGATGCCTCTATTGGTTCACAAACATCATATGCAAGAGGAGGCTTGAGAGAATAGGTTAGCAAGCTGAAAATCGTGTATCACTCTCTTGGAATGATGGGACAACCGATTTTGGCTCTAGGGGGCTCTATTTATAGTGTTGCACATGCTAGGGTTACACTTTGTAAACCCTAATAACCCATGACTTTCCACATTCTCATGCTCCATGGGTTTAACCTCCATGGACTATCCATGGATTAGTTTTGCCCATAATCATGGATCATTGGCCCACACTATTAGAATCATTGATTTACATAATCAATCCCCATATATTTAATTAGTTTCTTTTGACCACAAGATTAATTCCAAATTAATTCTTGATCAATACTAATTAAATAATATGATTTTATTAATGTATTATACTTGTAATATATTAATAAATCATAAATAACCTTATTCTCAAAAGTCCATCCTATCAAATTGCACTGGTGATGACAACCCCAAAAGGACCATGCTACAATCGGGTCAAGTAAATCATAGTTATAGTTATGGGCCTAGACACCAAATCCAACAGTCTCCCACTTGGATAAGTCTAATAACTTTAACCGCCAATGTAACTCTAGGATCCGACTTAGCAATCATAAGCTTTCAAAAGTCGTTGTCAACTCTGACCCAGCCAGTGACGCATGATTTAGATAAGGGATCATATAATCCTCTGTTCTCACGATGTCAGCTAGACAAATACATGGAACAATGTTATACTTATGTCCAACAGTTTTTTTCTCGATTTTCGATTCATCTGACATAGAACATAACTGAACACATCAATTAAGTTCTGACCGGGGCCCGACACATAGTCAAAACAGAAGCATCGAGGGGCCCAAGATATCACTTTTAATCCTCTTAGGATAAAAGGGAACAGATAAACTTCGACATTATATGCTTGTACTAACTAGTAATTAAATCATGCACAACGATACATTATAACAACATCAAGTTACTGATGCGTTTTTGTATCATCAATGCACAACCAACTTGTAGTCAACAACTCATATATCTTGGTTTGAAGATTTATATGATATTATCGTCTCACGATCACTCAAGACAAATTCCATGAAGTGATTCAACTGAGTGTGGGTTGATCCAATACTGCGAATCTTATTTCAGAAGTACTTATGAATGGTGCAGCAAACCTGTTGCTATGCCTAAGTCCTTAGGAAAATCTACAAGCCAACTCAAGATAGTCTTCTTACATACCTACTTCCAAAGTATGATTGACTGTGGATAGTTTGAATAATCTTATTATTCGAGAAGTCAAAACATGCAAAGTGAAACACAAGAATAATACTAATCCTATATGGCCCCAAAACTTGTGAATGTAAATAAAACACCTTTTATTTAACCACCATATTGATTACTTATTATTCGTTGTATAATGTTTCGATTGATCAACTTAATACTTGAATTTAAAACAATAGTTATCCCATGCTCCAAGCATGCACACTATGTTTACCTATGGTCCTTACTTTGTGAAATAGATCAATTGTAAACATTTCCACCGATACTTATTTCATAATTCCAAATCGTTAATTGTAAGAATACCAAAATCTTTCCACTATTAAAATGTGTTAGTTCTAAACTATTATGGAAAGATTCATTTTGTACATTCCTTTGGAGATTGTTACAAGACAATTCCATGGAGATAAAGTCTCAAATTCAATGTACATTCTTTGAAACTTTTCTATAATTGCCATATGTCTATCCATTCTTAATAGAATTGTATCTATTCAGAATTATACCAATATTGTCCATTCATTACTATACTTCCAACTATCCATAAGCAACCAATCCTTAGCGGACCTTAGATTGTCCTTTATAGTTGTTTAACCACTTTAGTCATATTTAGTTCTAGTCCTTTTCTTTCTTAATGCCCTAGGCATTTGGAAAATTAGAACACATTAATATTACAACATATGCAATCGACCCAATATCCGAAGCATATATGACACAATTTATAATGTCTTACATAAATACATGATACTTGATTAATCTTTTGCTATAATATTTCTATTTTCCATGTTCTCACGATTCGAACTATGAAGACAGATGTCGTAATCATAATCGAATTTTGAGAATGCAATTAACATTTCCATACATGGAATTTCCTTATGTCGAATCTTTTCAACATAATATTCATATATGTCTTTGACTAAATTTGATTAAAAAAAATCTCAATCTATGCTTTTAGAATTGAAAAATGAAGTATAAGTTCCTCTCCCTTAATTATAGCAAAACAACTTTTTCAAACCCTGCAACTTTGCGAATTAAAAACTTTGTTTTCTATAATTAACATTGCTAACTTGAAACACTTATCATAATAATTATGCTCCCACTGGCATAATAATTATTATTTTACTGGCATAACACTTATGCTCCCATTAGCTCTGACATGTATCCAAAATCAGATGGACTTCTAGAAATCAATACTTATGGACTTTCTTACCAAAGTTCAGATTTATGATACGAGATGCTTCGATAAGCCTTTATCTAAGCTTCACAAATTCATACACCTTTCCTTAGATAGCTCATATGCGTGTCTAAAGTATTTTAGAACTTACAACAATAAGTTCCGAATGTTTAAACCTTTTGCCATTTATCACAATTTGAACGATGAAGAGGGATGTCGTAGTCATAATCGAATTTGAGAATGCAAATATCATAATTGAAAACTCTTTAAAATCTACTTATTGAAAGCGTTTCCTCACAATCATTTTCATGAATTGGAGAGAAACCTTATGACACTTGGATTTTTAATGGTGTATGTGTTGCTATCCGTATGAATTTGTCAAAACCATAACCACAAGACAAGGTTAGTGACAAATCCAAACTCATATGGATTGAACTTGTTCAATTTCAATTTCTTTCCATCTAACAGCACAAGGACCTACCATTGCTTGCAGGTTGTAATGCAAATAATTAAGAACTCATAGAACTCACATGCATAGTCAACTTTAACTGGAATGGACACAGAAACAAGAATATGTCAACATGATAGGTTGCAAATCTCAAGCTGTGTGCTAGTGGTTAACAATAGATTTATTCTTGATTAGTTCTTGCAACTTGTTAGGATCTTTAAGACTCCTACTGACCTCTTGACATATAAGTCTCTCTTTGTCAAGAAACATTACTTGAGAAACAAATATTCAAGAGTTAGTGCGATTTCTTATCAAGATAAACACTTTTGACAATCGATCTTAGTTGATCTTTTGTTTTATCCAAAACATTACAGCTTACCAATTTCAAATGTACAAGAGTAGAAAACATGTTACTCTACATTTGCTGATATGTCACTCAATATACAATCTTGGAGTATGACTCTAAGATTTGATTTTGGAACAAAATATGATTCATCTTAAGATTTCCTTAGAGGATCAAATTGTGATATGGTTTTCATATCAATAGGATGATCATAAAACACTATACTCAAGTACACTCCCATCTTTTTAGATTGGAGAAACTTTTATCTTTCTTCCGACTCTGATTCTTCTCATTCGTTCTTCTATACAAGTAGACCTTTTCAATGATTCATAATTATACTTATAGTTTTAAGCATAACCATGTTTACTAACTTTAGTAATCCATAAAAAATAGTCTTATCGTTCTTTGTGGTGGACCTGACCAGCGCACAACCAAGTGTACCCGATCTCCTAGTCCTTCACTTAACTCACATATACATATGAACAAGGAATTAGTCTTAATTTCCCAAAGAAGAAGGTTCTCATTCATCATATAGTACAAATTGAATGATTCCAAGTTTCTATCTAACTGAAACTTGGGTAATAAGAATCTTTCCATTTTTGGTAAATTTATACACTACCACAAACAAAAGAATCAAATTCATATTGCTAAAAGACAAACATCAGTTTTCACATATGACATTGCAAGGGAATATAAAATAAGATAGAATTAAAAAATATCTTTATTTATAAAAAAAGTGTGCGGAAAAACTTTTCCTTACAATGCAATTACAAATGAAAACTATGTTGTTACAAATTTCTAAGCAATCTATCATAACTCTTAAGCATCAGCTTAAAAATCCAATCATCGAACCATGCGATCGAAATCCATCTCTTCGCGATCAAATTCAGCTTTACTGTTTTCTTTAAGCTTCCTTCTTTCTCATTGATTCTACAAAACATCAAAACATAACTTTACATCAGGTATAAGAATCTATAAGTAGGAACTTAACAAAGTTAGATATTCGACTTAGCTGAAGCATAGTAAAACTTTTTGACCTCACCATTCTTATGCTCTTTCAGGTAGACACGACATATTTGCAACCAATGCCCCTTCTCTTGGAAATAGAAACATATGGACTCTTTGGGAACAATACATGGGATAATCTTAGACTTAGCTTTTTCCCTTTACCTTGGAAAGAGAAATCTTTTCTGGACTTCCAATGTTTCCATTGTCAATGTCCATGGAAGTTTGGGAAGTAGATCTTCTAATCAAATTTTCTTTACCAGTGTGCCAAATCATTGTTGATTAAGCAGCAATTAGCAAATAGCTAAGATCAATAAGGTTCACATCGCGGTCTGTCATATAGTAGTCTTTAACAAACTCACTATATGACTCGGGAAGTGGCTAAATAACCAAGTCAACAGTCAACTTCCTCAACACAACGAATCCTAACATTCCCAACCTGTCAATGTGTTGTGGTTGTCGAGGCCAAAAAAAATAATAACCCTAAATATTACACACTAAAATAGTGTATAGTGGTAAAGGGATCGAATCCACGGAGATTGGTTCAATTTTATAACTCTATGAAAAATCTCTTTGTAAAATAATACTTGAAAATGAAAATAAATTAAATATGGGGGGGGGGGGGTGTTGGTCTTTTGAAATACTTGAAATAAACTATAAATAAACTAAGATTTAAATAAACAATGTCAGCAAAAATAAGAGTTTGATGTAAAATCAATAAGAGAAGGATGGTTGACTTAAGGTTTCCTCACTTTGACTTTTGATGAGCATATCATTAGAATCCAATGAAGCAATACTTGATTTAAATCCTTAATTTGGCTATAGTAATCCAAGAAGCTTGAGATTACCTAGACTTTTCTTAGTTGTTAAAATGGTTAGAGAAGCTCGTAACAATTTCCTTAGTCAAAGTCACAATTTCCATTAAGCATGTAATTAGTGAAAGTCAACTAGCATTAAGAATCAAAAAGTCACCAAATCCAAGAGAGGTCAATTGCTTTCACCACCATGTTGGAAGAAATGTTTTTATGATTGTGTGAAGCAAAAACAGAACAAAAATCATTTGTTTCTTGCTAATTTGAGGATCCTTTAATTAATCAAGAAATTAGCCAACTATCACCACAAATACATTTGAACTCATGAACTAAAATATACAAGTAGTAATAATATGTTAAAACACAAAAATTTCCATAAATATTTAATAACAAGTTCATGGATTCTTCAATATTCAACAAAAGTTCAAAGGATTCAACAAAAGTCAACCAAGATTTGTTTAGCCAAGCATGGCTAAACTCAAGTAAACAAGGTTAGATAAGATTGTACAAAACATTTGATAAGAATCAAGAGATGAAAAGAAGATATTCTTGAGGTGTTCTTGGCCTTCAAAAGTGCTCCAAACTCCAGAGAGAAAGTGTCAAACTCGGACCTCCAAGATAAGGCTGAAGAGGCACACCAACCTTCCTAATATAGAGCTCTTAGTAAAATCCCAAAATTGACCTTGTCAGGAATCCACGCGGGCCGCAGGGAATCTTAAGCGGGCCGCGTAACTTTGATGGGTTTTTGGGTTCCTTCATATCTTGGGCCCCAACAGCTAGTCCATTGGCCCAATTCGAGTCCAATTAGGTCCTAGCCCATTTTTCTTCAATATTTCTTCAATTTGAGCCCAATTTGTCTCTCCACATCACTCAAAACTTCCGCAAACTCCTAAATATCGATCTTGCACACCCAAGAATTCTCTCGTGCCCTTTCAAATTTAAAGCTCAACACTTCGACACCTTCAAGTAATTGAAAAGCCCACTCCATGAATCACCTCCACAACCATCAAGCATGAAATACCCATTGCTCTTCAAGTCCAATCACCTGCCAAAAGTCCCGCTCCTCTAGTCTCCAAAAAAATCTGCAATAATGCTCAAGAAACTAGAAACTAACCGAAATGGTCATAAAAATATCAAAAAGGAAAATATGCATGGGAATTAACTAAAATGAGAATGAAATGTGCTACAAAAACTATAAAAAGAAATAAATAAAATGAAGCTATAAAATCACCCCAAGCTTAAGCCTTACGTGTCCTCAAGTAAGACAAGACTAAAATGAACTCGGGAGGAACTATCCTAAGGAAAACAAAAAGAATGGACAGAACCGCAGAACCTGATCACCGTTAGTCAACATGGTCAGAATTGATCTTGCTATTACCTCATGAATTTTTCATCCTATGACAATGGGACCATAAACCACAGCCAGGACAACTCCTTTAGGTGAGTAAGGAGGGATGAGCAATCGCAGCCCCACTGGAACATGCATACAATGAAGAACATATGTAGTAGGGAGCAAGCAGTTGGATGGGCTCGTGTGGAGATCTTCTTTAAGTGTACACTTTGATCTCACGTCTTCCGTTTTCTCTCATGTATAATTGGGTTTAATCGATCGGGCACCGTTGTAGGAATCAGTTCACTTAGTGTTGGCCCAAAACTCCCGTAGTATCCGACTCAATAGTCTCCCTAACATCACCAATTTGCGAAAAACAACTCGATCTATATACAATAAAACAAGCCTATATAAATGAATATCAAATGTAGGGTGACCAAAATGTTGGAAAATTTGTTCAATAATTGAACCGGTCACCCTTCTCAGATAGTTGCAACTAGAAATTTGCTTGACATTTTCGTTTTTTTTTTTTTTGTTTTTTTTGATTTTTTTTGTTTTGAATTCGTACTTGAGGGTAATGTATTAACAATCGATTTTTTTAACAAGAAAAACCTTTGACTTAAAATTAGTTTCCCAAAAGTGTGAAAGTGGAACCGAAAGGTGTAACATCCCGGTATATCAAGAGTAGAGTTGAAGGACTAAAAGTGTAAATTTTAAAGGGAAACTCGCCGAGTCCATGGATGGACTCGGCGAGTAGGGTCACGACTTTGGTCGCGAGTCAAGTGGCCTACTCGGCGAGTCCAAAGATGGACTCGGCGAGTAGGTGCTGAGTGGAGAAAACCCTAAATCCGGGGAATGAGCCCTATTTAAAGAACATTATATCCCCTCCCCAGCCTCTTTGATTCCCCTTGAAGTCCAGAAACCTTAGAAAGCATGATTGAAGAAGATTAGAGTGCATTTAGAGCTTGGGGAGGTGTTTGTTGAAGAAATCTTGAAGGAGAAGAGGCTTGGATCAAAGGGCTTTGCTTGGATTCGAGTTTCATTGCAGTTGGGGCATTCTTTTGAGGTAACATCTCGTTCTTGGGCTATCACTCTTATGGATTCATCATTTTGGGGTTTGTGGGGAGTTTATTTTGGTATGTTTCGGAGTTTGGGGGTTAGATCTGAGGTTGCTACCTCAGATCTGGAATATTGAAGGCCTAGAGTGCATTAAACTTCCTGTGTTTGAGTGCTTAGTGAAGCCATCATGTCCCAAACCCTAGCTCTAAAGTGAATAAGGCCTAGATCTCTTTGGATTCACGTAAAGTTTGCCACTTTATGTGATGAATGGATTGTAGGAGGCTAGATCTATGTTTTGGATAAATTGCATGGCCTGGAATGCTTCTTTATGGATTCAGATCAGTGGTACTCGGCGAGTCATATGGGTGGACTCGACGAGTTGCTTGAAGATGAGCTGGAACTCGACGAGTTGGATGAACAACTCGGCGAGTAGGTTGAAGATAGCCTTAGACTCGGCGAGTCTGTTCTTGGACTCGACGAGTCTTGTCGAAGAGTCCGAATATTTTCTGGTTGAGTCGAGAATCGGTGAGTCAAGGGATGAGTCGGTGAGTTGGGTGCGAGTGGACTCAGAGTTGTTGGACTCGGCGAGTCTCGGGGTGACTCGGCGAGTTAGGTCGCGGATTGAGGGAAGTTCTGAGCATAGGGACTCGGCGAGTCATCAGGTTGACTCGGCGAGTAAAGTCAGTCAGGGGTTGACTTTGACTTTGTCCAAGGTTGACCAGTTGTCGTCCAGGGGTATTTTGGTAATTAAGGGTATTTATTGAGTTGAAGTGTTTTGGTGTTTAGTGGAGTAGTTCGTGTCGGAGTTTGGAGCAGCGGAATCTTATCCTTTTAGCTGGCAGTTCGAGGTGAGTTATCCTCACTATATCAACAGGGTCTAAGGCACCAAGGTCGGCCCTTTATTGGATTGTGATTCGGATATGGTTGTTATGTTATTTCTTGACATGTTTGCATCCTGGTAGCTAGGATGGTATATGCTAGAGACCTGATTAAGGTCAGTTTCCCGATATGTAGAGTGATGCTATGCTCGTGACCGGTTAGGTCGGTAACCTGGTTAGGGCAATGATATGTTATGTGATATGCTTGATTAGTTTGTTGACTATGACGGTTATATGATTGTATGTTATGTGCACATGGACTAGAGATGGGTTGAGGCGGGTCCTGCTTTGTGCTGTAGGCCAAGATACCCAGGGCGGACCGGTTGTTCCGAAGGCCCAGCGAGCAGTCCAGATAGGTTGTAGGCCCCATGAGTGCGGACCAGATGTGCCGAGGCTCGGAGAGTGGACCAGGCCGACTGAAGGCCCAATGCGGGCGGACCAGTCATACTATAGACTCAGAGAGTGGACCAAGTGGGTTGAAGGCCCGGTGCGGGCGGACTAACCACACTGTAGACTCGAAGGACATTACTAGACTCGGAGGGTGGATCCGGTGGACTGAAGGCCCGATACGGCGGACCAGTCACACAGTAAACCCGATATGCATGGCTGTTCTATGTTCTGTTATGTTATGTATGCTTTTTATGCTATGGGCCGGAAGGCAATATGTTTTGGACCGGAAGGTCGTAGCCTGGAAGGGCATATATGTGGTTGGTATTTTGGGGGTATCTCACTAAGCTTTCGGGCTTACAGTTGTGGTTTAATGTTTTTCAGGTTCTTTAGGAGGCTGTGGCAAGACAAAGGCATGATCGTACCGTTCCTCGCGTTTATGTTTTATGAAATGGACCTGGGAATATTTTGATAAATAATGTATTGAAAACCTTTTTGTAATAATGTTATTAAAATGAATTGTTTTGAAAAGTTTAAATTATGTTGAAATTTTTGGTCGTTACAAGTTGGTATCAGAGCCTTGGTTTGAGTGAATTGGAGGAACACTTGTGTGACTCCAGACTCAAATCGAGGAGGGTTTTTGAAAAGAGAATTTAAAATGGTTTTCAAAATAAGTAAAGGAGGACACGGAGGTACGATCAGCCGGAGCCAGTAAGTAACCCCAAATTACCATTCATGACATTTGTTTATTTGAGCTTTAATAGAACAGCATGCTAGTGATAGGCTACGGATCTTCAGGATTTCATGATAATGTTGCGTGTTATGTGATGCCTACCAGCCTAGGGTCCCTCTATTGAGAGTTCCAGTGTTCCTCTAGGAGTGAGGATCGAGCGCTTGCTATGTATATTTGTCACTAGGGTGTTGTGGTAGTACTTTATACAAATATGGGTAGGTGTGGAAGGTAGTATGGGCCCGTACTACTGAAAGCACAGGACCCATACGTGTATCAGGGAAACTATGACCTCTAAGGTTGGGTTGAGAGTTGGTTCCCAGGATAGTGGAAGGTGTATGAGATTTTGGTGTTTTATTTTCAGTATGGAGATTTCAGGGCATGCTGGTAGTGGATTCGGGTCAGGATCAGGAGCAGGAGAGGGAGTTCTGGGTGGGTCCGTACCGCCCGAGGTTGTCGATCAGATGAGTACGCGCGAGTTGGATGCGAGGATTCGTGAGATCCTGCATGATGAGGTTGCTGCATTCTTCCGAGCCGAGCTGCCGGAACTGTTTGGGTCGATCAAGACCGCCATGGTGGAGTATTTTGATGAGCGCTATGCGGCTCTCATGGAGACGGCTGCCGCGGTGGCTACAACAGCTGTAGCAGCGGCAGGGGGAGGAGCTAGTAGAGGTTTTCAGTATCGGGACTTCGATAATACGAAGCCTCCCACCTTCGATGGAGTTCAGGATCCGATCGTTGCTATGAGATGGCTATCAGACGTGGAGGGGTGTTTCTTCACGTGTTCATGCCCTGCTGATCAGAGGGTGAGGTGTGCTCTGAACCTGTTAAGGCTCGGGGCAAAGGATTGGTGGAGATTGACCACGGGGTCATACTCGGATGCGCAGAGGGCTACGATTTCATGGGATCAGTTCAGAGAGATGTTCAGCACTCGCTATGTTCCGCAGGTCGAGAGGGAGAGGTTGGCTCAGGAGTTCCTTGAGCTGAAGCAGGATACGGAGTCGGTGACGGAAATCACCAGAATGTTTACTGAGATGGTGATGTTTTGCCCTGAGTTCGCTTTGGAGCAGGCTCAGATGTCCCGATATCTGAGTATGCTAAAGAGGGACATCAGGCAGTTTGTGTCCGCACAGATGTGCGAGACCTTGTTGGAGTTGTAGGAGGCCGCCAGAGAGCGTGAGTTAGAGATTGATTTGCAGATGCGCGAGCTGAGGCAAGCTCCGGTTCAGTCGCAGCCGACGATGAAACGGTCTAAGACCATTGATTCCAGGATGGGAGATCAGGGCAGCCACGTTTGTGGAAAGTGTGGGAGGGTTCACACCGGAGTTTGTCGGTCCGGTGGTACATGTTGCAAGTGCGGAAAGGAGGGACACTATGTGCGGGATTGTCGGCAGTCAGTACCGGTTCGGGATTTGAGGATATGTTATCATTGTCATCAGGTTGGACACTTGACGGTCAACTGTCCACAGCTTGCTGCAGGGCCGGTGCAGGCTCCAACACCGGCCATGTTGAGGATCACAGGTGGAGGTCAGGGTGGAGCGGAGCCCCCAAGGTCTTAGGGTCGTGCTTTTCAGCTTGCAGCGGAGGAGGTTCGAGCAGTGCCGGATGCAGCTGCGGGTATGTTTCTTTCTTGTTATCTTGTTTATTATGATTATCGTGGAGTATCGTTTATCTGCTAGTCTCGTTGGGTGGTTTTCGTTTTGGTATCCATCGTTCCTTGAGGGTTTGGCATGGGTATGGACTAGTATTTCGGGTTTTCGCTGATTATCTTTTGTGAGGATCATTGGTGGATACGGCGTTGGTTTGAATGTCGGGTAGCATCTGCAAACTGAGGAATGGATATTTGAAGATTGGGTTCCTTTCGAGCGGGATGATCGGTGTGGAAATGTGTTTTGCGAAGGTTGCTAGTGCTAGTGGGAATCAATCTAAGTGTAAGTGTGGGTTTCATGCAAGGTTATCTTGGGAGGTTGGTGATAGCGACCGGGGGTTTGTAGTCAGTGCCTTATGTGGGGGAGAATTGGAGAGTTCTCCAGAGGATCGACGAGTATAAAAGGTTGTTTACCTGCATGGAATTCAGTAGTGTCTCGGTCAGCCGAGGGCATTGGTTGGTATGAGTAAATGGCAGGCATGCGGGGCGGGATAGAGACCAAGAGCTTGATTGTGCAGGACCTGGGATCAGGCTTGGATCAAGTATGTATGATGGAGATAGAGTTCGAAGCCCCTAGGGGGGTAGAACAGTATGCATGGGAGGTTTTCCTGGAGAGGTAACTCGGAATGTTGATTGATAGTTAAGCGGTCCGGATAGACTGAAGGCCAATGGGCATACCAGTCAGGCCGAAGGCTCGGTGAACGGTCCAGCTAGACTGAAGGCCCTGGAGGGAGGTCCCGGTTTGCTGAAGGTTATGAGAGTGGTCCAGTTTGACTGAAGGCCTGGTAAGGCGGTCCAGTCATGCTGAAGACTCTGCATGTGTCGCTAGATCGGTGTGAGGTAATGGATTGAGTATGTCGCGATATGTTAGCGTTGCAAGGTCTAGCCCCGGAGATTTATCGCAATCAGTGAAGGTAGTGCATGCACTTGAGAGTCTTCTCGGGTGGATTCAGAGTATGTATGGTGTATGGGATAGCAGTTACACTATAAAGAGGTGGTGTAGTGTTGGGTGAGCACCGTAGTACTTGTCGTGGTGACAAGGCGGTCGAGTGGTTTTCCTTGGTAAGGAAAGAGGGAGGAATGTAATTCCTAAGGGGAGTGCAAATTCACAGAAGTGAAAGCGGCAGTGTAGAGTTATGATCGAAGTGGTTCGACGGTGGTCATTGAGCAGCGTGTGCGGCGGCGGTTTGGGATGACATCATGAGGGGATGTCTGCTGGGGTTGCAGGAGGGATTTCTGAGGCTGTAAAGTCAAGAGGCTCGTAAGGGATGCAGATATTGAGTTTTGGGTTCCCAACTTGATTTCGAGAAGGGATTTGTGTATCAGTGGTTCATCCTGATGGATGTTTTGAGGGTCGTCAGAGTGATGGGTTTCCTAACACGAGGGTGCTAGAGCTAGTTCAGCATGTGCATTCGATTGCAAGAAGAGAACTCATGGGAGTTACTCTGAAGAGTGTGTCTTTCTGTCAGCATGGAATGGATAGAGTTGGACTCGGATCGGGAATCGGGTGGTGCAAAGTTATTTATAGCTCATATGGGTCGAGTAATGGTTGTAATTTGGAGCAGTGATGCATCATGGGTAGTACTCAGTTGTTGTGTGTGGTTATCAGAGGGTAAAGCCGGTGCCCAGTTTGAGATGGTGGTCAGGACACCGCAAGGAAGGAGAAAGTGAGTTCGAGTTTCGATGGGTATGCCTTGAGGGACCTGGTCCGGTTAAGGCCAGGTGGCGTGTTGTGGGAGTATTTTGGAGATGAGTTGTCATAGGCTTCGAGGACGAAGCCTACTTTAAGTGGGGGAGAATTGTAACATCCCGGTATAGAAAGAGTAGAGTTGAAGGACTAAAAGTGTAAATTTTAAAGGGCAACTCGGCGAGTCCATGGATGGACTCGGCGAGTAGGGTCGCGACTTTGGTCGCGAGTCAAGTGGCCGACTCGGCGAGTCCAAAGATGGACTCGACGAGTAGGTGCTGAGTGGAGAAAACCCTAAATCTGGGGAATGAGCCCTATTTAAAGAACATTATATCCCTCCCCAGCCTCTTTGATTCCCCTTGAAGTCCAGAAACCCTAGAAAGCGTGATTGAAGAAGATTAGAGTGCATTTGGAGCTTAGGGAGGTGTTTGTTGAAGAAATCTTGAAGGATAAGAGGCTTGGATCAAAGGGCTTTGCTTGGATTCGAGTTTCATTGCAGTTGGGGCATTCTTTTGAGGTAACATCTCTTTCTTGGGCTATCACTCTTATGGATTCATCATTTTGGGGTTTGTGGAGAGTTTATTTTGGTATGTTTTGGAGTTTGGGGGTTAGATCTGAGGTTGCTACCTCAGATCTGGAATACTGAAGGCCTAGAGCGCATTAAAGTTCATGTGTTTGAGTGCTTAGTGAAGCCATCATGTACCAAACCCTAGCTCTAAAGTGAATAAGGCCTATATCTCTTTGGATTCATGTAAAGTTTGCCACTTTACGTGATGAATGGATTGTAGGAGGCTAGATCTATGTTTTGGATAAATTGCATGGCCTGGAATGCTTCTGTATGGATTCAGACCGGTGGTACTCGGCGAGTCATATGGGTGGACTCGACGAGTTGCTTGAAGATGAGCTGGAACTCGATGAGTTGGATGAACAACTCGGCGAGTAGGTTGAAGATAGCCTTAGATTCGGCGAGTCTGTTCTTGGACTCGGTGAGTCTTGTTGAAGAGTCCGAATATTTTTTTGTTGAGTCGAGAATCGGTGAGTCAAGGGATGACTCGTTGAGTTGGGTGCGAGTGGACTCAGAGTTGTTGGACTCGGCGAGTCTCGGGGTGACTCGGCGAGTTAGGTCGCGGATTGAGGGAAGTTCTGAGCATAGGGACTCGGCGAGTCATCGGGTTGACTCGGCGAGTAGAGTCAGTCAGGGGTTGACTTTGACTGTCCAAGGTTGACCAGTTGTCGTCCAGGGGTATTTTGGTAATTAAGGGTATTTATTGAGTTGAAGTGTTTTGGTGTTTAGTGGAGTAGTTCGTGTCGGAGTTTGGAGCAGCGGAATCTTATCCTTTCAGCCGGCAGTTCGAGGTGAGTTATCCTCACTATATCAACAGGGTCTAAGGCACCAAGGCCGGCCCTTTATTGGATTGTGATTCGGATATGGTTGTTATGTTATTTCTTGACATGTCTGCATCCTGGTAGCTAGGATGGTATATGCTAGAGACCTGATTAAGGTCAGTTTCCTGATATGTAGAGTGATGCTATGCTCGACTGCTCGTGACTGGTTAGGTCAGTAACCTAGTTAGGGCAATGATATGTTATGTGATATGCTTGATTGGTTTGTTGACTATGCCTGTTATATGATTGTATGTTATGTGCACATGGACTAGAGATGGGTTGAGGTGGGTCCTGCTTTGTGCTTTGTGCCGTAGCCTGGAAGGGCGTATATGTGGTTGGTATTTTGGGGGTATCTCACTAAGCTTTCGGGCTTACAGTTGTGGTTTAATGTTTTTCAGGTTCTTCAGGAGGCTGTGGCAAGGCAAAGGCGTGATCGTACCGTTCCTCGCGTGTATGTTTTTTGAAATGGACCTGGGAATATTCTGATAAATAATGTATTGAAAACCTTTTTGTAATAATGTTATTAAAATGAATTTTTTTGAAAAGTTTAAATTATGTTGAAATTTTTGGTCGTTACAAAAGGGTAGTGTTATAATTTGAATGGCCTAAGTGTGAAAATGACCATGTGTGGAGCATAAAGATGTAATGTAAGCTCCTTTTCAAACTTGTGGTTTTTCAAAGATGATGAAAATATCCAAATGTGGACTAAAAGACTCTCTAAAATCCTAAGAAATCACAAAAAGTTTATGGTGATGTAAAGAGACCAGATATGGATTCTACTCGGGGAGAAGCACCAATGCTTCATCCTAATAGTTCAAACATGATCAAGTGTGATCCTCTCATCAGTAGTGACCGCAAGGCTAAGAACATCCATTGCTATAGTATATCCTACATTTGTTAGTATTGTATGCATAATGCTTCATGAAACTACCTGGACATGATCACTTACCCCTTTAAGCTACCAGCATCTGATCCCAAGTATGAAATCCCAAACTACAGCTAATGGTCCCGGTTCGATGGGTGAGATAGAAATAAGATCCTGGACCAATAATGATACAATAACTGTGAACCTGTTCCATGGTTTCCAAGGAGGTGAGAATAAACAGACAACAAAAATGCATGAATGCTAATGCCTTAAGCTAAATGTTATGCAAAAATATAAAAGATGGAAAAGAAGAAAATAAAATCTTTTTGAAACTAAAAACAAATGAATGCAAATTAACTTAAACTAATATGATATGCAACCTAACAAAAAAAATGCATGAAAAATTAAAAGAAAGGGAAAGGCCCCACCCTAAGCTTAAGAACATGCATTGTCCTCAATGCTTAAGGAAAGAGTAGAAAGGACCTAAATCAGAGGTTCGGGCGGTGGGAAGTTCCCGTGGCGATAGTGGTAGTCCCATATATCTTGGACCTGGCGGGAAGTTGGTGGGAAGGACTGCTCCATCTGATAAACACGGGTCACCACATCCTGGATGGCCCGAGTGTTCTCTTGCGTTTGGGTATCGATGCGCTACACCGTGCAGAACATTGTGGCGAATTGTTCAAAGAACGTAGGGGGGAAATATGCTGGGACTTCGTGTCCTCCCTGCTGTTGTGGCTGATATTGAGGTTCGACGTATTGCTGTGGAGGCTGAAACTAGTCATCCTCATCATCTACAGGAGGAGGGTAGTCTGATGGAATGATCCATTGATCGGGGTCGGTTAGCTCAAAACTCCCTAGATACTCGTGGGGAAGAACGAGGTATGGTTGGTTGTCAAGAATCCACATGGGACCAACGATCAAATCCCAAATGAGTTGCATTCAACGAAGTGCGTGGCCATCAAGGCTAGAGGGGCCGAAAGCTTTTTCGAATGGAAGAGTAGAGAGATGAAGATGAAGCGGTGGCCGATATGCATTAAGGGTGATCAATCCCCCAATGAAAATGTCTCATTTGTCCATAGTTGTGAGGTTGTAACATTTGGTGAAGAAAAAGGAGGAAAAATCTGGCCGCAGACCATTCTCACGAGTCATGCACCAAAGAAAAAATAATTCCTCCTTTGAAATTTGTCCCACTTCGGAGTGGCAAAAATAGTGCATGTGAGTACTCGATGCACTAGGCGTAAACATGGGTGAATTATGGAGGGGGCTTTTGACGAAGATGATGAATATTGTGGCTCGTTGGTAATTTGTTGCCAAAGGTGATGCTCATTGAAGTTTCCAGGCCATGGGTCTTGTTGGTAATATAGGTTGTCCACGGGAGTACCCATCAGGGCGTTCACGATGCGATGCGGTAAGGACCGTTTCTCGCCAAGCATTTGGAAGGTGATGGTTTCGGCTGTCTCCTTGGCATTGAATGTGGCAAGAAATTCCAAGGTGGGTTCAACATAGGTGGTGGCGCAATTATAGAAGAATTGACCCCACCCAATGTTGTTAAATAACGCTTGGACTCCATCGAGTACCCCAAGACAAGCAAAAGATTCCCTATGTAGGAATTTTGTTGACTTGACTTGATGCTTATTCGAAACGAGAAAATCATATGTTTTGCGGTCCTCGCGATTCAACAAACGAAACGGGGGATCCTTGGACTTTCCTTTCGACCCTCCTTTAGAGGAAGTAGCCCCCGTCCCCGTTCTTCCATGTTTAGACATTTACTCCGGAAAAATTTTTACCAATAATAACTTTCAATCCACACCAAAGGCACACAATTCCAACAAATGGGAAATTGGGATGTAAATAATCAAGTTGAAGGAATGAAATTACCCAATTTCTTAGACTCGGAATGAATTAGTGCCACCAAAAAGATGTCGTCAAGACACACCCCAAGCTTACAATTTTGCTCCGTATTTGACGATTTAATCACTAAAAACAACCCCACAAACGAGCTTCAAGATTACTTTCTGGCGACTAGAGTGGAGGCACCCGGAATTCGACGGAAAGTTTTCGTGAGTTTTTGCAGAAAGATTGGTATGGTTAGAAAGCCCTTGAGGAGATAAACAAAACCCTGTGCTCGGAATCTCCAATGGTGGCCGGAGTTAGTCGGAAAATGCGAAAGAAGGTGGTGGTGGGTGGTGGTGACACCCGGAATTCCGGCCACAGATCGGACCGGAATTTGGGTGCAGTTTGTAGAGGACGAAAAATGGTGAAGAATGGCGGTGGTTTCACGAGATTCCCAACCGGTAGAACTCCAGGAAAATGGATTTTTGTGAGAAGTGGGTTATGGAGTTCTTTAGCTTCTAGAGAGAAAATGGGGGAGTTTGTTAGGTTAGAATGAAGAAGAAGGGTGCTGGAGGAGTTTAATCTATAGTCAAGAAAGGTTAAACCCGGGTTAATGTTGGTCAACTCATTAAACCCCTTGGTCAACGAAAGTCAAAGCAGTCAACAACTCAAAAGAATCAGTCAAACGACCAACATGCGGGCAGGGCGCGGGTCGCGTGCTGGCCGTGTCTACTTGCTCGAAATGTACTGATGCTCTCGGATCCCACACGCGGGTTGGACTCAGGCCGCGAGTACTGATGGGCACAAAAAAATAATTCTAAGTGTTAGAACATCCACGCGGGCAAGGCGCGGGCCGCGTCTAGTTGCTGGAAAACTCCTGAACTCCCTGACCTTTCACGTAGGTGGGGCTCGGGCCGCGGGCTGGCTGTGGGTGCTGAACGATAATTGGATCAGTGAGCTACGCGGGCCGCAGGCCATTCTTTGTTATTCTTCACACGGGCTGCGGGTAGGCCGGCACTTCAAAAGATTGAGATTTTTTTGCAAAATTTGATTTTTAAGCCAAAACGATCCCCGTAAGGCCCGGTTTCAAAATTTTGACAAAATTTGGAGTAAAACGGAGAACGAATGGTGAAACCTTTCAAAAATTTATTTTTTTAAAATCCGAAAAGAAACGTTTTGTAAAATGATTTATTTGAATTTGAAAAAGGGTGAAAGCACATTGCTTTCCAAAAGTGCCCTTCTTTAACGTCTTTGGCGAGACGTCTTCCTAGCTTGCTTCAACACATCAGGACATCCAAATGGATGATTTCAAGAGCATTAGCACTGAAAGCTTCATAGAATGGTTTCAACCGGTGCCCATTGACTTTGAAAATTTGTCTCGTCTTTTCGCTTTGAATTTCTACCGCCCCATGGTCAAAGGTCTTTATCACAACAAAAGGTCCAATCGATATTGACCTTAGTTTGCCTGGAAATAGCTTCAATCGTGAATGGTATAGTAAGACCCTATGCCCCAATTCAAAATGCTTCCGAGTGATGGACTTGTCGTGGAAGAGCTTCTTTTTCTCCTTATAAATCCTTGTGTTTTCATAGGAGTCGTTTCTCAATTCTTCTAGCTCTTGGAGTTGAAGTTTCCTATGTCTTCTCGCCTCGTCAATGTTGAAGTTGCATTGCTTGACCGCCCAAAATGCGCGGTGCTCTAATTCGACGGGAAGATGACATGGTTTTCCAAAAACCAATCTGAAGGGCGACATTCCTATCGGTGTCTTATAAGCGGTCCGATAGGCCCATAAGGCATCATCAAGCCTCAAACTCCAATCTTTCCTTGTCAGGTTCACTGTTTTCTCAAGAATAGACTTCACTTCACGATTCAAAACCTCCGGTTGACCATTCGTTTGAGGGTGGTAGGCGGTAGAGACACGATGGGTCACGTTGTACTTTTTTAGCAACGCATCCATCATCTTGTTACAAAAATGCATCCCTCGATCACTAATCAACACCCTAGGTACACCAAACCTTACAAAAACATTAGACTTCAAAAATTCGATAACCGTTTTGGCATCGTCCGATCTAGTGGCTTTGGCCTCAACCCATTTAGAAACATAGTCAACCGCGAGCAAAATATAAATGTTGTCAAATGAGACGGGAAATGGGCCCATGAAATCAATCCCCCATACGTCAAAAATTTCACAAACAAGGATTGGATTTTGGGGCATTTGATTCTTTTGCGAAATGTTTGCCGTCATTTGGCACCGTTCGCAACTTTTTCAAAACAAGTAACAATCGCGTGACATGGTCGGCCAAAATAGTCCACATTCAAGAACCTTTATCTAGGTTGGGCTAGGTCCGAAGTGTCCCCCACAAGCAAATTCATGACAGAATTGCAAAATAGATCGGTGCTCTTGTTGGGGTACACATCGCCTAATGATTTAATCGGGATAATATTTCCAAAAATAAGGCTCATCCCACACATAGTATTTTGCATCACTTTTGAGCTTGTCTTTTTGAGCACGTGTGAATGTGTCGGGATACCTTTTTGTGAACAAAAAGTTAACGATATCGGCATACCAAGGAATAAATTGAGTAAGGGCAAAGAGATGCTAATCTGAAAACTCGTCCTGCAATGGGAGAGGAGTTTCATTTGAAGTGATCCGGCTTAGATGATCGGTAACAAGGTTCTCGCATCCGCTCTTGTCCCAGATTTCCAAGTCAAATTTTTGTAACAGTAGGATCCACCGGATGAGTCTTGGCTTTTCATCTTTCTTTGTCATCAGGTACTTGAAAGCCGCATGATCTAAATACACTATAACTTTGGTGCCAAGTAGATATTGCCAAAACTTCTCCAAAGCGAACACTATGGCCAATGGTTCCTTCTCCCTGGTAGAGTAGTTGTTTTGAGCATTGTCTAGTGTCCTTGATGCATAATAGATTGCATGGGAGGCCCTCCTATTCTTTTAACCCAAAACAATGCCTATTGCATAGTTGCTTGCATCACACATGATCTCAAAGGGGAGATCCCAATTTGGTGCTTGCATGATGGGAGCGGATGTAAGCAACTCTTTGAGCTTGTCAAAAGCTTCTTTGCATGCCTCATTGAACTCGAAATCAACCTCATGTTGCAAGAGTTGGCACATTGGTCTTGTTATCTTTGAAAAATCGTTGATGAACCTTCGGTAGAATCCGGCATGACCTAAAAAAGAACGAACTTCCCGAACACAAGTCGGGTAAGGTAAGCTTTGAATAAGATCTATTATTGCCTTATCTACCTCAATTCCTTTCTTTGACACAATGTGACCTAAAATGAGACCTTGACTCACCATGAAATGACATTTTTCAAAATTTAGAACCAAATTTTTTTCAATGCATCTTTTTAAAATTTTGGTGAGATTGGTCAAACACTCTTGAAAGGAGTTGCCATATACCGTGAAATCGTCAATAAAAACTTCAATTATGTTCTCGACATATTCTGAAAAGATACTAACAATGCAACGTCGGAAAGTGGTCGGGGCGTTACACAATCCGAATGGCATTCTACGGTATGCGAAAGTGCAAAATGGACATGTGAAACTTGTCTTTTCTTGGTCTTCCGGTGCCACTGGGATTTGGTGAAAACCGGAATACCCATCTAGACAACAATAATGGGATTTCCCTGCCAACCTTTCTAACATTTGATCAATGAAAGGCAATGGAAAATGATATCTTCGTGTGTTTGCATTGAGTTTGTGGTAGTCAATACATACTCTCCACCCGTTTTGCACATGGGTGGGGACCATTATACCTTTGTTGTTTTCGACCACCGTGATTCCCATCTTCTTTGGAACGACTTGCACCGTGCTTACCCACTTGCTATCCGAGATTGGGTAGATCATCCCCGCATCAAGGAGCTTCAAAATCTTTTTCTTGACAACTTCCATCATTGGTGGGTTCAACCTTCTTTGTGCGTCCTGGCTTGGCTTGCATTCATCATCCATCAAAATTTTGTGCATACAAGTGGAGGGACTGAACCCTTTAATATCCGCAATCGTCCAACCCATGGCTTCTTTATGCTCCTTCAACACCTTGATGAGTTTTTGTTCTTCAAATTCGGTTAAGTGATTTGAAATGATAACCGGAAGGGTTTCATTCTTTCCCAAGTAGGCATACTTCAAGTGTTGACGTAAGACCTTCAATTCCAATTCGGGTGGTTGAACAAGGGATGGAGGCAATTTTGTATGAGTTGGGGGAAATTCAATTTTCGTGACATCTAATCTTGTGGATTTCTTTATCTCCATTTTATTTACCAACTTCTCAACTTCCGGATCCAAAGAATTAATTGCTCAGCTAGCTTCCCACAATCAAATCCTTTGCTTAAGATCATCTCCAACATATCACCGTTAGATAACTCAAATAATTCTTGAGTAATTGGCTCAACAACATCAACAAAGTACAAAGATGAAACATCACTAGGATATCTCATGGAATCATAAATATTAAAACTTATTGTTTCGCCATCAAACTCCATTGTTAAACTTCCTGCATACACATCAATCTTCATCCTAGCCGTCTTCAAAAACAGTCTCCCAAGCAAGATTAGAGCCGATTTAGAGCACACTTGCTCATTTAGGTCAATCACCTAGAAATCCGCCGGGAAGACCAATTGGTTCACTTTCACTAGGACATCTTCCAAAACACCTCTAGGAAAGACACTTGATTTATCCGCAAGAGAGATTATGACACCGGTTTCACTTAAGGGTCCGACATTCAATGATTCATACACTGAATAGGGCATAACATTGATAGAGGCACCAATATCCAGCATAGCACTACTAAAAGTGACATCTCCAATATTGCAAGGGGCCGTGAAAATTCTGGGATCTTTGCATTTGGGTGGAAGTTTCCTTTGTAAAACCGTGGATGCGTTTTCATTCATCAAAATTTTGTCATTTCCCTTCAACTTCCTCTTGTTGGTACAAAGTTCTTTCAAGAATATTGCATATCTCTGGATTTGCTTGATTCCATCAAGTAGAGGGATGTTTACTTCCACCTTTCGGAAGGTGTCCAAAATTTGTTTCTCCTCCATATTCTTCTTTGAAGTTGCAAGTCGGGAGGGGAGCGGTGGTTGAGTGGCTATTGGTGTTACTAGAGGGGTAGTCTTCTTTGGGGCTCTGACTTGTGCATCGTTCTGGACTATATTTTCTTCAATGGGAATGATCTCTATTTCTTCCTCTTCTTCCCTCGGCTTCTTCTTCGAACTATTTTCTTTGGATTGTTTGCCACTTCTCAAGGTCACCACATTGACATTAGGGTTCTTTTAGGTTTGAGAGGGGAGTTTACCACGTGATTCCAACTCGCTTATGGATGTAACTATATCTCCCATTTGTGCTTCAAGGTTGGAGATACTAGTCCTTATCTCTTTTTGGAATTGTTGGGTACTAGTGGCTAGGGATTTGACAATGTCTTCAAGAGACATTTCGGAGCTACTTGCTTGAGATTGAGGACGTTGTTGATGATGATGTGGAGGGTGCAGTTTGGGTTGATAATGTAGTTGTTGATGTTGGTAATGAGGTTGCGGTGGTGGATAGGATGGTCTAACCAATGTATTTTGAGGCAATGGTCTTGGGTTGTAGCTCATGTTGGGATCTGGCTTCCAACTTGAATTATATGTATTTTGTTAACCGGATGGTTTGTTGTGGTAGTTTTGGACTCTCCCGTGGCATTCACATGCTCCACATATTCTTAAAGGATCGGACACATATCCGTAGGATGTCCCATTGTTGCACATATTCCATAAACCATCACTTTGTGTTGTGTGTCTCTCTTCATGTCTTGGCGTGCGCCAAAATGTTGAGAATTCGCAGCTATGGTGTTGAAAAGTTTTCTTGTTTGTTGTGGAGTTTTACTAAAGACATCACCAACACTTGAGGCACCAACTAGTCTTCTCTCCATTGGCAACAACCCCTCATAGAAGTTTTGAATGAGGAGTTGTTCCAGAATTTGGTGTTGTGGGCAACTATAGCACAAGTTATTGAACCTTTCCCAATAATCATGAAAAGTCTCATTTTGACCTTGGTGAATTCAACAAATCTCATTTCTAAGACTTGAGACTCTTGAAGCAGGATATAATTTATCTAGAAAAGCTCATGCCATGTCGGTCCATGAGTTGATCGACCCTGGTGGAAGATAGAATAACCAATCTTTTGCTCTATCGGCCAATGAAAAGAGGAATGCCCTTAGCTTGATTTGGTCATTAGTTGACCTTTGTGGCTTCATACTAGTGCAAATAATGTGGAACATATTCAAATGCTTATGAGGGTCTTCATTCTCCAATCCATGAAAAGTTGGTAGGTGATGGACTAAAATTGACTTCAACTCCAAGCCTCCTTCCAAAACCGGGTAATTGATAATGGTTGGAGTTTGTGTAACATCGGTATCCATCATTTTCCTCAAAGTTCTTTTGGAAACTTCTCCTCCGTCCGCCATTGCAATTGTTTCAATAATGGGGGGGGGGGGTTTGTTGTAGAGGTGGTGTTTCAGGAATTTCTTGGCGAGGGTCGGGACTAGAATCGGGTTCTATATCACTTAATGAAGCGGTTTCAACCTCCGGGACCCCGTGGAAGTTAGAAGTTTGACCACGTTCAACTCATTTTTCCTTCGCCAGACGCCTTGCTTCTTTTTCAATTTCCAGGTTGTAAATCAAGTCACCTGTACGCATAGAGAAACAAATTGATTAAAAATAAACCAATCCTCGGCAACGGCGCCAAAATTTTGGTGTTTGTCGAGGCCAACAAAAATAATAACCCTAAATATTACACACTAAAATAGTGTGCAATGGTAAAGGGATCGAATCCACAGAGATTGGTTCAATTTTATAACTCTACGAAAAATCTTTTTGTAAAACATACTTGAAAATGACATTAAATTAAATGGGGGGGGGGGGGGGGTTGGTCTTTTGAAATACTTGAAATAAACTATAATTAAACTAAGATTTAAATAAACAATTTCAACAAAAATAAGAGTTTGATGTAAAATCAATAAGACAGGGATGGTTGACATAAGGTTTCCTCACTTTGACTTTTGATGAACATATCATTAGAATCCAATGAAGCAATACTTGATTTAAATCCTTAATTTGGCTATAGTAATCCAAGAAGCTTGAGACTACCTAGACTTTTCTTAGTTGTTAAAATGGTTAGAGAAGCTCATAACGATTTCCTTAGTCAAAGTCACAATTTCCATTAAGCATGTAATTAGTGAAAGTCAACTAGCATTAAGAACTAAAAAGTCACCAAATCCAAGAGAGGTCAATTGCTTTCACCACCATGTTGGAAGAAATGTTTTTATGATTGTGTGAAGCAAAAATAGCACAAAAATCATTTGCTTCTTCCTAATTTGAGGATGCTATAATTAATCAAGAAATTAGCCAACTAATCACCACAAATACATTTGAACTCATGAACTAAAACATACAAGTAGTAATAATATGTTAAAAC
This sequence comes from Lactuca saligna, assembly GCF_052625555.1. Classification (NCBI taxonomy): domain Eukaryota; kingdom Viridiplantae; phylum Streptophyta; class Magnoliopsida; order Asterales; family Asteraceae; genus Lactuca; species Lactuca saligna. The sequence goes on along the minus strand of NC_136424.1, from coordinate 187,314,690 downwards.
ACAAACATTTCCATAAAGATTTAATAACAAGTTCATGGATTCTTCAATATTCAACAAAAGTTCAAAGGATTCAACAAAAGTCAACCAAGATTTGTTTAGCCAAGCATGGCTAAACTCAAGTAAACAAGGTTAGATAAGATTGTACCAAACATTTGACAAGAATCAAGAGATGAAAAGAAGATATTCTTGAGGTGTTCTTGTCCTTCAAAAGTGCTCCAAACTCCAGAGAGAAAGTGTCAAACTCGGACCTGCAAGATAAGCCTGAAGAGGCACAACAACCTTCCCAATATAGAGCTCTAAGTAAAATCTCAAAATTGCCCTTGTCAAAAATCCACACGGGCTGCGGGGAATCTTAAGCGGGCCGCGTGACTTTGATGGGTTTTTGGATTCCTTCATGTCTTGGGCCCCAACAGCAAGTCCATTGGCCCAATCCGAGTCCATTCAGGTCCTAGCCCATTTTTCTTCAATATTTCTTCAATTTGAGCCCAATTTGTCTCTCCACATCACTCAAAACTTCCGCAAACTCCTAAATATCGATCTTGCACACCGAAGAATCCTCTCATGCCCTTTCAAATTTAAAGCTCAACACTTCCACACCTTCAAGTAATTGACAAGCCCACTCCATGAATCACCTCCACAACCATCAAGCACAAAATCCCAATTGCTCTTCAAGTCCAATCGCCTCCCAAAAGTCCCGCTCCGCTAGTCTCCAAAAAAATCTACAATAATGCTCAAGAAACTAGAAAGTACCCGATATGGTCATAAAAATAATAAAAAGGAAAATATGCATGGGAATTAACTAAAATGCAAATGAAATGTGGTAAAAAAAACTATAAAAAGAAGTAAATAAAATGAAGCTATCAGTGTGTGACTTCATGTCCAAGACATATGTACACACAAACTTGCCATCTTGGTGTTTTGCTAGCCAATAGGGCTTGAGTGACCTGGAACTTTTCAAATCTTTGAACTTGTGGGTTAGGCAGAATAATTGGAAGAGGTGGAGGAAATGAAGTATGATATTGTGGAATATCATCTTCATGTGGAAAGCCTTTTCCAAGAAATTTGGGAAGACCATAGTTCTCTGACCCAAACATCTATAAAGAGAAAAATTCAAGTTGGTTGATTTAAGTCCTTTATATAACACCAAAAACGAAATATTATGACTAGGACCCAACACAATATTTTATAATTGCGAGAAGGGATGCCATAATCCAATTGTATAATGTTTGAAGGTAGGTAAATGACGATTCACCAATTTCCACCATGAAAAACAAAATAAATTACTAAGTTTTAATTGGTTTGAAATTCCTAGATCTTTGAGATTCATTGAACATTTCAATGGCATGTTTAAATCTCGATGTGCCCTTCAAGTTTGTAACTGGGATGCCGAGGATCACAAACAAGGTGTGAATAACCATGCAAACTAGCTTGGTACACCCAATGTTACAGATAATCTAATCAATGTGCCAGTTAACGACACACGCTCCATTGATCTATGATTAACATCAAGTTGTCCTTTCCCACACATTGTCAATTCCAGATTAGCGTGCCGGTTAACCACATACGCTCCACTAATGACTGAACAAAGGTGCAAAGTGTAATTTCATGGATTAGAACCATTTTCACATTTTCCTAAAGTAACTAAGATTGGGAATTTAATAAAAGTTTAGTTACTTTATATTTATCATTATACTTTTAATGATAGAGAATTAATGTCCTATCCTACCCGTTCGGCTAATGACCCTCCAGCACTCAAGGAAGCGGTGGGTGAGAGTGGACACCCATTAAATTGCCATTTTATAGGCAATAACCTTATACCCCCCTTATAAACCGACTTTGTGAACGAGGCCTAGTAACGGTAATACTGACTTGTCTTACACATACACACATACATACATACATACATATATATATATATATATATATATATATATATATATACATATATATGTATATTATTAAACTTATAATATTATAAAGTATAAGGGTTGAATTTTAACTTTTAAAACTCTAGGGTTTGGAATTAAAGTTTCATTTAATGAGACTTTGCGAATTCCAAAACTTGAGGGAAAATTTTGAAACTTGTCAAAACTCTTCACATTCATAACTTATGAGTTTAATGTGTGTTTTATGAAAAGACTCTAGATAATCCATAACTTGAGGACAAGTTATGGAGTTCATTAAAACTATTTATGAAAAGACTTTTCATGTTTCGTAACTTGAGGACAAGTTACGGAACTCATTAAAAAATATTTAGATCAATTCTAACAAGGACAATTTATCATATAATATTCTACTAATCTAACTCATATAGCAATACAATTCATATCAAATAATACAAATAATTAACCTATTATCCTAATATTTGACAATGTTCCTTTCATTTTCATAACATATGAGTTATGGTACTTTTTATTTTCCATAACTTGAGGAAAAGTTATGGAGGTCATTAAAATTCATTTAGATCATTTTTCTAACAATTAAATTATCACATAATTCACGATCTAACTAAACTCATAATCAAGATAATTTTAAATCAACAATTTGTAAACAATTTTGTTTATCATATAAAACAACAATTATTTTAAAAACTTTTTTCAATTATCTTGTGGTTGGATAAGTACAAGCACTACAATATCACAAAAACTAAATTCCAATAATCCAAAAAAGTTTGTTGTAGTGTTCCCAATCCAAACCAGGCCAAGAAACTTGAAATTCTACACACAGGAGTACCAACTCGACGATTACACGAACTAGACTCATCAAGTTGGGTTGTTTCTGAGCGAACTCGATGAGTTAGCCCGTGGACTCGGCGAGTCCATCAGTCAGATGCAAAAAATTCGATTTTTTTTTTTAACTTTGATAAACTAGTAAGCATCAAATATAATAGAAAACAATCCTAGGCTTTGATACCACTATTGGGTTTTGAGCACTATTGTGACAACTACCAATTCAGGTCATTCTTGGACTCATGCATCTTTATAATAACCATTCATGCACAACATGCCATGACCTAGTAGTATAAATTAGGTCAAAAATCTTGCATAACCTAGGATCCAACTAAGGTCTAGGACTAATATACTCGATACTTACAATTCTAGTAAGTTGCTTAGCTACAATAGAAATGCCAATACTATAATTAGAATAAAGCTTCAAGCTTTGTTATAATTGAAATAGGGTATAAAACTCTAAAAATAAATTAAAACATTCTAATTATACTTCAACATGTTGTCGAATATCAAACAATATTCCAAAAACCCTAAAGAGCCAAAAATCCAAAGTTATAAATTATAAAGCTTAAAAACTTTATAAAATTCGGCTATAAACTTCCTAATATCAAATTTTATTAATCAAATTATGGATTATACCAATGAACTAGAAATATAAATTACAAGTATTAATCATAAATTATTTGTTGAAAACAAGATTTTTAAATAAATCAAATTGCTTAATAAACATTTTATAAAAATGAATGTTTTTATATAAAATATAGGAGGGAAGTTTATAAAGTTTAAAATTTAGGAGAGAGGAGGCCAAAATGCATGCAAAAACCGGCCATCACCTCTCCCCATGCCCTCTCTCTTCCCCAAAACACAATCATTAAGCTTAAACCCTTACTCCACCTCTTCCCTCTTCACTCTCTCACTTCACTCTCTTCACACACTTCACTCTCTTCTTCCCTCACTCTAAACTCACGAAAATCCTCTCATTTCTCTGCAAAATTTCGAGATTGTGAAGCCCTTGAAGTGTTCTTACTTCTCTCAAGGTCAAAACCAAGGTAAACAACAACATCTTCTTCCATAGTTTCATGGTTAAACCTCTTTTTCTTCTTAGTCTTCTCTACTTTTCGGATTCTATGCCTTTCCATGGCTAGAAATCTTTATTCTCCCCTTGTGGTTTGTAGATTCTCACCATAACACAATGCATGTGTTAGAGATGGTGAAAATCCGGGATCAAACCCATGCAAGGAGTGGAAAAGATGCACATATGATCATGTGACATCAAAACCTAATATTTCATGTTCTTCTCCACTTCTTTTGTGTTCATGCATGAACAAAAGCATTTAAACCATTTCTAGTACATCTTGGATGCTCATTCATTCCATGCATGTGTTAGAAATCGGGCCTTACCAAAGACATGCATGATGTTCTTGTTGAAATACCCTAATAATGCACACAAGCAAACATGCAATCTGCCAGATTACTTTGTTCTAATTTGAACAATCATAACTCAGTCATTTCTTAACCAAATCATGATATTCTTTTTGTATTGGTTAGTTCCACGAGTTAACTTTCAAACCCAACTGGTCTCACTGTAAAATATTAAATATCCGATTTTTAGCAGATTTTACAAAAAGGTTGCGCATACAGCTCTTTTTCTGTGATCACTGTTTTTATCTTGCTTAAACAATGGCCTTAAACCCAACCATAAATCTGAGGAAAAATACCTTAGAAACTTAACATATCTAGTGAATTATGGTTGAAATTTCGTGGCTTAAAACCTCACTGAATGGGTTACACAAATTCATGAACTTCAGCCACATTTACACTTCATGCATTATTGCATGCAAATTTTCTTAAAATGTTTGAAATCATTACCCTCATTTCTCTTCTGAATACATTTTTTTTACATTTTTCCTTTTGAAAGCCGTTGCATGCATGAGATAATCTGGAAAATTTCAAGAGCTTTTGTTATTTCTTTGATTTATTAGAATTATTGCTAAAACCAAGGGCATAAATCATATAAAATACTTCCAGAGGTCAATAAATCCTAAATAAATTCATGGATGATCCTTATGGGGAATAATGACCCCTCACCAAATTTCAGCAATTTTTGTTACTGTTTCATATGATTTCTAATTTTCTTTTATTTAGGACATGATAAATTTCAAAACCACTTTATAGGATGTGAAAATTGTATCTAACAATTTTCGCATACCTTACCTATGATGGGTGACTCCAGAAAATAATTTCAAGATTTTCCATCATGTTTTACTATTTTTCCCAATTTTTGGTAATTATAATGGTCTAAAAATGGGAGAAATAGTTCTGATTATCCAAAATTCATGAAAATTTACCAGGATATAATATTATAGAGTAGGAGGTTATATAAAAATTTTGAGTATTTTTCTCTACTGTAAACTATTTTTCTCTTATTTTCTAAAGTTAATTGCACTAAAATACACTTAAATATACATAAATACCCAAAACCAGTTTATACATTATGAAAACCACTTTTGATATTTTTCCCAGGATATTTATACTGTAAATGATGTTACAAAAATTTATGGTGATTTATTTTAACTGTTTAATATTATTTCTTTAATTAATGACTATTTAAAGGAATAAAGCAAGGAAAAATAGAAATACCCACTAAAAAATATCTTTTATATTTTTCCCAGCCTATTTATGTATAATAACAATTAAATAAAAAGTTTGGGTAATTTTGGAAACTATTTTCTATTTATTTCAATTTTTATTGAGATAAATGCTCAAAAATCATAAAATATAATTAAACAGCTTGGAAATCCATTTTTATAATTTTCCCAGCTTGGTATTGTGTAATAACAGTTAAATAAAAAGTTTGAGAATTTTTATCCCTCGAATGCTATTTTCGTGAATTTATGTTGTAATAAGGACTTAAAAATTTGGAAAGTTTATATTCCAAGGTTGTAATTAATCGCCCGATATATATAATTTCATTACTTCAGAAAAAGTGTAACTAATTGATATAAAATCCAATACTAAACCATAAATTGGCATTTCCCTATATGTAGAGTTTAGTATATTAGCATTAGATATCGACATGGAAACTCACTAGTGCGTGTGTTTGATATCGTAGGATCCCGGTAGTAAGACGTTGGTGCATCCCGAAGTACCTCTTGTGTCTACACAAAACATCGTGAGTATTCACGCACTCCCCTATTTTCGGTTTTTATGTTTTGGGGTGGAAAAGCATGTCCAGAAAAACTACTGTTTGCATGTTGTATTTAAATTGAATTGTATCAAACATGATTGCTATTGTATTGCTATGTTTCTTTATGTATGTCTATGCAACACGGAACATGAGAACTTATCGTACTAAGGCCCTTCCCTTATCTCTAACCATTAACTCTTTGAGCCAATGGTCGTTATGGATAGCGCTATTAGGAATTGACAACTCCTCACTCGCCCGAATCGCTGGAGTGCATGATACCATATTCATCTATGGAACGATAAGCATAGATCTCGATAGGGCTTCAGTCATAGGTTTGGTTGAGACTCATTGTTTGCTCATACACATACAAACTCGTTTCTCGTTATAGCAATAAACTTGTATTCATTAATAGCAATCAACTTGTTTATCATTGAAGCAATGTACTTGTATTTACGAAAAGCCTTATTGTACGCTCGATTTTTATAAACTTGTGATACTCACCAACTATTTTCATAGTTGACGCTCGTTTTACATGCTTTTTCAGGAAGTAATTAGTAAGTGGATGTAAAGATTCATCATCATAGAGCATGCTGCATCGTGTTGAAGCTATTATGAAGCTATATTTTGAACAATGTTATTTTGAAAAACTTGTAAACTTTTAAATACTGCTATGGTGATGTATCTTTATCTTTTGCATTGAAACAGTTATCGCTGTCATACCTTGCGTTTCCGCTTTAGCGGGGTGTAACAACTATAACACTCATATGGTGCACATGCAACTCTAAATGCTTTGGATCTATGTTTTCTCTAATTATACATGCATTTTCAATTTTCCAAAGCATTCTCCCTAGTTAGCATACAATTGAAGATGTATAATATAAAACTTACTTTGGATGCTTACCTCTTGAGTAGGGTAGAATTCTTGACCTTTGAAAGCTTGAACACCTCAAGTGTGACGCCTCTATTGGTTTACAAACACCATATGCAAGAGGAGGCTTGATGTCACATACCGGCCGTCGGCGCAAGCACCGGGCAGTGTAACGTCATTTCTTGTATCATAGTTATCAACTTCCTGAAAACACATGCATTTTAAAATACGTCAACATAAAGTTGGTAGGTTCACATGTTTTGACTCCATATAAAATAACACTTTTTATCAAGTTCAAAAGTATAGTTTTGAAAGCATCATTTGGACTCTCCAACATTTTATATATATATATATATATATATATATATATATATATATATATATATATATATATATATGGTATAATGGTTTACTTATTAAATAAGTGATATACCTATAAATTTCACATATTATGAATAATTGATTGTAATCCCATACAAACTAAGGTTGCTATGTATAAATCTTATTTCAATTCTATACGAGTAAAACCACTACGTATAAATCCATTTCAGTTCTATACGAGTATAACCGCTACATATAAATCTATTTCAATTCTATACTAGTAAAACCGCTATTTACAAATCTATTTCAATTCTATACGAGTAAAACCGCTACGTATAAATCTATTTCAATTCTATACGAGTAAGTGTGATAGGTATAATTTCTACTTAATGAGCAAGTAGTATACATACAAGTTCCTTGTACTTAGAGTATAAGTCTTTGGGAAGCTTATACTTAAAATTCATACTTGTATATCGACAAAGTATAATGCTTCTAAAGTTGTGCTACCATGAGTCTGTAACCGTTGCTAGACATACAAACCTCTTATGAAAAGATATCCCACCAATGGTTCCTTTATTGGTGCCACAATAAAACCGCCATTGGTACCATAAAGGATTCCACCAAGGTAAATACTTCCCCCGTATGCTTCATCAATGTCGAGTCCATAACAATCAATAAGACAGTTCGTCACCCTCAGACCGTTGGGTTGTAGCTAGCAACTATGACAACCCGAAATTTCCATTATGTACGAACATTATCAAGTCAACAGAAGTTATAACAGTCACAGTAAATTTTCAGACTTTTCCGTATAAGTTTGAGTATTTCAGGGTTTACACTTAAGGAGATATCAAGAGATTGGATGCACTAGGGTGTTGTGCAACACTGTTATTCCAAAACTCTATTATATTAGAGTGCATTACGGGAATAAAATATTTTCTGCCAAAAATCTCAGGACTATAAATATGATTCTTAGCCAAATTATTTCATTTGTTACATTTCCAACTAGAGAAAAGCCATTTTCTCTCTCACGGATCTTTGGGTTTTCATCCCAAATCACGAGTACCTCTCTCTAGTTGTATTATATGGCTTATAACATGTTTAATAACGTATATTACATATCAAAACTGGAAGATTCAGGAGTTTACCGCCCAAGAACATCTTGGGGAGTAAACTCTTATATAAGGCTTATATGATGCCTAGTCCCTTCCATATGTTAAATAACATCCTTAGGCTTGTATGTAAGTGTATTTAAGACAAGAAAACATCAAAGAAACACCCAAGTTTAGGTGTTCACGGCCCAAGAAGTTCTTGGACCGTGAACTCCAAAAACAAGGACCAAAGAGTGGTTTTAACACTCCTAAAGCTTTGGACAATTACCTAAACTTACTCGTAGTTATTTGAGAGACCTTAAAACATCATAAACCCTTCCCGAAGAGAGATTACGACCGTAATCTCTAAGGGAAAAGGCTCTTGGGTCGTAAACATGAAAGAAGGGCACCAATGTGTGCCTAAGGCCTTCATTAGCCTTACATAAATGTATAGAACTTATCTTACATGAGTTTGGGACTTGAAAGCACAAAAATATCCAATTCCATATGAGTTTATGGTAGTAAACTCAACAGCAAATGGCCTTTGGGCTGAAAAATCCTAAAAGGAGTGTTTTGATGCCCTAAACCCTTCCACGGATTAAACCACCAAGTCAAATTGCTTCTAAAAATCATTTAGGACTTCAAAACACAAAATGACACTAAGTCTAGGAGTTCATGGCCGTAAACACAAGGGTTTACAATTGTAAACTCCTTGTGTGGGGTTATATGGAGAGTAAACTCAAGTATGAAGTCCCTTGGAACGCTAAACTCACTAGCCTTGTCCCACAACAACTTAGATGCAATCCTTAGGGCTTATAACACTTATATAAACTGTTTATTATGTTCTAGGATGTCTGAACATTATCAATTAGTAGTTTAAGACTAATTGGAAACATATATGTGGTATTATATGTTAACTAGGGTTATAAAGTGTGTTCAAGACTTCACTTGTCACCTAGAGATCCTACATCTACAGTTCTCACTACAGGTGAGTTCATACCCCTTAATCAATGTTTTAAATGATTTTAAATGCTTTAATGGGGGGGGGGGGGGGGGGGAATACAAGTAGAAAATAGCATGTTATTAAATCACTCATATGTATTTTATAACTGTGTTTCCATCCAACAGATTTCACATACTACAAAATGTGATGCATGAAATGGTTTTCTATCTTAAAAATACTTTGTTATCAAATGTATTACTTTTGAAATGTTTATTTAAAATGACATAAATTCACTCTTTATTATTGTTCAAAACTCTTAGATGTCTTACAAAACCATTTTTACATTCTTGAATGAAACTATACTTATACACGTATGTTCCTATATATGTATTGAGGTTATAGTTCTCATACTTCATTTAGTTTCCCACACTCTTGAGTAGCAAGGGTGTATTAACCAACTTGAACAACCAATTATCTTCCAATTAATTATCATAGGGATAGTTAGAAGATACAAAACATTATTCCTATTACAAGGAATCACACAAGAGTCAGTTCATTCATGAGTCTATACCTGTACATTACATGATACATGAGTACGTTTACATATGCTTACATGATACATGAGTACGTTTAAGTATGCTTACATGATACATGAATACCTTAAATCAATACCTTACATGAATACTTGTATCGCGATTCACGAGGATGATTTATTAGTACCTTTTTGTGTAAATTGTCCTGCTTATACCAGTTCAACGGGATATCTAGATGGGACTAACCATTCCGAATCCCAGCTGATTAGCACCAGTGTTGATGAACATCTACAGATGCCTATGGTTATTACTTATACAAGGAGTATCTTTACGGGACTAACCATTCCTTGGGCCTACTGTTCGCTACAGAGGTTGATGAACATCTACGGATGCCTACGGTTAATACTTATATTAGGAAATCGATTATGGGACTAACCCTTCCTACTCCCTGCTGCTGCTACAGAGGAAAATTGGATAATCCTCGGATGTTCATTAGGTTATACATTTCGCTTACCGTGATGTCGTGTTAGTCCTAGCACCAAAGGATAACAGTTACATTAGTACATTTTCTTATTTATTTTATTTTGTGATACATTCACATAAATGAAGAGTTAGACTAAGTACTTTTAGTACTAGTCAATAGAAAGGAAAAACTATCATTTTACTTACAAAACATTCGGGTATTTGTAGAAGACTACATTTCATACTAGTAGGAAATAAGGGATTTTCTAGGGTTTTCATACTTATATCAATTGTTTCATTCAAACATTTACATAGCATACATAACAGATTTCCAAAACAAGACAATAACATTTAAATACTTATGAATTCACCAGCTTTAGGCTGATACTCGCTTTGAAAATAACTTGTATTCTCAGGTCAACAGTAGACAGGTACGATGGCTAGGTTTTGAGAAGACGGACCACAGACAAGACTCGTCTTTTATTTTGATTGTATATTTTGGTGTCTTATTACAAGGAAAGAACACATATGTATTAAAACTTTACTTTTAATGCAATGGATGATGTTGTTGCTTGTTTACTACTTTACACTGTTGTGATACTGACATGACGTCCTCTACCCCGGAACGTTTCCGCCGTTCTTGGTTTTGGGGTGTGACAGCAACCATGGGTGGGGTCATCAACCCGTATAGATCTATAGTCCACCGTAAAACCGATTGGGTTGTAACCAACAACCACGGATGGGGCATTAACCCACATAGATCCATAAACAACTTCCTCGCTCCCACGGGATTAACGATTACAGGAAATGTTTTAAAAACCGGTTTGAACCGGCCGGTTGGACCGGGAACTGGGGTAGGGAGCGGTTCAACCATCGCCGTTTTGCATCGATTTCTGAACCGGATTGAACCGGCCGATTTTTAGAAAAACCCGGTTGGACCAGTCAAAAATAAACCGGTTAAACCAAACAAAAACACATGAAAAAGAACCATTTACATAATAAATTTTGGTGATTTTTTTCAAATCTATTGAGTTTTATCTAAATAAAAACATATAGTAAACGTTATAATTTTTTTTGATGTGTTTGTATGTATCTAAAACTATATTTCGTTTCGGTATTATACTTTATTTTCTTTTTAACATATATGGATTGATGTAAAACATTAAAACTTATGGTTATATGTTATTTTAATGTATTTGAATCCATCTACAACTTATTTTATGTGTATTTTTGATGTTTGAACTTGTAAACATCAAATTCATGATTTATATGTGTATGTATGTGTAGGAAAATAGAAACAAAACATGAAAAGTATATAAAACGATTGACCCGGCGGTCGAACCGGTTAAACCGGGATCCGATCACCATACCGGTTCAACTAAAAAACCAGTTTTTAAAACATTGGTTATAGGTCAAAGGATTTCCACTAAGATTGCCAATCTTAGTTGGTGAATGAGGTAGCTCATGTAGACAATAACAATAGCTATAACTTGAGGTAAAACCCTAAGTTACTAGGCTATGCTTTTAAACATTACTCCTAACTTCATAATACTTTAGGCAGTACAACAGCTATAACTTGAGGTAAAACCCAATTTTATCTTAACATGAAACCAACAATAACAGTATATAAGTTTTATCTTGACAGAAAACCAACAATAACAACATACTTATCAATTAACATATAGATCTTCCCTGGAACTATATCGCACATAACATATATATGGAACTCCCAAGTATAACTCAGGGTCTACATTAGTATAATATCATGCTAACAAGTTTAGGATAGCTGTATGTTTTCAAAATATCAAATTCAAACCAACTATATCCTAATTAATATAACTATCTATGTTAATACAAATATATTATCATATAGACATAATATTAACATAAATAAAATATTTAGTATGCGTTTTCCCCCCGAAAAAATTAGAAAGTGGGGCCATGAAACTCACCCTAGTAGCGTGATTTTATGTAATCTAACTAGAAACGGTCACCAGTTCGAGATCGTCAGGCTGGGGATGCGAAATGGCCTCCAAAAACGAGAGAGAAAGAAGATAAATAGTGTAAGGAAAGCTTATGGTCGAACTTGCTATTTATAGGCTGATTTTTGGCCCTCACAATGTGAGAATGATAGGCTCATGTCGTGAGCTATGGCAAGAGTCATCTTGTAGTCTTCCCAGGTGTTTTCTAGGCTCGATTAGTGTCCTGCAACGTCCTCATGTCGTGAGAAAACCTTGCTCACATCGTGAGCTTTTGGGTTATTGTTCCATAGACTTCTAGCTTAGAAATGTGGTGTTGTGACTCCTCACGTCATGAGTTTTGATGCTCACATCGTGAGTCAAGTCAGATTAGGGTTTCTGACATGTGTCATACTCTCAGATAGCTCTAACTTTAGAAGGTCATAACTTTTGCATACGAACTCTGTTTTTGACGTTCTTTATATCCACACATAGGTAATTTCAAGTACTACAACTTTATTTTAGATTCCAAAAGCTAGTTCTAAGCCTATTTTAAATTCTTCTTGTTATAGAGATTTTATAGTGTTAGAGTTTATCTTAACTTCTTCACATGAAGTCAGATTTAGCCGTTTTATATATTTTTGGAATCGTATGGACATATACTTCGATGTATACTATAAAGTATGTATGAAAGTTCATATTTGTATTAGAATTTATCATGAACTATATAGTAAGTTTATCACATTACTAGTTTAACAAAATCACATTACATGATTGGTATAATCACATGTGGTTGTTATTGACCTATTTTGACGAGTGTTACACTTGAGAGAATAGGTTAGCAAGCTCAAAATCGCGTATCACTCTCTTGGAATGATGGGGCAACCGATTTTGGCTGGGCACTATTTATAGTGTTACACATGCTAGGGTTACACTTTGTAAAACCTAATAACTCATAATTCCACATTCTCATGCATGGGTTTAACCTCCATGGATTAGTTTAGCCCATAATCATGGATCATTGGCCCGTACTACTAGAATCATTGATTGACATAATCAATCCCTATAGATTTAATTAGTATATTTTGACCACAAAATTAATTCCAAATTAATTTTTGATCAATACTAATTAAATAATATGATTTCATTAATATATTATACTTGTAATATATTAATAAATCATAAATAACTGTGACAACCCGAAGTTGTCCATCGCCAAAACCCATTTCGTCCGAAGAACCCGTCTATAGCGATTCGTTCCGATCTTGTTTTTGGGCTAAGTTATGTAAACTTATAAGTTTGTTTTAATCTTATACATGCTCAAATCCTTTAGAAACTCATGAAAATGGCCCAAAATCATTAAATTGAAAATCTCCAAATTCTATCCCGTCGGGTTACGATAGCTTAATCGGGTGCGACCAAAAGCCCCGTTTAACGTCGGTATCGGGTAGAATTTCACTGTGTCCCTAACTTAGAACCTATTTAAGGCTCAAAAGACTTCATTTGAAGCCTTTCCTCTCTATCACTACTCTCTCTCTAACCTCTCTCCTCAACCAAGATTCAAGGTCCAAAAACATAGAATTAAGGCTCCAAATGCTTGATGTAACTTCCCTAACTTGTTGTTCAACCTCCTTAGCCTTCAAATCAGAATTAAAACTTTGATTTTTGGACCTCAAACATGAGTTTACAGCCAAGGAGCATGCTTGGGCCGTAAACACCTAATAAGAGGGTTTTTATGCCTTTAAACCCCTCCTAACCAATTTTGGGACTTAGATTCGACTATATGGCTTACCATTCTGGACTTAGATCACCCTAAACATGAATTTTGAGGAGTAAACATGAGTTTACTATCCAAGATCATGCTTGGGTCATAAAATCATCATTCATGGGTGGTAAACTCATTTTCAAGTGTTAAAAAGCCATGTAAACAGACCATTAGCCTTGGAATAAATCCTAGAACCATCCAAAACTAGTTTTGGGACCTTAAACATGATAAATACCTTCCTTTTGAGTGTTTCCGGCCATGACTCCCCAAGAACAAGTTCCAGGTCCGTAAACTCCTTTACATAGGTCAAATGGTGCCTAAAATTCATCCCAAGGCTTGGAAAAATAGTTTGAATCACATGTGATTGTCCTAGCTTCACCAAATAAATTAATGATTGAGCATGGTGGAGTTTATGGCCGTAAACTCCAATAAATGGTCCATATGTGTGATAAATCTGTTCCAATGCCCTAGATGTGATCCTAGCTAATTTATCCAATTGATTCAAAGCCATTTTGCACCATAAAACACCCCACCATGAGTTTACGGTTGTAAACTTATGGGGAATGAGACTTAAGGCTGAAAAATCTAGTATGAGTTTACTCTTGAAGAGTAAACTCCATATCCAATCCATATGTGTCCTTAAATGCCACCCAGGTCCCTCCAAACGCTTGTAATGAAGTGTTTTCGCATCTAGAAGTGTTTGTCCATAACAAATAAATAATTCAATTCCTAATTAGATACAAATGTGTATCTTTTCACAATACGTAGGAATCTTGTGCGTTTGCAAACCCAGAATTGACGCTTAGCATCCAATCCGACGCGTTCCTCAACCAGTGAGTTCATACCCCTATTTTTTTCAAATGTTTTTCAAATATTTTCACGGGGGCAATACAAGCAAAAGTACAAGGAAATATTGTACTCAAACTTATTATTTTCAGTTCAAATTTTTTGTATTCTGATGAGACGAAAATTCTCTTTGATCAGTTAGATCTTACACAGGTTTATCAGAATTAAGCAATCAAAATAACACACAAAAGAATGAACCAATAATGAGCTGAATGATTCAATATATTCACGCCTCAGCAGAGCTCGACGAAGAACTTCCGCTGTAGAGGATTTTTAGGGTTACAATCGATAAAAACAAAAATGTTATGGAAGATCGACTTAGCAGCTACGTACCAAGATGCATGCAAGCATCTATAAATACTAAAACCCTAAATATTAAATCGCGGATTGACAAGACCAATCTAGATACAAAACTGGACTAAGAAACGAGTGCAAGACGCAACACATTTTAAACCCAACAATCTCCCCCTTTGCGTCAATTAGGATGAGACCTCTTTTCGGCTTACATGCACCTGCGGCACCAGCTTTCTTCACGGTCTTGAACAAGCATGGAATAATGGCCAGAAATGTTTGTTGGAAGTGAATATACCAGTTGATCATGTCGTTGAAGTATTTCTTATCACTTTCCGAATTCTGCTTGCACCGATTGATGATTCCCAGAACATGCTCCAAGCAGGAAGTGGTCTAAAGATGTTTGTCAGCCAAAGAGAATAAGCATTTCTGACCTTCTGCCCTGGTGAACATGACTGAGTTTCGCTTTGGGTCAATCTTCCTTATCTGCATTCTATTTAAATCGCTTGCAGAACCAACTGGAGTGATAGTAGGCTTCTTTCTGAGGACACTTGCAACTTCTTGATCCAACTTGGCAACCTCCAAAATATAGCACACCAACATCCTTTTGAAATGATCTATGATTAGCCCATATTCCGTTTCATTGATGAGGAGAATGTTGTGCACGATTATCTAGTCATGAGGATATAAATTGGGAAGATCAGCTAGAGAGATGGCATGTTTGGTTTCATCGGACCCCCTCAAGATCTTGAATCTGACATTTGTGAAGTTACCCTCCCGAACGGGTTTGAGGACCCGGACATTGATAATCTTCTGTGCACTCCACGTCTGATACTGAGGTTGAGTAGTCCTCAGATAGAAGTCTATAAGTTCCCTATCGACCTTCGGGTGAGGATGAGGGACTTCAGCTATGTGTGCGAACGCATGAAAGATAAAGGCCTTTCTCGTTAAGGGCATGTCAAATTGAGAATCAACCGAATTGACCCGGTCCAAGGAGATCACGGGTTCATGCCAAAGGGTGCTGGGGGACTCGATAGCTTCTTTAACAAGCTCTAGAAGAGTCCAAGGAGGAAATAGAGTTTTTCTGCTTTCAAGGAGATCATGAGCCTCCTTTATCTTCCTCTCATTAGCTTCAGCCTCTTTAGCAATTCGAGCATTTGCATCAAGCTCCTTCTCTCTGGTCTGTTTCTTCAGAATATCAACAATAGTTTCTTTGTCGTCACTTTCATTACTATCATTGAGAACCTATTTGCCTTTGTCTTGAACACTCAAACCTAATGCAGGAACAGTTGTTGGTTTGGTTGCTCTAGGAGGAACTAAGGAAGAGATTGGAAGTGGTTGAGATTGAGCTTTGGGAATAGGAGGAGGTTGAGATTGAGTTGTGGCCTTTGAAGTCTTTTCTCCCCCTTGTTTCGGATGGGCCACCTGCTCAGGAAGCCCCTCAATTCGGATAAGCAAGGCAAGGGCAGGAGCAAGCTTCGCAGGAAGAGTTCGCCTCACCGAGTAGTTTAGAATCGGGTCATGGGCTTCAATAATATTGGATAGAGCGCCGTGGACATCCGAAACACAAATTTGAATCACAGCTTTCTCAGACAGAAGAGAATCGACCTCCTTCTCTGCTTGGGAGAGTTGATGACTTGCAAGTTGGAGCTCAGATGTTTTGCGATCAAGTTCATCCTTTGAAGAAGATTATGTGGCAAGGGTTTGCTGGAAGTTGAGCAGACGATCGGAAACAGAAGACTGAAAAGATTGATTGTCATCTTTGAGGGTTTGAAGAAGGATGGAAAAGTACTATTTTTCTATTTCTAGGGAAGTGGCCAACTTCTACACAACCGAGCGAACCTTTTTGGCATTAGTTTCGGATGCCCCCTGCAAGGACTCCAGAAAGATGTTAGCTTCTTGAAATAGTTTTTTGACTTTTTAGGTCACAGCAGCACAAGCCTTTGTAGATTTGTCAATAGCAGCAGTAGCGGAATTCATTGAGGCTTCGTGTGCTTTGGAGAAAGTGTACACCATCCCCTTAATGGCAGCTTCCGAGATATGAGACTTTGAGGTAGAGGAGGAAGCAACGAGATTATCAATCTTCTCATGGAGTTCCTTGATGTGCTTTTTGGTGACAGGAGCATCATCATCATCATCACTTTGAACCTGGTAGGGGCTGTAGTAAATGGAATCGAAGGTCGTATCTTCCCCTCCTAGAAATGTCTCGGTTTCAGCTGAGTGAGTGGGAGATAAGGGTGTAGTGGATGGTCCAATAGTGGGAGTAGGTTCGGGTGCTGAAGTTGGTTCGGGTGTAGGTGGATGTTCGGGTGCTGAAGTACGAACCCCCGTATCAGATATGTTGGTTCGAACTCCAGTGGTTGTTGTAGTGGCTTCAGAGAAAATGGGTGGTGGTAGAGGAATAGAAGTAGGTTGAATGTAAGTAAAGGTAGTTATCGGGGGAATAGAAATAGAGGAGGTTATGGTGGGAATGGAAATAGATATAGTAGTAGGTGGAGAATATATAAGTTCGGTGACAATAGGTACCTCATGAATAGGAGGACAGGGAGGAGAGTCGCCTCGAATCAACTCTTCAGAGTCTGAACATTCATCGTCTGAATCACTCGAGGAAGAAGCAAGAACTAGTTTGCGCTTTGGTTGTGTTTTCTTCTTCTTCGGTGGAGGAGATTAGGTTGATTTTGTCAACTTTCGCTTCTTAGGATTAGGGCTTTTTGATCCTTTTTGCAGATTTCTTGATTTTCCCCTTCTCTGGTTTCTTTCCCCTGGTGGCAGGTTTGGCTGCGTCATTAATAGACTGAAGCATCTCTGGTGTCAACTCTCTTGGACCCGAAGGAGGAAACTCCTTGTAGGTTTTGAAGATCATGCTCTCCTTGGATACACCAGCGTACATGGACTCTGGAATTGATCCAACAAAAATAAATTTGGAGGGATCAGTCACAATAATCTTGGTGGTATGAAACACACCAATCGAGGAGAGAGGAGAGATGGCCACTGTGGGGACATGATATTTGTCCATGGCCCATTTGGTGACGATCGTCCAAAACCTGGCCTAAGATATTTCAGTGTGCCGAGAGGTAGAGCCAAGGCTTTGAATCAACTGTTGCCATAGGACCGAACCGTAATCAAGGTTGAGTCCATTATACAGACCATAAAGGATGGTCATGAATAATCGGCTGGCCCCGTCAGAACCTACACTTCGCTCACATAAACCTTTGAAGAGGATCGTGAAAAAGCCGTTCTATTGAGGAGGAAGGCATGACTTCTTGAATTTTGTCACCGTCGTAAGGATTTATGTGTATCCCATGTTATAAACCATGGAGAAGAGTTGACCCACGGTGATTGAATCAGCGTTAACCCTTGATTCGTCAGGTTCAAACCCTAGAAGCCAGCAAAATCGCTGCTTGGAGATAGAGGATTTGTTGTCAAGAATGTTGAAGTAGATACGATCAATAGACTTGTCGTAGTGGGCGGTGGAGAAAACTTGTGAGAGACATTCCATCGGTACAATTTCAACCTTAGAGAGTGCGAGGATTAGTGGAGAGTATTTGAGACACTCCACTATCGTATACATAAATGCATCATAGGATATTAGGTTGAGATCAATGACAAGGCTTTGCTGTGGTCGGATTGGAAGAATGGTAGATCGGGAAGAGGTTTCATGGATTGAAGAGGAATCTGCCATTGTTGAACGCTTTAAATAAGAAGAGGAATAGTAGGAGAAAAACCTTTGTGTGCTTTGTGGTTGCGATGAAGAGGAGAAATTTCCAGGGTTGAACCCTTTATATCGGTTATGGAGGAGAGAGAAAAATTCGCCCCCAAATCTTCTCAGAACTCGTAACAGCGATTGATGTGATTGAAAATTGACAGTTAGCGTCCCCGATGATTACGCATGAGAGAGAAAACTGTTTCCTTTTTGCATGCGTGCCCATCAAATCACTGTTTGAAGCCGTTACTCTTCTAGCTGAGTAAGCATCTTATCTTTTAAATAGATGTCATCAATAAAAGGAGGTAACGACTGATAAAAATCACAACCTATCCTTGTTGAATACATTATTAATAACCAAAGCTTCATAAGGGAAAGCAGCTAGTAGAGAATCGACCAGACTTTTGGAAAATCAAAGATTATCGTGCATAGAGTGTCAAAGATAAAGAAATAAAGCTATATCTATGTGAGAATTTGTGATGTCAATATAGACACAAAACAATAGATCCCGGGCACGAATCTCTTCCTTCAAAGTTAAAAGAAACTTCAAAGTGTTTGTGTGGTTTCCCGTTGAATTACTATCAAGCACCTGTTAAGAAGTGTTAAAAGACATCTTTTAATGAGGCTTTAAAAGGGTGGATTTCGCTTCGATTCAGAATTCCGGATCTTGACATAAGACCGAAACTGAACAAAGTACTTGTGAGACTGATGTGATCTATTAAACAAGTAGGTTTTGAATATATTTAGTGACTTGTTGGAAAGATGATTGGAATTAGAAATCTCAAAAAAAATAAACTGGATCTTTTTGGGAAGAAATGCCTTGGCTGTAGACAATTTCATAAAAGATCACACAAAAATAAAATGAGTTTTCCTTAGGTAACCAGTAAGTTCTTGAATATTTAATTCACCGTCAATTTATTGTTGGTGTTGGATATTGGGTTTCACTCAGCACGTGGTAAACGTATCTAAGATCATAAATGCAGATGTTGTGTAACCATAAACCTCAGTGGTAAAGACCAAGAGTTTCAAGGGTTACGTTGGTGAGCTGAAAGTAGACGGAGAATATAAGGAGGTGGCTGAAGGGCCGAATGTACCTTTTGCTAGATAATCCTGACAGAGCAGAGAAACTCTGAACTCATATGAGAAGAGTAAGTTAGCTCTAGACCGAGTGGTATAAATTTTCTTGATTTGGAAGAAACGATAGGTGTAGATCAAATCATTAAGGCCTACTCAAGATCGTAGAGGCTTAAGACAACATGCAGCAGCATCCTTCTAGGGACCCTTAACTAGTTCATTATGAAATTGAATCATACATGGATTAGATCAACAATCGGTTATACTTGTATTCATATCATCTAAGAAGAATAAAGAGATGCACCAAACAAACCAAACACACATTCGAGACAGAGAAAACTTAGAGAGAGTTTTGAATTTTTCTGGAAGAAAAAAATACTAAAAACAGAAATATAAAATGTTTTTGGATTTTTGAAATTTTATGAAAAAGAATAAAAACAGAAAGATAAAATATTTTTGGATTTTTGAAATTTTCTGAAAAAGAGAGAAACAAAACAAAAAAGTACAACCTTTAAACAATACCTTTTTGAGATAAGTGAAAACAAGTATAGTGGGACCGAACCCGAAATAGTCCGAGCGTTCGGTTCATTTCGGTTCCTGTGTGAACCACGCCCAAAATAGACCAAGCGTTCGGTTCATTTCATTTTCAACTTTTAGTTTTGAAAAGGTGCTTTTGGTACTGAATCTGATTCTATCATGCCTAGGCCTTGCAGGATCTTATTAAAACTTGCTTCAGGAAGGGCTTTGGTGAAGATGTCGGCCAGTTGATCAGTGGTTCGGACAAAGTGAATTTCGACGTTTCCATCTTCCACATGATCCTTAATAAAGTGATACCTTAGTGCTATATGCTTGGTCTTGGAGTATTGCACTGGGTTATGACAGATCCTAATTGCACTTTCTGAGTCATAGTATAGTGGGATCTTTTTCATATTATGTCCATAGTCTCGGAGTTGGCTTTGGATCCAAATCACTTGTGATGTGCAGGAGGCGGTTGCAATATACTCTGCTTCGGCTATAGATAGAGAAACACAAGTTTGTTTCTTCGATTGCCAGCTAACTAACTTTCCGTCTAGAAATTGACAGCCTCCTGTGGTACTTTTTCGGTCGAGACCGCATCCGCCTAAATCAGCATCTGAGTAGGCTTGGACAAAGAAGCCTGAGTTTGACGGATACTAGAGACCGAGAGAGGTGGTTCGCTTCAAATATCGGAAAATATTCTTGATGTGTGTAAAACTCACTTAGTTTTAATCCTACTTTAATTATCAAATAACACACAAAAGGCAGTGAACCTATCAATTGTGGTATAGCTAAATAAGCAGGGTATCGAGCACAGGGAACGACAAATTAAATTAAAAACTAATTCTATCTAAGTTGATAAAGCAAATAAGGGTTTTTCTCTAGTTTTACAAGACTAGAAACTTACTAACTAAAACTAATTTAATACTAGAAAATGACAATTTAACTAGATTCAATAATGGGAAAGGAACTTCTGTTTAGTTCAACTCGGTTAACTTTATGGTTGATTTTAAGGTAATAGTGCAATGGATTAATTCTTTTGTTGGTTACCGATTCAAGTGATTAGGTTTATGTTCACTACCCTAATCCTTAGCAAATTAACTAATTCAAACAGTGGCCAATTGCTTAATTTAATTATATTTACTAGATTAATTATTCGGGTTAAGTTAGACTTGCAATAGCTAATTAATTCATTATTCTTAATTAACCTCTTGTTTGATGGTCATCTTACAAGCTTGCACATGAATGTACTCAATTTCCTTATTAATCCTAGTTTCATATTCATTAATTATAGACATATGGTATAGTGGTCACATATCATATGAGGTTGATAATCAATAGATGTTCATGCTAATCAATTATCTTCCTATTAACAGAAAATTAATTATCATTCATGCACAAGGTTCTTTAGCTAGCTAAAATAACAATTATTCACCAACTTGGAATTAATCCTACCAATCAATCAAACCATATTGTCAACTTTGTATTCCCAAACAGAAGTCTAAAGAATTTAGTTCATAACTAAGGTAAATAACAGCAAACTAATAAGTTCAAGTTGCTTAATCATGTTGACAAAACAAAAGAAATAAGTAGAATGATGAAATTATGCCTTAATTACTCCCGGGATTGGATTCTAGCTTCCTTGGTCGACTTCTAGGGTTCTTCTGGCTTCTTATTCGCAGCTAAGCACTTCTGAAACTTCCCAGAATTCTCCCCTCTCGATTTGTGGAGTTATCTTTATATATGCGTTCCGACTCGTCGAGTCCCTCTCACATTCTTTGTAATCCGATAACTATCTTGACTTCCGAATCATTATCCTTCTGATTCCGCGACCGGACTCGTCGAGTCAAGGCTCGACTCGACGAGTAGAAGCCTTTTTATGGGTGTTTTCTTTCTTCATTCCACTCTTGAGCTCCTAACCGCTTCTCTTGCTTCCTTTCGCTTCTGAGCTTCATCTTTAGACTGAAAAACATAATTTAACACTTTTAAGTACCTTTTGTCCATAATATGCAACAATTTAGCTAATATATGAATAAAAAACTATACTTAATACACATTAAATATGCACATATCAATTCTTCACTGCCAGCATGTGTGGTTCGCGAGGACTTGCTTGAAACCTGGCACAATAGCATACTGAAAACATTATATCAGGCCTGCTAGCTATGAGATACATTAGGGAACCAATAATTTGGCGATATAGTGTGATGTCGACTGCCGGTTTTTCCAAAGATGGTGTGAGTTTGGTGTCGAACACCATAGGGACTTTGACCTTTGAATCTCAAATCATACAAAATTTGGCAAGGAGAGTCTTTGTGTATGCTTCCTGGTTGATAAAGATGCCTTCGGGTCCCTGTCATGCCCTAGGAGCTTGTTTAAGACCATAAACAGCTTTATCCAAGATGTAGTAGTGATTTGGATGACTTTCATTTATAAAGCCAGGAGGTTGCTCCACGTACACGGCTTCTTCAAGTTCGCCATTCAGAAAGTCACACTTCACATCCATTTGGAAGACCTCAAAGTTTTTGTATGCGACATAGGCAAGAAAAATTCAAACTTATTCTAGTCTTGCAACTGGAGCGAATGTCTCTTCGTAATCGATTCCTTCTTCCTGACAATATCCTTTCACCATTAGCCAAGCTTTATTCCGGATCACATTGCCCTCCTTATCCAATTTTTTTCTGAAGACCCATTTAAGATTGACAACTGAGGCGTCCTCCGAAGTTGCAATAAGTCACCAGACCTTATTTCTTTCGAACTCATTGAGTTGGTCTTGCATTGCCCGAACCCAATCAGAATGATCGAGAGCAGTATTGACGGTCTTCGGCTCTATTTTGGATATGAATGAGTTAAACATGCAGAATTCTACTTTGGAGAACAGAGTTGTTTGCTTCGCTTTTAGTTGTGAGCGCGTTAGAACCTTTTCTGATGCATCACCTACTATTTGAGAAACTGGGTGATCTCTTGTCCATTTGATGAGAGGAGGATAATTTGGATCATAAGAGGGATCCAACTCAGCATTTACTTCTTCTTCCAACTCTGATTGTAAATCATCATCATAAAGCTTATCGGAATGCTCCGCCTCAACAGATGATGAGACATGTGCTTGTGAACTAAAAAATCCATCTTCTTGTTGGCTTGCGGGCTGTACCGGACCTTCAGGTGTTGTACGTCTTTCTGCTTCTTCTGGACTTTCGGTTGCTACAGGACTTTTGGGTGTACCCGGACTTTCGGGTGTACCCAGACTTTCGGGTATTTCAAAGAATGGATTCTCCCCCTGAATTTGTGAGTCATCTCGATCTGAAGGAACATGATTCCCCCCCTCGATTGAAGTGTTTCTTTGAGGAGGTTCGTTTCCAACCGGTTCTTCTTCTGACATTCCTTTGGCTGCATCTTCAACAATCTTCTTAAGGTGATCTACCTTATTGTCTGCAGCTCTAGCTTCAGAATGAATTTCCTTCTCAGGTTGATCAAAGAAATCCATGAACTGGTCAAAAAGAATGGCGATTGATGCTGTGACCTGACCGGTTTGAGAGAAAATCTCTCCAAATGTCCCTTCGGTAGACTTCAACTTCTTGACATAACGGTCATCAAACGTCACATAATAGGTTTCTTCAATGCGTTTAGAGCGCTTATTCAGAACCCTATATGCTTTTGAAGTAAGAGAGTATCCCAGGAAGATACCTTCATCAGCTTTGACATCGAATTTGTTGCGATGCTCTTTGGAATTGAAGATGAAATACCTCGAGCCGAAAACATGGAAAAACTTGACATTCGGTTTCCTGTTATTAAGAATCTCATAGGGAGTAAGAGAAAAACGCTTATTGAGATAAGACCTGTTTTGAGTGTAGCAAGCTGCAGCAATGGCGTCTGCCCAGAAATATAGAGTAAGAGAGGCATAACTTAGCATGGTTCGGGCTGCCTCGCATAGGGACCGATTTTGCCTTTCGACAATTCCGTTCTATTGAGGAGTATAGAGGGATGAGAAATTGTGACTCGTTCCTTTGTCTGCTAAGAAATCTTCTAATTCTTTGTTCTTGAATTCTAGTCTATTGTCGCTCCTGATGTTTCGAACAACTTTCTCAGTTGCACTTCAACCTGCTTGATAAAGGTCTCCAGCTTGGGAGTTGCCTCGAATTTGAGTTTTAGAAAGAACACCCAAGTAAACCTTGAGAAGTCATCAACAATAACAAGGATGTATTTGTTACCACCAATGCTCTCAATTGATGATGGACCACATAAGTCGATGTCAAGCAACTCAAGTGGTTCAACAACTTTTGTATTTATGATTGTTGGGTGACTTTGGCGACTTTGTTTCCCCATTTCACAAGCAGCACATAAATGTTCTCGATCGAACTTGAGCAGTGGAAGGCACCGAACATGATCACCGATGACAAGCTTGTTGATGTCTTTGAAGTTGACGTGCGAGAGCCTTCGGTGCCACAACTAGCTTTCGTCTGAGTGAGCTTTAGACAAAATACATATGGCTGGTTTGCCTTTGATTGGATTGAGATTCAGAGGGAACATTTCACCTTTTCGTTCTGACTTTCGAATCACTTTGTTGGTTCTCTTCTTTATTATTTCTAAACCTTCGTCATCGAACGAAACTTTGAGACCGGTACCTCCCACCAGTTGAGACACATTGATGAGGTTATGCTGCAATCCCTCTCATAAGCCACCTTCCTGATTGTAAAATCCCCATTTTTTATCATCCCATAACCCTTGATCGTTCCGTAGGAGTTGTTACCAAACTTGACATTGCCACCATTTTGAAAGGATCGAAACTCCCTTAGTTCTTCTTTGCTTCCTGTCATGTACCATTCTTCGTCGAACTTCTCGTCACTTATAACCTGCAATAATTAAGCAGATTTAGGAACCCAAAGTTTCTTGGGTCCTTGTCAACCTTTCACAGAAACAGGAATAGCAAGAGAAGCATCAATAAGATAAGTTTGTTATTAAGGTTGTTTTATCTTTCCTCTTAATAGTAAGCACTTTGATTTTATTAGGGTTAGTTTCAGGTGTTTTGGATTGAGGTTCAAGACAGTTCACTTTCTCTTGCTTTCTGTCTTCATTAGCTGAAGAAATCTTGCTTTTTCCTTTTAAATCCTTCGTCGATTGAGAGGTTTGTGTAGGACACGATTTAGGCTTAGAAGAGGAATGAGAGAGAGAAGAATTAGAGGAATAGAGTTTAGAACGAGAATCTTTCTTGACTTCTGGTTTGAAATGATCCTTTTGGATTTGATCATTTGAGGGACCAAAGTTGTACCTTTGGTTGCTATTTGCTGATGGACCGAAACTACTTGTTCGATTGTTGTGAGTTCCTGGACCGAAACTACCTGTTCGGATATTGTGAGGCTCTGGACCGAAACTACCTGTTTGGCTGTTGTGAGGCTCTGGACCGAAACTGCCTGTTCGGCTGTTGTGAGGCTCTAGACTGAAACTGGATTTTCGGTTTCTGTTGCTATTAGGACCGAACCTATTCATTCGGTTATGTCCTTTCTGTTGCCCAAAAGTCTTCTTTTGGTTCTTTTGATCAAACCGACCAAAGATCCTTTTGTATTTATTTTCTTCTCCTTTTGGCTTGGAGTTTCTATTGAAGTGAGTGTAGTTAGGATTTTGGGAGCGCCAAAATTGCTTTCGATCTCAGAGATTTTTCTTGTATCTCAGATTCCTCTGGTGCTTCTGATTTTTCACCTGTTTAGGTTGTTTGTGAATGTTTGCCTTCTGTTTCGGCTTCTGAACAACAGGTTCATTTTTCATGAGAGAGGTTTTGCTTGCTAAGGAGACGTACTCTACAGGAACCTCTTTAGTTCCGCTGGTACTAGGTACGTCACAATTGGTAGGTTTATTTAATGGTTCAGCCACGTATCTACCTTTAGCTTTCCATGATGTTCGCTACGACAAACCGACTGTTTCATCTGCATTATCTATTGGTGCTTACCAGAAATATTCCTTACAACCATCTGCATTATCTTCATTCACCAGTGCAGTGAGTTCGACTGTCTGATGTTCGGTTAC
The DNA here is from genome assembly GCF_052625555.1 of Lactuca saligna. NCBI lineage: Eukaryota > Viridiplantae > Streptophyta > Magnoliopsida > Asterales > Asteraceae > Lactuca > Lactuca saligna. The sequence continues at coordinate 187,288,388 of NC_136424.1, read as the reverse complement.
TCCTATAACCTTATAAACTTGATTGGGGGTTGTTTTGACCTTTTGGTAAACAACGACTTTTTCTCTAAGAACTGGGGACTTACTTTTGAATAAGCGAGCGAATTCCACAGAATTTTCAGAAATCAAATTTTTGTGGTTTTCAGGTTCACTCTTAGTAAATTCTGAATAGTCAACCTCATCCTCTACAGAGATCTCACTCATGTCATCATCCTCATTAAGTTCAGATGCATTTTCAATATCAATTTTATTTTTTGAACTTAATTTGGTACTCAATGAGTCAAAATTTTGTATGGTTTCGGTTCTGAGTTTCAACCTATCATTTTCATCCAAAAGGTCTTTGAGCATGTTCTTATGGTCTTTAGACTTAATAAATGATTCAATTTTATCCAGACCAAACATATAAGTGGGACTTACATCATCTGAAGATACAACACTTTCACAGTTGTATGCTTCGGCATCAATTTCATCCTCCTTTAACTCAAGAAAGGGCAAAATCATGCGATGTATTTTCTGGCCAATTTCACAATTCAAATGCAGTTGTGTAATGTTAGTGTAAAGTCTTTTTGCAATAAAACAAAAAACATTTCTTTGTTTTAACAATTTAATATTGTCTCTTTGCAAATAGATATTTTCATCCCTAGACCTAACTAGCTCCAACTCCTTCTGCTCAATACACACTCTTCGTTCCTCACTCTTGGACGACACCCTGCTCATTTGTTCAGTTAGATTACAATTCGTGACACGCGTTTGAGTTAAACAACTATCAAGATTTGAAATTCTTGAATTCAGGTTATTTAATTCTTTTTCATATGATGCTTGTGGAATTTTAAATGAAACAAAAAGTGGTTGTACCTTCTTGATCAAATCATCAAGTTCATTAATCTGCACACTGAGAGGTTTCGCTGTAAAGCACACGTCCTCTCGCTCCTTAGTCGCTTCATTTCCACCATCAGTATTATATCCCCTCATCTAGGATACATCTGTCACCATCAAGCATCTTCCACTAGCATCATCACTCGTTGCCACATAAGCCTTTCAATGAGTAGGCTTTCTCACTTCATCATCTTCTGAGTCGGTTGACCATACCTGTATGCCATCGAACTCATCATCATCTACCGAACCCTGCACAATTAAAGCATTCTTAGTGCGATTAGCATAAACTTTCTTCTTTTTAATCTCCTCCAGTCTTTTCATGAGAATTTCTTCTTCATCCTTCTCATCATCCTTTCCCGCCATTTGCTTTAACACACAATATTTTGCGTAGTGATTTTTCCCTCCGCAGTAAAAACAACTGACACCAAAATCAGCTTCACCCTTCACTTCTTTCTTTGGTTCTTCAACCTTCGGCTCCTCTTTTGCTTTCTCAGAGCTGTAGCTTCCTTGCCAATTTCGGTTTTTATTGGTAGGAAACTTCTTCTTGATGAACCTCCTAGGATTTGACACCATGATGGCATAGTCTTCATAAGTCAGATCATAGTCTCCCAAATTCAGATCATCGTCTTCTTCTGCTGCACTCTTACCCTTTGATAGAAGAGCCAAGAACCCAAAGTTTGAGACCATGCTTTTCTCTTGCAACACCGTCTTTTCCTGGGATTTCAGAATCCCTACCAGTTTCGCCAAAGAATACGACTTAAACTGCTCATGTGCTATAACTGTCGACACAATCGCCCTCCATTCGGGTCTTAAGCCATTTAAGAAAGTAACCTTCTATTCGATGAGCTTTCTTTCAATATCATGTTTGATCATCTTACTAAGAAGATGATTGAACCGATCGAATGTCTGTGTAACGGCTTCCTCCGGTTTTTCTTGAACTCTCCAAATTCTGAGAGAAGTAGGGTCTGAATCGAGTGCTCAAGATCTTCATCTGTGGAATACAATTCACGCAGCCGATCCCAAATTTCCTTTGTTGTACTGCATGAACTTACCAATCTAAACGTGTTAGATTGAAGGACGAATCGAATCAGTCTCAATGCTTTAATGTTACATTCAAACTTTTCCTTTTAGTCCCGAGGGACATCTTTCACATCTTTTAGAAGATCATTGTACTCCTTCTGAGTTTTAATGATTCTTGAAGTGCTTGAATGAGCGAATGGACCGACTGTGATTGCTTCCCATGTAAGATATCCATTATCTTCCGATCCAATAACATAATCTTCAAAGTGGTGTGTCCACACTTTGTAGTCTTGAACGTAAAGTATTGGGATCTTCGTCGTTGATCCGATGTTGTTAGAGATTTTGATGGGATAGTCAATTAAGGAGTGACGGCTCAAGAAATATTAATGAATGCGGAATGAACCCTAATCACTTCTTTGACAGAAGAGATGTGTATGAATTACACAGCCTCCTGCTCTGATACCAATTGATGAGACAAAAATTCTCATTGATCGATTAGATCTTACACAGGTTTATTAGAATCAAGCAATCAAAATAACACACAAAAGAATGAACCAATAATGAGCTGAATGATTCAATATATTCACGCCTCAGCAGAGCTCGACGAAGAACTTCCGCTTTAGAGGCTTTTTAGGGTTACAATCTATAAAAACAAAAACGTTATGAAAGATCGACTTAACAGAAACGTACCAAGATGCATGCAAGCATCTATAAATACTAAAACCCTAAATATTAAATCGCGGATTGACAAGCCGAATCCGGATACAAAACTGGACTAAGAAACGAGCCCAAGACGCAACACATTCTAAACCTAACATATTTTGTATGTTTTAATATCGAAAACTATGTTTATCAAATATTTCGAATTACGAAGTTAGCTTTCAGACTAATCATAGATTTCTTGATAAAATGTTACAATCTAAATTATATTTCATAATCTACGAATAATTCATACTAATCATAATTTAGAACTAATACGAAAGTATAACTCGGAACAGAACGAATACGAAAGTATAACTAGGAATAGAACGAATACGAAAGTAAAACTAGGAATAGAACGAATAGGAATACTAAAGTAGTAATGCGAATTCGAATGCGAATACGAGTACGAATAGGATTAGGATTAGGAGTAGGAATACAAATACGAATACGAGTACGAATAGTATTAGGAGTAGGAATAGGGATACGAATACGACTGCGAATGCGAATGTAAATACGAATACGAATACAAATAGTATTAGGAGTAGGAATAGGGATACGAATACGAATGCGAATACGAATACGAATAGGAATATGAATACGAATAGGATTAGGATTAGGAGTAGGAATATGAATACAATTGCGAATACGAATACGAATAGGACTACAAATATAAATACGAATACAAATATAAAATATAAATATGAATATGATTAAGAATAGAAATATGAATACGAAGGCACACGTCTAAGTACATTCAAGTGTAACACTATTAGGATATCAAAATACCTAGCTAATATAACAAGTAAGAAAGGTAATCAAACATTACATCGAAATTCAATAACTAAACTTACTTTTAGGAAAATATAGGAGTTTCCTAGGATAACAATTGTACATAACCAGGTTTGCGTAATAAAACCGTTAACCCAACTTTACATATAAGAAAATATGGGATTTTCTTGGACAACAAACTTTTCTGAAAACCAAAAGGAAACTCGTACATTTTCAGAAAACAAACATCTTACGAACTCACCAGCTTTATGCTGATTTTCAAACCGCTTGTATTCTCAGGTCCATATTAGACAGGTACCCAACGATCCTTTTGGAGAAGACGGAGCGTACAGAAGACTCGTCTCTACTTTTGATTATATATACATATGTATAACACTTCTAACACTTTACTTTCGAACTGATGTAAACAATTCTATGTAATGTAATGTTTTTGTGTTTACTGTGTTACTATGTACATTGGATTTGATACTCAACGTGGAGTCCACCCCGGATATGTTTCCGCCTTCGGTTTTCGGGGTGTGACAATAACCTTATTGTCAAAAGTGTTGGAATAGTGTCTAAGGCTGCAACTATATTAGGTAAGTATTTGATCCGGTTGTGCATGGCCCTTTTGGGTTGCCTTCACCATAGCAACTTGATGGATGATTTGTTAAAAGAGAGTAAATATTATAAGGAATAATATATGGTTATTTGATTAATATAAGTCATAGATTAATTGGAATTAATTTGGTGACTTAAAGAGATTAATTAAATAAAGGGGTATAAACTGTCAATTGTTTGATAGTTAAACTTTAGACTATAAATCCATTGGGATATGCTTTGGACGAATTCTATGAGATATAAGATAGCTAAAATCGTCCAAAGGCTTATCTATGGAATGGATTTGGATAGCCTTAAGAGAAGATTATCCAATTAGGGTTTAGGTTGTAACCCTTAAGGAGTATACAAGTATAAATAGACCCTAGGGGTAAGGGAATTCAACACACCATCAAAAGTAGAGATACTCTGGCAGAATTCCTCCCCTCTCCTCTCTCCTAAATCATCTTGCTTGCTATTGGTGTTTGTAAGCCATTAGAGGAGTGATATTTGTGACTCTAGAAGCTCCAAGACAACAAGATCAACAAGGAAATCAAAGGTATGATTCTAGATCTGTTTCAATGTTGTTATTTAACCTAATTAGCCATTAGAAGTCTTGGATTCAAAGCATGTTTCATTAGAAAGCCTAGATCCAAGCATTAGGGTTTTGCATGCGCACATAGGAAAGTTCTTATGGCTAAAACCCATCAGTGGTATCAGAGCCTAGCTTGATTTTCTTTAAATTGTTGCTTGATTAACTGAAACAAACCTGCAAAATTCGATTTTTGGGTTTATGAGTCATGGACTCGACGAGTTCCAAAGTGGACTCGGCGAGTAGGCCTGTACTCGGCGAGTCCGGGCGTCTGGATTAGGCAAAACCGGGATTTTTTCATGTTTATCTTATGGAAAACTACCTTAATCATATTAGATCAACCCTAATCCGTTTTTTTTTTATATATATGTCTATAATCTTGATCTAATTAAAGATATTTATCATCTAATAAAATATTTAATTTCCTTATGTGATAAATGATTAATTATTTTGATAATTATCTTAAAAAAAATCTTGGATAAATCAAATAAAGATAATTAGGATATTAATTGTTAATTGGAATTATTTGTTATTTGATCCTTCATGTTTTAAATGTTTAAAACCTACCCTAAAGTTTTGAAATTTATATTTGTGATTAAAAGTTTTAATTTAGACAACTTAAATTTCAAACCCTAGATTTTAAAAGGTTTTAAAATACAACCCTATACTAATATGATATTACTAGAATAATATGTATATATATATATATATATGTATAACTAAATGCTAGTCTTACCGTTAGTAGGCCTCATTCACGAAGCCGATCTATAAGGTGGGTATAAGGTTGCGGCCTATAAAATGGCGCTTAATGGGTGTACACTCACACCCACCGCTTGCTTGATTGGTAGAGGGTCGTTAGCCGAACGGGTAGGATAGGGCAACCTCATCTTCTCATTAAAAGTATAATAAGAAATACAAAGTAACTACACGTTTTAAAAATTTCCCAATCTTAGTTACTTTAGGAAAAGTGAATTGATGCAATCCCATGAAATTACACTTTGCACCTTGCTAAGAAGTTAGTGGAGCGTGTGTGGTTTACCGGCACACTAATTGGTTCTAAGCGAAGGTGGCAAAGGGTGATTCATTGTTTATCATAGTTCGATGGAGCGTGTGTGGTTTACCGGCACATCGAATAGGTGATCGTTACAATGAAGGCACCATGTGAATTTGCATGGTAATTCACACCCCCTTTGTGATCCTCGGCATCCCAGTCACAAACGAGAGGGGCATATCGAGATTTAAACATGCCATTGAATAGTTTCAATGAATCTCATCCGAACCTAGGAATTCTCAAAAACACTTAGGACTAATAGTTTAAGTTTTGTAATGGAGAATTAGTGAATCGTCATTCACTTACCTTTAATTTATTTGCATGTTAGATTACGGCATCCCTTCTCTAGTATGTAAACGTTATTGTTGGATCCTAGCCCTAATTTTCTTATTGGGTGATAATTAGGGATTATTATTCTAATCTATCTTTGTCCTTTTTCTAATTGAAGATGTCGAACGCAAACAACGCTGCTGCTAGTTCTTTCACGTTGATGAGCCTTTGCCAAAAGGTCACCTTCGATGGAACGAACTTTAGCGAATGGATAAGATACATTCGCACCATTGCTCGCTATGAGGATAAAGAGTATGTCCTCGATGAGAAGCTCGAGAAAATCAACCCCGAAGTTGCTACTCCCGAAGAAATCACCGCCTTTGAAACTCATGAGCGAGATGCAACGAAGGTACATTGCATCATGATCGCCACCATGAACTCCGAATTCCAAAAGTCCTACGAGGACATGTATCCATACGAGATGAATCAAGACTTGTTGGAGAGATACCACCAAAACGCGAGACAAGAGCGTTATGAGATTTTCACTAACATGATCTCCGCTAAGATAGGTCATGGAGAATCTCTTACCGTGCACCTGCAAAAGATGCAAAGGTATGTCGACCGCCTTCGCAAGTTAAATGTTGACTTCGGTGAAGACTTGGCGATCGATATGATGCTTCACTCTTTGCCTCCGATGTACAACCAATTTAGGATGACCTACCACATGAAAAAAGAAGAGGTCACCCTAAGCAAACTCCAAGGTCTCTTGAGGGTCGCTGAGAGCAACTTCAAGGACAAGTCTGTTGCACCTACTCCCAATCCGTCCGCTGCTCCTATCTTGGCTATTGGTCAAGGGAAGGGAAAGAAGAGGAAAGCTTCATCGAATAACTATCGCAAGGTGAAAGCCCGAGATGGTGCCTCTTCTAGTGGGACCAAAGTTGATCCCGCTAAGCCCTGCTCCAACCCAAAGGAGGTAGAGTGCCACCACTGCCACAAGATAGGACATTGGAAGAGAAGCTGCACGGATTACCTGCAAGCAATCAAAGAAGGAAAGATCAAGCCATCTTTCGCAGGTATATACACAATCAAATCTAACGATTCTAATCATGCTATTTCTTGGGTTCTTGATACCGGTTGTGGTTATCACATTTGTTCTAATGTGCTGGGACTAAGAAGAAGTAGGGATGTAGAGCAAGGAAGGATCAATCTAATCATGGGGAACAGAATATCGTCGCCTGTGACCAAGATTGGAGTGTATTCTTTAGTGCTTAGGAATAGTTTGGTTTTAGATTTGAACAATTGTTGCTATTCGCTAGAAATGGCTAGAAACATCGTTTCATTTCATGGTTTATATAGACAAGGATTTAGATTTTCTTTTAATAATGAGAATGGTTCTATTTTGGCTTATCTAAATGGTGTCTTTTACTTTGAAGCTATACCATGTAATGGAATATATGAAACTGTTATGATTGTTGATAACTTAGGAAATGATGTTTTGAATATTGATTCTTCCACTAGTATGGATAAAGCTTCCTTGTGGCATTGTCGTCTTGGACATGTCAACAAGAAACGCATAGCACAACTCCAAAAGGATGGAGTGTTGGAGTCATTCGACCTTAGGGAAGATGACACATGCGAGTCTTGTTTACTTGGAAAGATGACTAAGTCACCCTTCACGAGTACTTGTGAAAGGGGTGAGGGGCTATTGGACCTAATACATACCGATGTATGTGGACCCTTTAGATCAACCACGAAGGATGGGAACCGCTTCTATGTGACTTTTACCGATGACTATAGTAGATATGGGTATATCTACTTAATCAAGCAAAAGTCAGACACCTTTGAAAAGTTCAAAGAGTTCAAGAATGAAGTGGAGAATCAATTGGGCAGGAAAATCAAGATGCTTCGATCCGATCGAGGAGGAGAGTACCTAAGTCTTGAATTCCATGATTATCTCAAGGAGTGTGGAATAGTTTCGCAATTGACACCTCCTAGGACACCGCAGTTGAATGGTGTGGCAGAAAGGCGTAATCGAACCTTATTGGATATGGTTCGCTCTATGATGAGTCGTGCTTCACTACCTATCCTCTTTTGGGGGTATGCCTTAGAGACTGCCGCCCATATCCTTAACCGAGTCCCTACTAAGAAGGTTGCCAAAACACCTCACGAGATGTGGACAGGGAAAGCTCCCTCGTTGGCACATATCAAGGTTTGGGGTTGCGAGGTTTTCGTAAGACGAGATACTCACGACAAGCTTGAACCTCGAAGTGAGCGATGTATTTTCATCGGCTACCCGCAAACATCCTTTGGATATCTCTTCTATAGACCGAAAGACAATGTTGTCTTTGTTGCGAGGAGGGGAGTTTTCCGAGAGCGAGAACTCATAAGCCAAGGAGACAGTGGGAGGCAAATCGAACTTGAAGAGATTCAAGAATCGATAGATGAAGGAACCTCTACCGCTGGCATTCAACCCGAGGAGGAAACTCCGGTTGAACCGATTGACGAATCCTTACCTCTTAGACGTTCCGATAAAGTTAGAGTTCATCCCCAGTTTTATGGTTTTCATATTACTACCGAAGGGGACACGTATATTAGTGATGGTACACTAGTAAATCTTGATGAACCTAATAGCTATAAGGAAGCCATGGAAGGCCCGGAGTCTGCGAAATGGAAAGAGGCAATGGATAGCGAGATCCAATCCATGTACGATAACCAAGTTTGGAATTTGGTTGATTATGTGCCCGAACGTAAGACCGTTGGGTGCAAATGGATCTTCAAAAAGAAGACCGACGTGGATGGGAACGTACACACCTATAAGGCGCGATTGGTTGCGAAGGGCTTTACTCAAACTCCCGGAGTTGACTATGATGAGACCTTCTCACCAGTTGCGAAGATTAAATCTATTAGAGTGATGCTAGCAATTGCCGCATTTCATGATTATGAGATTTGGCAAATGGATGTCAAGACCGCTTTCCTTAACGGAAAGTTGGCTGAGGATGTTTACATGGCTCAGCCAGAGGGGTTTGTGGATCCGAAGCATCCGAATAGAGTGTGTAAGCTTGAGAAGTCCATTTATGGACTTAAGCAAGCGTCTCGCAGATGGAATCTTTGCTTCGATGAGAAAGTCAAAGAGTTTGGATTTGTACGAAGTGAAGACGAATCTTGTGTATATGTCAAAGCCAGTGGGAGTATAGTAAGCTTTCTCGTTCTATATGTCGATGACATATTAATCATAGGAAACAACATCCCGACTTTGCAGGAAGTCAAGTCCTGGCTCGGGAAGTGTTTCGCTATGAAGGACCTCGGAGAGGCTTCTTACATTTTGGGAATAAGGATAGTAAGAGAAAGAAGTAAGAGACTAATTGGACTTAGTCAGAATACTTACTCAAAAAAGGTACTAAAACGTTTTAGTATGGAAAACTCAAAGAAGGGAGAATTACCGATACAAGGAAATGCCAAGTTGAGTAAGACTCAAAGTCCAAGTACCGAAGCTGAGATAGCAGAAATGAGCCGAGTACCATACGCTTCCGCAGTTGGCTCAATCATGTACGCTATGGCTTGTACTCGCCCTGATGTAGCCTTCGCTTTGAGCATGGTTAGCAGATACCAAGGGAACCCTGGCAAAGCACATTGGATTGCGGTGAAGAACATCCTTAAGTACCTTCGGAGGACGAAAGAATGGTTCTTAGTCCTTGGAGGGAGTGATGACTTGAAGGTGCGAGGGTATAGTGACGCCAGCTTTCAGACCGACAGGGACAACTACCGTTCGCCGTCGGGCTGGGTCTTTACCCTAAATGGAGGAGCAGTGACATGGAAAAGTTCCAAGCAGGAAACCATAGCTGATTCAACGTGCGAATCAGAGTACATTGCAGCGAGCGAAACGTCGAAGGAGGCAATATGGCTAAAGAACTTCATTGGTGATCTTGGAGTTGTGCCGGCCATAAAGGAGCCCATGGAGATTTTCTGTGATAACGAAGGTGCGGTTGCCTTGACCAAGGAACCGAGGGATCATGGTAGATCTCGACATATCGACAGAAAATATCACTTCATTAGACATCGTGTAGAAGAAGGACAACTCGTTGTGAAGAGGATATCATCAGAAGATAACCCAGCAGATCCGCTTACGAAGGGACTGAGTAGGGTTAAGCACTTGCAGCATGCTAGTAGTATTGGGCTGAAGGATGATATTAGTATAGATTAGATAGTGTTAGAAACGTATAATAGATAAATGTAATTAACATTTGATGATTAAATAAAGGAGTTTTATTTATGAGTAAAGTTACTGTCACATGTTAATTGTTTAACTATTGTTTCACTTTGCATGTTTTGACTTCCAGAATAATTGAGTTTATTAGGAATAATCGAATTATTCAAATGGTCCACAATCGTTCATATGTTGGGAGTAGATATGAATGAAAATTGTCATGAATTGGTGTGTAGAATGTCTAAATGGTGTTAGACATAGCATGGGTTGCTGCAACGTTCATGAGTGCTTATGAACTGGTTTTGAGCATTGGAATAAACCCGCGCTTGCTGGAATCACCTTATGGAATACGATATAAAAGGTGATCGCAAGACGATAATATCATATAGTCTTAAAACCTAGATATATGGTTTATTATTTGTTAATTGATTGTACATTGATAATGCGAAAACGCATCAGTAACTCGGTGTTATAAAACGCATTGTTGTGTATAGTTGGTTAATGAATAAGTAAATGCATATAAGTCGAAGTTTATCTGTAACTTTTATCTAAGAAGGTAAAAGCAATATCTCGGCCGCTCGATGATTTGATTTGACTTATGTGCCCGGCCCGGTCAGAACTGAATTGATGTGTTTGATTAAGTTCTATGTCAAATAAATCAGAGATCGAGAAACCTAAATGCTTGACTAACCATTCCATAGGATTGTCGGCATGATATCTAACAGAGGACTGTACGATCCCTTATCTAAAGGACAAGATTGATTAGATCAGAGTTGACAACATCTTTAAGAGCTACGATTGCAAACCGAATTGTACTTGTATAGTTACTAGACTTATCCAAGTGGGAGACTGTTGGAATAGTGTCTAAGGCTGCAACAATATTAGGCAAGTATTTGATCCGGTTGTGCATGGTCCTTTTGGGTTGCCTTCACCATAGCAACTTGATGGATGATTTGTTAAAAGAGAGTAAATATTATAAGGAATAATATATGGTTATTTGATTAATATAAGTCATAGATTAATTGGAATTAATTTGGTGACTTAAAGAGATTAATTAAATAAAGGGGTATAAACTGTCAATTGTTTGATAGTTAAACTTTAGACTATAAATCCATTGGGATATGCTTTGGACGAATTCTATGAGATATAGGATAGCTAAAATCGTCCAAAGGCTTATCTATGGAATGGATTTGGATAGCCTTAAGAGAAGATTATCCAATTAGGGTTTAGGTTGTAACCCTTAAGGAGTCTACAAGTATAAATAGACCCTAGGGGTGAGGGAATTCAACACACCATCAAAAGTAGAGATACTCTGGCCGAATTCCTCCCCTCTCCTCTCTCCTAAATCATCTTGCTTGCTATTGGTGTTTGTAAGCCATTAGAGGAGTGACATTTGTGACTCTAGAAGCTCCAAGACAACAAGATCAACAAGGAACTCAAAGGTATGATTCTAGATCTGTTTCAATGTTGTTATTTAACCTAATTAGCCATTAGAAGTCTTGGATTCAAAGCATGTTTAATTAGAAAGCCTAGATCCAAGCATTAGGGTTTTGCATGCGCACATAGGAAAGTTCTTATGGCTAAAATCCATCAAAAAGTCCATCCTATCAAATTGCACTGGTAAGGCAACCCAAAAAGGATCATGCTACAATCGGGTCAAGTACATCACAATTATCATTATGGCTTAGACACCAAATCCAATAGCCACTTGCCTCAGACCGAAAACTCCTCTGACCGCAATCACTTCGGACTGAAGTCTCTATTTCTCAGGTAGAGTTCTCGGCTGAAATCAATTACTTTAAGGCCGAAATCCCCAAACCAACTCCATTTTTCCTTCATATTTAAGCAACAATAAAGGGATAATTTTTCACTTCTACACTTCCATTGAACGAAATTTCCTTCATTTCTCTCAAACATTAGATAAATTTCTTTCATTTCCAAGTGCTAAAACAACTTCTAAAAGCATTTTGCTTCCATTTGGTCTTACAAGTTTTGGTAAGTGTTTATATTAATTAGTACTACTATAACACTTTACTAATTATTTTTCGAACTTAAATACATATCATGTGTGAATATTAAATTAGGATACGGTTGAATAATACGTATTGTAGCACGGGAAATCATCAAGACCAAGTTGTGCCCAACTAATAACACGCACATAAGGTGAGTGCATACCCTTGCGTTTTCTCGATTTTTAAATTGTTTTACGGGGGTGGGGGCGGGGTGGGGGCGGAATACAAGTAAAACACAAGAAATCTTGTGTTTAAAAATATAAATTTCTTATTATGTTTTCATACCGTTAATAAGAAATTAAACGTGAAATTTACTAAATACGCAAAATATCGTTACCATTGAATCTACAAATGATTTACAAATCATGTTAAGACATAACGTTTTTCACACCAACACGGAAACAGACATATAAACTATAATAGGTATGGTTTATGGAACAAAGATGCTATTTTACAAAGTCCAGGTTATAACACTAAAACAAACTTATAAACTATAATAGGTGTAGTTTATGGAACAAAGGATCTATTTTATATGTTAACATATAAACAAAAGGGTTTTTAGATAACAGATAAAGAAAAAGGGTTTTTAGATAATATATTTTAGTTATTACTCGTAAAAACGTTGAAACAAATTGTGATATGTCTTCGTGTACTTATCTAACCACTGGTAAAAGTCCTGACTTATAACCAGAGTCTCTTATAGGGAGAGCGAGAGATTTGTGTATAGATCTATTTGGGACTAACAATCCCACATCCCGACTGTTAGCTACAGTCAAGCCGGCAAGCCTGGGGTGAGAAATATCGTTAACATTCCAACGCCTGAAAAACGTCACAATCCGCTAGTATGTTTATAAGAACTCACAAGGAGAAAAAAACGACTTATTTACGAATAATATATTTTCAAATAATTTTATTTGAATATTAACTTTACATTCGGATTTCAGGGAAAGGCCCGATTTCAACTAGTTTTTACTTATAAATAAAACTAGTTATCATTAAATTAAGTATAGTAATTATACTTGTACATTTCGGTCTTGGAACGTTTAAGACTACAAACCGGTTTCATGGAAAAATAAAGGATTTTCTAGGATAAACATCATTACTTTACAAGTAAATGGTTTACAAATTTGACTTGCTGAAAACAGATACAATTACTTACCGAAACAATGCTTTACAATAAAAAGAGTGGAACTAAGAACATTTTTATGAAAGATTCAACACTTATTTACAAACTAGTATAACATAAAGAACCCCTAATTGTTAATTCTATGATTCTTTAGCGTATACCTCAGAATTATATATAAATAATATTTGATAGGAAATGGGATGTTTGATTTCCGCCTTACTTCATGTTCCTTGTTTGGTTATGGGCTTAGGGAAGAATCACCTAATCGACTATCCGTTTGATTTACTCGTATATAATTTGTATACACTTAGTAATCATAGGAGGTAAAATTATGGGTCATAACAATTATAGGAATCAGAGCCTTGAATCACCAATTATAAACATAAGAAACTTATACTTTTTGGCCACAAAGTACCAAGAATGGGATTTATTTACTAAGTAAATATTGAATTTTATAGAAGAATACAATAACTTTTTCAATAACAATGAATATCCATTTTCAATAAATATTTATGAACAGACCAACTTTAATGTTGACACTTTTTCAAAACGCTTGTATTCTCAGGAAAGTTAGTAGACAGGTACCCTCTCAGGCATTATGAAGACAGAGCATAGTAGCATTACGTCTTGTCTTTTGTTATAGTTTTAAATGTTAAACAATTAATGTTTTGAATGCAATGTAAATACTATTTTATTAATACAATCGTTGTTGTTGCTTTGATTACTATTATATAATTGTTGTGATATTGTACATGACATCCTCCACCTCGAACATTTTCGTCGTTCTGGTTTGGGGGTGTGACAAATTGTTATCATTGGAAGATTTTGTAGTTGATTTTGTTTGATTTTGTTAATATATATAAAGGATTTCATGAGTTTGGAGTCAAACAGGAGGAAAAATTTATGAAACATGTGTTCCTAGCATGAATAAGGGTTTCCTAGGGTGGTTGTTTTTGCTGCAATATTTGATTTTCTTTGAATTTGTTAAAGATATAGGATTTCATGAGTTTGAAGTCAAGCAACAGAAAAAATCTATGAAACATGTGCTCTTAGCATGAATAAAGAGGTTTATAGAGGAAGTTGATGGTGTTAATAAAGATGGTATGAAAGACTATATCATGTATGTGTTGTATGTGTTAATTTTGTTTGACTTTAGTCATTTTTCACCTAGACGTGATACATAAGAATGCATATATGTGGCAATAGGGAAGACAACAATAGAAATGACATTAACAACATAAGAAACACGGAAATAAAATCTGGACTTGGGTGTATAACCTTATTTTCCATGACAATCTTCATATCATAGAACTAAATCATGTTTATTCAAGGAAATAACTAAAATCCTTTTTGAACGTCCCAAAAATTCCAACAAATTTAAACCTTTCAAAACAACCCATTTAATAATAAAAGTGTTTATAAAACCATTGTTTCCAAAGCATTATTTAAAATCAATGTCTCCCTAGATCCAACCTGTTGTAAAACCAAGGATGTGTACAGTCACGCCTTCGCCTTGCCCCAGTACTCAGAGAACCTAAAATAATAAACTAAAATGTAAGCACAAAGCTTAGTAAGTTCCCCCAAAATACCACCACACAAACAGATAACATATACAAACAAGCATGCTCAAATACTCATGCATGGCCCAATCAGCATCGTACTGGAATACCAGGCATGTCTACGATGGGTCACATCATCCTCTGGATAGAATACCCTCGTATCATAAGCATGTTGGTCCAATCAACCATCGGGTTGGAACACCAAACATGTCGGGTCCAATCAACCATCAGATAGGAATACCCCAGGCCTATTGACTAATGCACAAAGTAGTCCAGTCTCACTATATGTGACAACCCGATATTTCAACTCTTTGTAAATGGCCTAATAGGTCAAGTATTGTAAACATTTTGAGTTAATAAAATTAACTTTGATAATAAAATGTCCAAAAAGTTTCTATTTAAATTCTTCTATGTTTAAATATCATTAAACCATGATCGTACGTAAAAAGAAAGCCCAAATCCGACTTCGTATATTGAAGTTATGATTTTTCCAAGTTCAGCTTAGCAACAGATAGCTAAAAACTCAAATCGGAGATCGAGCGACATTTGACTGGAATGACCTAAACGAGAATCGAAGGTCTCAAAAATGGTATTTCAACGGTAAAAAGTCTGGGAAAAACCGACGTCAGATCAAGAAGTTATGAATTTTTAAAGAAATTCCTTAATCATGTCATTTTAATAAATAAATAATAAAAATAATTTTGGAATTTCCCAACGGAATCTAAACGAAATTTGTAGATAGTAGTCTCCCTTCGCGGGGATATAAAGAACGTCGAAAACGGAGTTCGTATGAAGGAGATATGAATTTTTGAAGTTTGATAAATAATTTATATATAATTTTTATTAAAAATGTTGGTAATATCCGAATGGGAGTCAGCCAAGGGCCGAAGTACGCGCCGCGTACCTTCGTACGCCCCGCGTACTCGAGGCCACGGCCTCAGATCGTCCACATCGCCCTATATGAAGCTACCCGATCCGCCGTCCCATCCAACCCGCCCCATCCGAAATACGTAAGAAGTGACGTCCCGTACGCGTCGCATCGAGGGCCTTCCAGCCCCCTATAAAAGGGGTGCGAGGGGTTCCGGAAAAATTGCTCATTCACTCTCCTTTTTCTTGCGTTTTACCTCGTTTTTCGTGCTCGCACTACCCTGATGCCCTGGTCATTTTTGCTCATGTCCCGAGGGTCGATTTTACTCCCGAGATTCCCGAGAATCGCGAGAAAAATCCGTTTCCCGAGACGAAACTCTGCCCGGTTTTCGATCTCGCTATCTTCAAACTTTCAGGTGAGTTCATACCCCTTTATTCAACCTTTGAAATGCTTTTAAATGTTTTAAATACTTTATGGGGGGGGGGGGGAATACAAGTTAAACACTTATAGTTATTGCTTCGATCACATGTGATTGCATCAATCACATGTGATTAGTAACTAGGAAACCAATGATTTTATCACTGTTCAAACTGTTTTACTTCAAAATGTTTTACAAACTCTTTTACGTATCAAATTCTTTTATTTAAACTTTGTTTTACTACTTATAAATTGCATGCCCATATATGTATAGATATATAAGTAATGTTTCAAGGGCTTAGGAAGGCCATCCGCCCAATTTCCTTTTCGCGCACTGAGATGTGGTCTGGTGGGATTTCGGGTGACCATCCGAGGGTCGTTTCAATATTAGTTATATATCATATATACATGTATAGACATGTATCATATATACATGTAAGTTACCATTGGGGTAACACAGGATCATACTACTACAATTTCTAGATCAACGAGTCAGTTCATTCAGGAGTCAATACTTATTACTAAGAGAACATATACAGTGATACTAGAACAAGTAACATTATAATGCATATACACGAATACGTTAACAATTGTGATCCACTGTATGGAAGCATGTCTTAATTGTCATGACCCGAGTTGTAGCCAGAGTCTCTTGGAGGGAAAGCGTGAGTTTGCGTATAGATCTATACTGGATTGACTATCCTACACCTCGCTGCTAGCTACAGCGGGACCGACAGGTCTACGGGTGCCAAACGTCATACCTTATTTTTCGACTATACGTTGTCGTTGTTACCAGTCGATAGTATGGTGCAATTTATCACATGATACCTTAATATAAATCCAGTTTAAGGTAGTTAGTACAGCAGTAGTTCCTATAAAACAAAACTACAGTATTACAATGATTTACCGATTACATATTGGTGATAATCTCACTTAAACTTTAATGTACAAACTATATTTTGTTAAAAGATAGTTACACTTGGGAAATTACACACTTTTACATCAAACGAGCATACAAAACAGTTAAGCCTTGGTAGAGGGCTACTTTAACAGAAAATATAGGTTGTTCTGAGAGACTCAAACTTTTACAAACACTTACATACATTTACAACTCATACTTGCGACAGGTTCAAACGTTTTGATAACAAACACTGACACTAAAATACTTATGAATTCACCAGCTTAATGCTGATAAACTCTTTCAAAATAACTTTTATTCTCAGGTCATTAGTAGGCAGGTACCGATGCTAGCTTTTGAGAAGATGGAGCGCATTTCAAGACTCATAATATTATTTTGATTCGCATTATATTTTTGGTGTCTAAAACTGTAAAGAACACGCTTGTATTAAAATTTTATATGGATGATGTTGTTTGCTTATTTACATTTACTGTGTTGTGATACTTTACATGACGTCCTCCGCCCCAGAACGTTTCCGCCGTTCTTGGTTTTGGGGTGAGACAGATTGGTATCAGAGCATTGTTTATGGTGAAGCAAGTATATCAACCCATAAAAGGTATACTAAACTATAAACCCATTTGGGATTAAAACACTCTGACCAAGAGTCTATACTTTAAATACTAAAATAGTTAATTAAGTATACTAGTCTGCATTCATACTAAAACCAGTGTCACAACGACAAGAACAAAAGTATTACGATTGTTAAATATCACAGGTAAGCTAGGGGATGTATGGTCAGTCCTGGGAATGGCATAGCCTGATCAACTATGCTGATCCGAGGAGTGATTAGCATATGCCCTAGAATGGTTGTGATAGGTTAACAAGTCTAAAAACTTACCAACAATACCACAGGAATATTAATAGAACTTAAACTTTAAAATACTATAGGTGTATTTTGTACTACTAGTTACACGTATACTATATTCTTATACCTCTCTTCTCGCGTAGATCTAAATGGCTGGATTCCAACACGGCGACCCATACTTTCCAAATGAAGGCAATGCCAGGTGGATCGATGAAGAGCTCGAAGATGAGCATCCAATCCCTTTGGATGATCACCTCGCAGAAGGATTTTCTAATGGATCCGTCTCCGAGCCTGAAGTCAACAACCTACCACTCGTAGGTCAAGCCCCAGGCAACAACCCTCGGCCAACTTTTCCAGCTCCTACTCCCTTATGGGCAAACAACATGAATCGTTGGAGTGATGAACAGGGTCAACCCTTACCATACTTTGGGGACCGAAGCTTTTACAAATTCAGCGATGGTGGCTCTGCTGACCGAGCTCTACCTATCATTATCCGCAGAATAGCTCGTAATGTCGAGCAAGGTCGAGCAACCATCGCCCGGGTCTTGGAGGTTGATGCTAACTCAGGTGTCAACACAGTCTGCATCCGCCATCTTGATGAAGACATGGAACGGACTCGGAGAACCAATGAAACCCTACAGCAACATCTGGTTGCCTCTCAAGCTGAAGTCATGGAACTCCGAGCTCGTCAAAGTGCTCATGAGCAACACCTTCAAGAGGTGGTCCGTCAAATGAGAGACCTCAGGGTTCTCCCGAGGAATATTCATCGCCTTTAGATGATGTCTAGTACATCATTATCTTTTGGGTTAAGGATTAGCCTTTAGCATCTGTGCTCTAAGTAGCACTTGTCTGTAAAATATTCCTAACTTTCAGTACTCTAATTAGGAATCTAAGAACTGTCAAACTTTTCTATATGGTATGATGTAAGACCTACTGTTAGGTCGATTTTCCTTGAACTTATTACATCAGTAATACCAGTATTATTGAAATCTATCTCATCCGTGGGAAAAATCTATACAATTGCGCTTTCCTACTAATATTTCTTATTGTCATTTCAAACACTCATTCAACTGTTGGGCTATGGTTAGTTAGTCCATGTGTCACTCTCACGTTGCTTACAAATTGATTCTTACCATTTTTCTTATCTTTATAAACTTATAGCTGAAAGATGCCTCCTCGCAAATCTCCCAGGAATAATCCTGCACCACCACCTCCTCCGCCTCCGGTCATCGATACTGTAGCCCTGAATGCTGCCGTAGCTGCAGCAGTGGCAACTGCCATGGCTCAGTATCACTCTTCTGATGCCAGCAGAGGTGGAACCCCTGTGGAATCAATCCCGGTTAAAACCCCTGTGCGCTCGAGAGAGTGCTCTTACAAGGATTTGACCAACTGCAAGCCGAAGTCCTTTCATGGGACCGGAGGAGTCATTGCCCTCTCGCAATGGTTCGAGAAGACTGAAGCGGTCTTCGAAATTTGTTCATGCCCTGCTGCGAGCAAAGTGAAATATGTCGCATGCACCTTTGAAGGAAAGGCCCTGACGTGGTGGAATGGCCACGTTAAATCTCTAACTCTCGTCGTAGCCAACGACATAGGCTAGGAAACGATGAAAGACCTCATGATTGAGGAATACTACCCGAGGGGTGAGATCCAGAAACTAGAGCAGGAGCTTTGGAGCCTGACCATGAAGGGCACCGATATTGTTGCTTATACTGCCAGATTCAGCGAACTGGTGGCCCTCTGCCCTAATATGGTTCCCACTGAAGGGAAAAAGATCGAAAGGTACATATGGGGGCTAGTGCCTCCGTGTCAGAGGAATGTTCTAGCATCAAACCCCGCTACCTTCGACAGTGCCAAACGACTGGCACAACGACTCATTGACCATTGGGACAAAACCCCTACAACAACAACAACGCTAGCCGTCTCAGAACCCTCCAAACCCTCTGACACAAAGCGGAAACTATGGGAGGAAAGGAAGAAGACGAATCGAGCTTCCAAAAAGCAGCAAATTGTGGCGGTACATGCTGCAAAAACCCCTGTTGTTGCTGCTACTACTGCTCCGATAGGACAGTATGCCGGAGGTTTGCCCAAACGCAATAAATGCAACTACCACCATAATGGCCCCTGCCATGAAATGCAGTGCTCTAACTACCACAGGAGAGGACACACAGACCGTTTCTGTAAATCTCCGGCGAGACCGATCAACCAAGTCCCTGGCTCTAGCGTGAGCCCGACCTGCTATGGATGTGGCGAAGCAGGCCACTATAAGAGGGACTGCCCCAAAGTAAATAATGTTGGAGGAGCAGGGAGGGTACAAGCTATAGGCCACGGGGAAGTAGTTGCTGACCCGACAGTGGTGACTGGTACGTTCCTCCTCAATAACTCCTATGCATGCATTCTATTCGATAGTGGAGCGGAGCGAAGCTTCGTAAACCATAAATTTGCCCGCATGCTTAATCAACCACCGCATGCACTCAAAGAACTATTCACAGTAGAAATGGCTAATGGAAAAAATGAATGTACGAGTAGCATATACTTAGGTTGTACCCTAACTCTAGATAACCATTCATTCCCAATCGACCTCATGCCAGTCTCAATAAAAAGTTTCGACGTTATCATTGGCATGGATTGGTTAAGCCTTCATCGCGCCGACATCATGTGCTACGAGAAAGCAGTCCATCTAAACCTTCCATCTAACGAAACTCTTATAGTCTACGGCGACAAACCCGGTGCAAGTCTTCGCATCATATCAAGTATTCAAGCATAGAAGTATCTGCGTAAGGAATACCATGCATTCCTTGCTCACGTCGTCGACACGAGCCTCGAAACGAAAGAACTAAAGAACATCCCTGTAGTGAGCGACTTCCCCGACATTTTCCCAGAAGAACTACCCGGGTTACCTCCGCAACGACATGTCGAATTCAGAATTGACTTAGTCCCAGGAGCTACCCTAGTAGCCAAGTCGCCCTACCGCTTAGCACCAGCTGAGATGCAGGAACTCTCTGGTCAACTTAACAAACTGCTCAGCAAGGGCTTTATAAGACCGAGTTTCTCACCTTGGGGAGCACCGGTCTTGTTCGTTAAGAAGAAAGATGGATCATTCCGTATGTGTATTGACTACAAAGAACTCAACAAACTGACGGTCAAGAATCATTACCCTCTGCCCCGCATAGACGATATATTTGACCAACTGCAAGGGGCGAACTATTTTTCTAAGATTGATCTGAGATCCGAATATCACCAGTTAGGAGTGCTAGAGGAGGATGTGCTGAAGACAGCCTTCCGAACTCGTTACGGACATTACGAGTTCGTGGTGATACCATTCGGATTGACCAATGCGCCCGCAATCTTCATGGATCTGATGAATAGAGTATGCCGACCTTACTTGGATCAGTTCGTCATCGTTTTCATTGACGACATCCTGATCTACTCCCGAAGTAAGAAAGAGCATGACGATCACCTACGACAAGTTCTAGAGACATTACGAAAAGAGAAGCTTTATGCGAAGTTCTCGAAATGTGAATTTTGGATCCGGTGAGTCGAATTCTTAGGACACGTGGTAAGCAAAGAGGGAATCCACGTGGACCCATCCAAAATTAAAGCCATTGAGAACTGGTCAGCACCTAAGACGCCTACAAAAATTCGCCAATTTCTAGGTCTCGCTGGCTACTACCGCAGATTCATTCAGAAGTTTTCTCGAATAGCGAAACCTCTTACAACCCTAACCCAGGAAGGCATGGCCTTTGACTGGGAAGAGAAACAAGAAAGAGCGTTCCAAACACTCAAACGAGCCTTGTGCACCGCACCAATACTATCCCTTCCCGAAGGAATAGAAGACTTCGTAGTCTATTGCGATGCATCGAACCAAGGGCTCGGGTGTGTTATGATGCAACGAGGTAAGGTCATCGCCTACGCCTCGAGATAGTTGAAGACACACGAGGTTAACTACACGACCCACAATCTTGAACTAGGAGCAGTGGTGTTTGCTCTGAAGATCTGGAGACATTACTTGTATGGAACGAAGAGCACTATCTTTACCGACCACAAGAGTTTACAACACATTTTCGATCAAAAGGAGCTCAACATGAGGCAACGACAGTGGGTCGAGCTACTCAGTGATTACGAATGCGATATTCGTTATCATCCGGGTAAAGCCAACGTAGTAGAAGACGCCCTAAGTCGGAAGGAATATTCTAGTCGCAAAATCAAGTCATTGTCAATAACCATCCATTCACACTTGTGTAATCAAATTCAGGCGGCCCAATTTGAAGCCAAGAAACCTAAAAATGTGACGAGTGAATCCCTTAGAGGAATGGACAAGAATTTAGAAGCCAAGGGTGACGGAGCCTTATATTTCATGGACCGGATCTGGACACCGAAACACGGTGGTTTCCGAGACTTAGTCATGACCGAGGCGCACAACTCTCGGTATTCCGTCCACCCAGGTTCAGATAAGATGTATCTGGATCTTAAAAAGCTATACTGGTGGCCTAATATGAAAGCAGAGATTGCTACCTTCGTGAGTAAATGCCTTACTTGCGCAAAGGTTAAGGTCGAGTACCAGAAGCCCTCTGGTTTATTGCAGCAACCAGAAATCCCAGAATGGAAGTGGGAGTGGATCACTATGGATTTCATAACCAAGTTGCCCAAGACAACGGGTGGACTTGACACCATATGGGTCATCGTTGATAGATTGACCAAGTCTGCACACTTCCTGCCTATCAAAGAAACCGACAAGATGGAGAAACTTACGAGAACATACATTAGCGAAATCGTACGGCTACATGGTGTACCTATGTCCATTATCTCTGATAGAGATAGTAGGTTCACCTCAAGATTCTGGCAATCACTGCAACATTCCCTAGGAACAAGGCTGGACATGAGCACAGTCTACCATCCTCAGACCGACGGACAAAGTGAGAGGACCATCCAAACTCTGGAAGATACATTGCAAGCCTGCGTGATTGACTTTAGGAAGGCATGGGATACTCATTTACCCCTTGTCGAGTTTTCCTATAATAACAGTTATCACACGAGCATCAAGGCTGCTCCATTTGAAGCTCTCTACGGCCGAATGTGCAGATCCCCTCTGTGCTGGGTTGAGGTGGGTGATACCCAATTAGCCAGGGGGCAAGCTTCCGACAGTACTCTCACCGGTCCGGAGATCATTCGGGAAACGACAGAGAAAATCGTTCAAATCCATGAACGATTGAAAGCCTCTATAGACCGACAGAAGAGCTACGCAGATAAATGAAGGAAACCTTTGGAATTTCAGGTGGGAGACCGATTCCTTCTCAAAGTCTCACCCTGGAAGGGCTTGATACGCTTCGGCAAGCGTGGGAAGCTTAATCCGAGGTACATAGGGCCTTTCGAGATTCTTACAAGAGTCAGCCCCGTAGCTTACAAACTCTATCTACCAGGCGCACTTCGTAACGTACATTCTACATTCCACGTATCTAAGTTGAAAAAGTGTCTATCTGACGAGACTCTCGTAATCCCACTTGACGAGATCGAGATAAACGAGAGCCTCAATTTTGTGGAAGAACCAGTAGAAATCATGGACCGAGAGGTCAAGCAAACAAAACAAAGGCGCATACCCATCGTGAAGGTTCGCTGGAATGCCAAGCGGGGACCTGAATTCACTTGGGAACGCAAAGATCAGACGCAATGCAAGTACCCACATCTGTTTCCCAAATCCATGAGTGTTTTCTTACTTTGAATTTCAGGACGAAATTCCCTCTAACGGGGGGATGATGTGACAACCCGATATTTCAACTCTTTGTAAATGGCCTAATAGGTCAAGTATTGTAAACATTTTGAGTTAATAAAATTAACTTTGATAATAAAATGTCCAAAAAGTTTCTATTTAAATTTTTCTATGTTTAAATATCATTAAAC
Source organism: Lactuca saligna (assembly GCF_052625555.1). Classification (NCBI taxonomy): domain Eukaryota; kingdom Viridiplantae; phylum Streptophyta; class Magnoliopsida; order Asterales; family Asteraceae; genus Lactuca; species Lactuca saligna. Next base: position 187,264,671 of record NC_136424.1, on the reverse strand, counting down.
CATGATCGTACGTAAAAAGAACGCCCAAATCCGACTTCATATATTGAAGTTATGATTTTTCCAAGTTCAGCTTAGCAACAGACAGCTAAAAACTCGAATCGGAGATCGAGCAACATTTGGCCGGAATGACCTCAACGAGAATCGAAGGTCTCGACAATGGTATTTCAACGGTAAGAAGTCTGGCAAAAACCGACGTCAGATAAGGAAGTTATGAATTTTTAAAGAAATTCCTTAATCATGTCATTTTAATAAGTAAATAATAAAAATAATTTCGGAATTTACCAATGGAATCGAAACGAAAGTTGTAGATCGTGGTCTCACCTTCGCGGGGATATAAAGAACGTCGAAAACGGAGTTCATATGAAGGAGATATGAATTTTTGAAGTTTGATAAATAATTTATATATAATTTATATTAAAAATGTTGGTAATATACGAAGGGGAGTCAGCCTAGGGCCGAAGTACGCGCCGCGTACCTTCGTACGCCCCGCGTACTCGAGGCCACGGCCTCGGATCGTCCACGTCGCCCTATACGAAGCTACCCAACCCGCCGTCCCATCCGAAATATGTAAGCAGTGACGTCCCGTACGCGCCGCGTACAGGAGTACACCCCACGTACGAGGGCCTTCCAGCCCCCTATAAAAGGGGTGCGAGGGGTTCCGGAAAATTGCTCATTCACTCTCCTTTTTCTTGCGTTTTACCTCGTTTTCTGTGCTCGCACTATCCCGAAGCCCTGGTCATTTTTGCTCAAGTCCCGAGGGTCGATTTTACTCCCGAGATTCCCGAGAATCCCGAGACAAAACTCTGCCCGGTTTTTGATCTCGTTATCTTCAAACTTCCAGGTGAGTTCATACCCCTTTATTCAACCTTTGAAATGTTTTTAAATGTTTTAAATACTTTATGGGGGGGGGGGGGGGGGGGAATACAAGTTAAACACTTATAGTTATTGCTTCGATCACATGTGATTGCATTAATCACATGTGATTAATAACTAGGAAACCAATGATTTTATCATTGTTCAAACTGTTTTACTTCAAAATGTTTTACAAACTCTTTTACGTATCAAATGCTTTTATTTAAACTTTGTTTTACTACTTATAAATTCCATGCCCATATATATATATATATATATATATATATATATATATATATATATATATATATATATATATATATATATATATATATATATATATATATATATATATATATATATATATAAAGTATTGTTTAAAGGGCTTAGGAAGGCCATCCGCCCTATTTCTTTTTCGCGCACTGATGTGGTCTGGAGGGATTTCGGGTGACCATCCGAGGGTCGTTTCAATATTAGTTATATATCATATGTACATGTATAGACATAAAAGTACTTCCATATTCATACTTATCAGCACATTATTAGTAAGTTACCATCGGGGTAACACAGGATCATACTACTACAATTTCTAGATCAACGAGTCAGTTCATTCAGGAGTCAATACTTATTACTAAGAGAACATATACAACGATACTAGAACAAGTAACATTATATTGCATATACACGAATACGTTAACAATTATGATCCACTGTATGGGAGCATGTCTTAATTGTCATGACCCGAGTTGTAGCCAGAGTCTCTTGGAAGGAGAGCGTGAGTTTGCGTATAGATCTATACTGGATTGACTATCCTACACCTCGCTGCTAGCTACAGCGGGACCGACAGGTCTGCGGGTGCCAAACGTCATACCTTATTTTTCGACTATACGTTGTCGTTGTTACCAGTCGATAGTATGGTGCAATTTATCACATGATACCTTAATATAAATCCAGTTTAAGGTAGTTAGTACAACAGTAGTTCCTATAAAACAAAACTACAGTATTACAATGATTTACCCATTACATATTGGTGATAATCTCACTTAAACATTAATGTACAAAATATATTTTGTTAAAAGATAGTTACACTTGGGGAATTACACACTTTTACATCAAACGAGCATACAAAACAGTTAAGCCTTGGTAGAGGGCTACTTTAACAGAAAATATAGGTTTTTCTGAGAGATTCAAACTTTTACAAACACTTACATACATTTACAACTCATACTTGCGATAGGTTCAAACATTTTGATAACAAACACCGACACTAAAATACTTATGAATTCACCAGCTTAATGCTGATAAACTCTTTCAAAATAACTTGTATTCTCAGGTCATCAGTAGGCAGGTACCGATGCCAGCTTTTGAGAAGATGGAGCGCATTTCAAGACTCATCATATTATTATATTTTTGGCGTCTAAAACTGTAAAGAACACGCTTGTATTAAAATTTTATATGGATGATGTTGTTTGCTTATTTACATTTAATGTGTTGTGATACTTTACATGACGTCCTCCGCCCCAGAACGTTTCCGCCATTCTTGGTTTTGGGGTGTGATACTATAAACTTGTCACACCCCGAAACCGAAGGCGGAAACATTTCGGGGCGGAGGTGACTTCATGTTAAGTATCACAACCAATGTACATAGTAAGCAAAGTAAACAACCATTACATTACATATTAGAATTTACATCTGTTCAAAATTAAAGTGTTACAAGTGTTATACATATGTATATATGAACAAAAGTTAATACGAGTCTTCTGTATGCTCCGTCTTCTCCAAAAGATCATGGGTACCTGTCTAATACGGACCTGAGAATACAGGCAGTTTGAAAATTAGCATAAAGTTGGTGAGTTCATAAGCGGTTTTGTTTTCTGAAAATGTATGAGTTTCCTTTTAGTTTCTGAAAATGTTACGACCCAAGAAAATCCCATTTTTCTTAAAAGTAATGTCTGGTTAACTGTTATATTGCACGGTTCTGATTATGTTCAATTGTTATCCCAGGAAAATCCCATATTTTCCTAATGTGAAAGATGTATACTGAAAACTTGATTGTCATAGTAAACTAATTCTTAAGGTTATTAATTTACTATATCCATTATTACTAAAAAGTAAATCTTTGTTATCCAAATTGCGAGTTCTATAACCATACTATAGACTAGATATGACTCGAGATGGGGCCAATATCTTTTATGACTTTTGTCACCGTTGAACCTTTCGGTTCGGCTGTAGCTAGCAGCCAGGTACGGGATAGTCAATCCCGTATAGATCTATACACTCAAGTCACACTCCCTATCTAAGAGATTCTGGTTACAAGGGCGGTCCTCCACTTGCGTATCTCTGTGGAGTGTTCACCGAAGACGTGTCTCCAATTTATCAGAATAACAAATCTACAAGTAATAATGCGGAATATCCTGTTTAAGTTCTATCTACAAAGACGATCCTCCACTCGCGTATCTCTGTGGAGTGTTACCAAGGACAAAACAATATACTAAGTTTCTTGTTCAAAGTTCAAAGATTATGTTTTTAACTATTATAATGTGGAAAACCATTTGTGAAAATATAAAATACGACAAATTATAACGTTTTTCACAAATAATATGATAATGTGATATGTAAGTTCAAACGATTATATGTTATGATTGTCAGTGTTAAAAACATATTTAATATGATACACAATACTTATAAAACAAGTTTTGAGTACAAGTATTACTTGTACTTTGCTTGTATTCCCCCCCTGAAAACAGTGAAAAATATTGAAAAATGGTAGGGGTATGAACTCACCGGTCGAGAAGTGTGTCGACTAGGATGCTAAATGTCGGATCGAGGCTTGAAAACATGCAAGGTTCCTATGTAATATTAAATGATACACAAATGTATCTAATTATACTTTAAATTACTATTTAGATATGATTTTACACTCCAATACGCGAAAACACTTCAAATCAAGTGTTTGGAGTGACCCGGGTAACATCTATGGACGTATGGGGCTTAGATAATAAGTTTGCTCTTCAAGAGTAAACTCCTTAAGGAGTTTACGGCCCTAAGACCATGACCACATGGGTTCACGGCCATGAACTCATGGTTAATGGGTTTTAAGGTGCTAAATGGTCTTATTTTCACTTGGGAAAATTAGCTAGGATCAAATCTAGGGCATAGGAGTGGATTAAACTTACAAATGGACCATTTAATGGAGTTTATGGCAGTAAACTAGGAGTTTACGGCCGTAAACACCCCCACACACATTCCTTATGTGTTTTGGTGGTGCTAGGACAATTACATGTGATTTAAACTCATTTTGCAAGCCTTGGATGGACTTTAGGGAATCATTTGACTTGTGTTTATGAGTTCACGGCCCAGGAACCCATTCTAGGGGTTTTTATGGTCGTGAACTCTCCAAGGGATGGTTATCAACAAGTTTAAGGCCCCTAAATCGATCGTGGTTGATTCTAGATTTTAATCCAAGGCTATTGGTGTGTTTAAGTGGCTTTTAAACACTCAAATATGAGTTTACTCTCCATGAAGGTGAGTTTATGGCCCAAGATGTTCTTTGGTAGTAAAATCATGTTTACTCCCCAAAAATTGAATTCAAAGTGTTCTAAGTCCAGTACATTAAGTCATATAGCCATATCTAAGCTCCAAAGGTCGACTGGAAGGGTTTAAAGGCTCAAAAACCCATCATATGTGTGTTTACGGCCCAAGCATGTTCTAGGGCCGTAAACACATGAAAATGGTCCTAAATGACCACTTGAACTTGGATTTGAAGG
>NC_136424.1:186642552-186655052 GCF_052625555.1 Lactuca saligna | reverse complement strand
GTTCTTGAAGTCATACGCAATAATAGTTTTAGACTTATCCAAGTGGGAGACTATTGTATTAATGTCTATGTCCATAACTATAATTGGTGAGACTTGACCCGATCCGGCATGGTCTATTTGGGTTGCATGGCATCATGCATTTGGATAGACTATAATGAGAGAAATAACACTTAAGGTTGGTTAATATATTATAAGTTCTAATATATTAATCAGATTATTTAATTAGTATTGATAAAGAATTAATCCAGGATTAATTAAGTGATCAAAATAATACTAATTAAATATATGGGTTGATTGTGTAAATCATCCATACTTATATAGTTTGCTAATGCTCTATGGATTATCTAGTTGAGCTAAAACCCATATGATGTTTCATGGATGCTCCATGGTGTTTTTGAACCCATGGATCATGGAAATGAAAGGCCATGTCAATTAGGGTTTAGATGGTGTAACCCTTACTATATATGCATCTTATTCTTGACAAAAATCGGCACTAGTATCACCCTAGAGAAGGGCTAGCCGATTTCATGGAGTGTTCAAGTTTCTCTCAAGTTATTGCAAGTGTATTTGGTGTTGTGTGAAACATTTGAGGTATCACACTTGGGGCACTAGGCACTCAAGCTTCATGAAGACTTTCTACATCAAAGAGGTATGTATTCTATCTTCTTATATTCTTTGTTTTGTATGCTAGATTAGGATAATACCTTGGAAAGTTCATATTTGCATGTATAATAGAGAAAACATAGATCCATGGTATTTAGGGTTGCATGTACACTTAGGAGTGTTAGAATGCTCAAAACCAATCAGAAACTCACTTTAATATCGTGATTTGACAATATCTAACTGAAAACGGTCAACGGTCCGCGTTCGTTAGGCTCGGGATGCGATATGGCTTTAGCAAATGAGAGAAAGGGAAGAAGTTCAGGTGTATGAAAAAGATGAGGTCAAATTTCCTATTTATAGGAAGTTTTTTTGTACTCTCACTTCGTGAGAGATATAGTCTCACGTTGTCACACCCCCGAACCAAACGGCGGAAACGTCCGGGGGCTGTCGTGACTCAATTGTATACCATAACATTGAATATATATGAAACATAACAACATTCGTTACCATTCATCAACATAGTACAACCAGTAGTGTTTACATAACAAACATTGTTTAAACATTACATTCCCAAAAATTAAATTGTTTAATTCATACATAAATAAACTGCAACAGTCACTGAATGTGATTTCCCTCGATTCACTGGTTCCCTGAGAATACAAGTATTTTGAAAAACGTCAACATATGAAATGTTGGTGAGTTCATAAGTAGTGTTTAAAATCGAATGTTTGTATTGTTTGAAAAACCACCAGAAAATCCGATATTTTCTGAAAAGGAAAGCTTTTAAAAAGGTTTGTGAAGATCCATAGGTATGCTTTGCTTGTTTCTATACTTAAAAAAAAATGTTCATTGAAGTTGTATGCTTTTCAAATTTGTGTGTATTGAAAACCCTAGGAAAACCCGATGTTCTCCTAGTTCCTTGAATTACGTGTTGTTACATTGAAACCATTGCATAGCGTAGAGTGTCAGTCCCGGGCGACGTTGGAAGGTTTTCGAGCAGGATTATTTACTACAAACCCGCGTTACACAAACGCCCAGTTTATAGTTATACTAACGACTCCGAAGGCGTCGTCAGTACTAATCGCGTTATCCAATCGCCCTGACTAGGTGTAGTCCCACATCCGAAGAGAAAGAGGTCACGAAGACCCCGGTAACTCCATTAGCCGGTTGGGGATAAAATGTACGAGGGGTCCCAGACCCGCCTCGCATGAAATGTAGACCTTACTAGCAAGACCAAAGGACCCTTGGGGACCGGTGGTATACAAGCCATTGAAAGTCCATTTACGTTGTGTCGGATCGGTAAAACCCAACACTCCGTAAAAAAAATGTCTTCGGGCCTTAAGATCAGGTCATTGGGCTAGCTAGGCTCAACGAACAAGATTTTACACTTGTGGGGCCCAAAGATGGTGCATAGACGTCTGTGCACACTCGCATGTGTATGTATAACCAAACGTTACTTGTATGAATCGTAGTGTTAGTAGTTGTAGATTTTTATTGGCTCGAGACCGAGCCAATTCGTTTAACAACGACTTTTGGTATTGTAATGTATTGTATTTCGTTGATAGTCGTGGTGCCATCGTTCGATCAAATTGTGTATATTGAACTAGCCTTGAAATATTCCTGTTTTCAGCCCCTCATCATTTGTAAAATTTACATTTTTAACCCTTTATATTAAATACTTCCCGGTTTAGTCCTTAAACTATTTTTCTTGACATTTTAACACCAAAAATTATTGAAATTAATATTTTTCAACATGTTTTTCATAAAAGCAGTTTAAGTTCTTAAAAATGCAGTTTTCGCGGTTTTAACCCCTTCTTTTCGCAACTTTTACAATTTTGGCCCAATTTGGAAAATTTTTGCAACTTTGGTCCTTTTTAAATTTAAAAAGCATTTTTAACCTTTGAAAAGGGGTTGGAACACTTATAGTCCACTGTTTTACAGAAAGTTACAGTTTTGGCCCTCCAAAACAGAAAAATTCGCATATGGGCCTTATTGGGCCGAAAGTTACATTTTTAGCCCATTAAGCTTAAAATTTATGATTTTAGTCCCCTAAATGAGTATATTTCCAGAAATTTACTTATGAAAACTGTTTTGGCACACTTCATCCATCAGAATCTGTGAAATGACGATTTGGGCCCTTATTTTTGCATTTTTCACATTTTAGGCCCAAAATTTGTGTTTTTAACCCAAAGAAATTATTACTAAACTACTTAGCCATTTTTCTTGAAGCACTTTGTGTTTAGAAATATATTTGAAGTAAAAATCATGTAGCACAAGTTATATCTCGGTTTTGATGAGTTTTGAGGCTAGATCCAACATAAAAACACATAAAAGCATACATATAAGCATGGAAATCATACAAGGCATACAAACACATATAGATCTACACTTTCACTTGTATTCCCCCCCCCCCACAAAACTCATAAAAACAGAAAATAGGGGTATGAAGCTCACCTTGGGGTGTTGGTTCGGTTTTTGCAAGAAAAATGGAAGGAAAAATGAAGTGTTTTTGGCCTTAGCTCCCTTTGATGAAGATCTCGAGTTTTGAGATGGTTCTAGGATGCAAGATCACGATTTTTGCATAGATTAGGAAAGGATTTTGATAACAAAAGAATTTAAACCATGGATCTATGCATAATCTTACCTTAGATGAAGAATTTTGTGGAAATTTCCCCTTGAATGCTTCCTAGAACTCGAGATTTTGAGTGGAGATGGAGAGATGTTCTTGAGTGTTCTAGAGAGGATTTTGAGAGAGTTTTGGTGTGTGTGAGTGGGTGTTCGGCCGAGAATGAGAGAGGGAAGAGAAGAAGAGGTGATATTTGAGGTGATGTGCATGGAAGAATGAGAAAGAGGCATGGATGTCCAATGGACAATAATGAGGTGGCACAACAAGTCAACTCTCTCTTGGATTTGGGCCTTGGGCCGAGAATGTGAAGGGAAGAAGGAAAAATTGGGCTTTTTGCCCCTAAGCCCAACATTAGAGGTAGTTTAGGGTATTTATTGGCCTTATAAAATAAAATTGTGATTTTTATGCTTTATTAAGCTAGGTTAGGTTAAATTATGGATCAAAACTTGTGATTTATTTCATTCTAGGTTCTACCTAGCCCAAAATATTGAAATAAACGAATGTGGGTCCAATTAGAGCCCAATTAGGGTCCTAAGCCCATGATAGTCCAATTGGAAGCTTATTGGTCCATTGGGATCCAATAAGGAAGTTCTAGTCTAAAATAGACTTAACAAGAGCTTCTAGGGTCTCCAATTGTTTGATGACTATTTGTGGTAGTAGCATGTTGTATTTGATTGAAGTTTTTGATTCACATTAACTTGAATATATAGATTACATGGCTCAAAATTTACAGTTGTGACATCATCCCCCCGTTAGAGGGAATTTCGTCCCGAAATTCTGTTTGGAAGCTAGATTCGAGAAAACTAGAATAGGTGAGGGTACTTTTGCTTCATTTGATCTTCGCGTTCCCACGTGAATTCTGGCCCACGCTTTGCGTTCCACCGTACCTTCACGATCGGGATGCGACTCTGCTTAGTACGCTTCACCTCCCTGTCCATGATTTCGATTGGCTCTTCGACGAACAGGAGATTCTCATTGATTTCGATTTCGTCAAGAGGAATGACTAGGGTTTCGTCTGACAGGCACTTTTTCAGATTAGAAACATGGAACACGGGGTGTACACCGTTTAGCTCTGCGGGTAGTTGTAGTCTGTATGCCACTGGACCTATTCGGGCGACGATTTCGAAAGGTCCAACGTATCGCGGGTTCAGCTTTCCCCGTTTTCCAAAACGTATAACCCCTTTCCAGGGTGAGACTTTCAACATTACTCGATCACCGACCTGGAATTCTAAGGGCTTTCGCCGTTTATCAGCGTAGCTCTTTTGCCGGTCACGCGATGCCTGTAATCGAGCTTTGATCTGGACAATCTTTTCTGTGGTCTCGCGAATGATTTCCGGTCCCGTTAATGCTCTGTTCGACGCATGTGTTCCTGCTAGCTGGGTGTCACCTACTTCAGCCCAACATAACGGTGATCTACATTTACGCCCGTACAGTGCTTCGAAAGGGGCCACCTTAATGCTCGAATGATAACTATTGTTATATGAAAACTTGATCAACGGTAGGTGGGTATCCCAAGACTTTCCGAAGTCTATCACACATGCACGAAGCATGTCTTCAAGCGTCTGAATGGTTCATTCGCTTTGACCGTCCGTTTGTGGGTGATACGCGGTGCTTATATCAAGATGAGTTCCCATTGCCTTGTGGAGCGACTGCCAAAAGCGTGACGTGAACCTACTGTCCCTATCCGAGATGATAGATTTTGGTACTCCATGAAGTCTTACAATTTCTCGTAGGTACAAACGCGTCAGCCTCTCCATCTTGTAGGACTCTTTGATGGGCAGGAAATGGGCAGATTTCGTCAGTCGGTCGATTATTACCCATATGGTGTCCAATCCGTCCGACGTCTTGGGCAGCTTGGTCACGAAGTCCATAGAAATCCCCTCCCATTTCCACTCAGGGATTGCCGGTTGCTGCAACAATCCGGAAGGTTTCTGGTATTCCACTTTTACTTTGGCACACGTAAGGCACTTACTAACATAAGTTGCGATTTCCGCCTTCATGTTAGGCCACCAATAGTGCTGCTTGATGTCCAAATACATCTTGTCCGAACCAGGATGAATGGAGTATCGTGTCTTGTGGGCTTCCTTCATAACGATCTCCCTGAATCCTCCGATTTTTGGAACCCAAATACGGTTCATGAAGTAGTATACCCCATTCTCTTTGACTTCCAGGTTCTTCTCCATACCGCGTAATGCCTCGCTAGTTCTATTTTCTGTTTTCATAGCCTCTGCCTGGACTGATGCAATTTGAGCGGTCAGATGAGACTGAATGGTTATCGAGTGCGTTTTCGCACGGCGATTTGTGTACTCCTTCCGACTTAATGCGTCAGCTACCACATTGGCCTTGCCGGGATGGTACTTGATCTCGCATTCGTAGTCGTTTAATAACTCCACCCATCTTCGTTGTCTCATGTTCAGCTCCTTCTGATTCAAGATGTGCTGGAGGCTCTTGTGGTCTGTGAAGATGGTGCACTTCGTACCGTATAGGTAGTGCCTCCAAATTTTTAGGGCGAAGACCACAGCTCCCAGTTCTAGGTCGTGGGTTGTGTAATTTACTTCGTGCGTCTTTAGTTGGCGGGACGCATATGCTATCACTTTTCCACGTTGCATGAGAACGCAACCTAAGCCTTGATTTGACGCGTCACAGTAAACTACAAAATCTTCCGTTCCTTCGGGTAGAGATAGTACAGGAGCGCTACAAAGAGCTTGCTTCAAGGCTCGAAACGCAATCTCTTGTCGGTCTGTCCACTTGAATGGCACACTCTTTTGCGTAAGCAAGGTAAGTGGCTTGGCGATCTTTGAGAAGTTTTGGATGAATCTCCTATAGTAGCCTGCTAGGCCTAAGAACTGACGAATTTCTGTGGGCGTAGTCGGAGTTGCCCATCCTTCCACAGCTTTGACCTTAGAGGGATCCACATGAATTCCATCTTGGCTAACTACGTGACCGAGAAAATTCACGCTCCGTAGCCAAAACTCACACTTAGAGAGTTTGGCGTAAAGCCTTTCCGATCGCAGCGTCTCTAGGACTTGTCGGAGATGTTGGCCATGTTCCTCTTTGCTTCGAGAATAGACGAGGATGTCATCGATAAACACAATGACGAAGTTGTCCAAGAACGGTCGACAGATTCGGTTCATTAGGTCCATAAATGCGGCGGGTGCATTTGTTAGACCGAAGGGCATTACGACGAATTCATAATGTCCATAGCGGGTTCGGAAAGCGGTTTTAGGGATATCTTCTTCTCGGACCTTGAGTTGATGGTATCCGGATCGTAGATCAATTTTAGAAAAATAGCTAGCTCCTTGGAGCTGGTCGAATAGATCATCGATCCGAGGGAGTGGGTAGCGGTTTTTAACAGTGAGTTTATTCAACTCTCTGTAATCGATGCACATTCTGAAAGATCCGTCCTTCTTTTTGACAAAGAGCACTGGAGCTCCCCATGGCGAGTAGCTAGGTCGGATAAATCCCTTGTCCAGAAGCTCACTGAGTTGACTGGACAATTCCTGCATTTCAGCAGGTGCCAATCGATATGGTAATTTAGCGAGAGGAGTTGCTCCTGGGACGAGGTCGATTCGGAACTCAACCTGTCTCTCTGGGGGTACTCCTGGGAGATCTTTAGGAAACACGTCCGGGAATTCACACGCTACTGGAATGTCTTGGATGTTAATTTCTTCTTTGGTCTTGTCCACTATGTGGGCCAAGAACGCTAAGTTGTTCTTTCGCAGATGTTTTTGTGCTTTGATGCACGAGATAAGACGAAGATTCGTGCTAGGCTTGTCTCCGTAAATTACTAGGGTTTCGTGATTCGGGAGACGAAGGCGAACGGCCTTCTCGTGGCACAAAACCTCAGCATGGTGGGGGCTTAACCAATCCATGCCGATAATCACATCGAAACTCCTAATTGACACTGGCATCAGATCTATTCGTAAGACGTGTTGGTTAAGGGTTAGGGTACATCCAGTGTAAATTTCCCTAGTGGATTCGGTCTTCCCATTGGCCATTTCCACCGTATAGGTTTCATTTAGCTTTTGGGGTTGTTGTTTTAATAAGTGTTTAAACTTCTCGCTTACGAAACTCCGCTCCGCTCCGGTATCAAATAAGATGCATGCATAAGCGTGGTTTAGGAGGAACGTACCGGTCACAACTGCGGGGTCCTGAACTGCATCACTCTGACCCATAGTCAGCATTCTTCCTGCTCCTCTGCTTCCTGAGTTGTTGTTGTTGTTAGGGCAGTCTCGACGGAAATGTCCCGTCCTTCCACACCCGAAACAGGTGTGGCTAAGCCCTGCATTGTTGCCACCGGCATTGGTGTTGTTATTATTGCGAGGGTTGTTGTTGTTCTGGTTGTTTCCCTGATTCTGGTTCTGAGAAGGATAAGTCCTGCAGAACTTTGCAGTGTGTCCCCTTCGGTTGCAACTGGTGCAATGGAACTCCCTACATTCTCCTTGGTGATGGAAACCGCACTTGTTGCATTTGGGATGAGTACCGGAATAGGGTTTTGAGGTATTTGAAGCAGCTGAGGTTGGAGCATGTGATGTGGCTGGTACCGGCGCAGTGACAGCGTGAACTGCCACCGTTTGCTGCTTTTTAGAGGTCTCGGGACCCTGACGCCCCTTCCTCTTGTTGTTCCATCCTTTCTTACTATCACTCTCCTTCTTCTTCTCAGTCTCTACCGGTTTCTCGCCCTTTTTGTGGTCATGATCGTATAGCCTCTTTGCCAATCTCTTCGCACTGTCAAAAGTTTCAGGGTTCGCAGCTATCACATTCCCTTGAATGGGGGATGTCAGTCCCCAAATGAATCGTTCAATCTTCTTTCCCTCTGATGTGATCATACCCGGGCACAACAGAGATAGTTCGCTGAATCTCGATATGTAAGCATCGATGTTCCCATTCTGCACCGTGAGATTCCATAGTTCCTGCTCCATCTTCTGTATTTCGCCTCGAGGGCAGTACTCAGCCGTCAACATCTCTTTCATTTCTGCCCAGGGAATGGAGTTGGCGACCGGGAGTGTCATGGCTTCCACATGACCATTCCACCATGTGAGTGCTTGGTCCACAAAAGTGCAGGCCGCGAACTTCACTTTCATCTGCTCGGGGCACTCGCATATCTCGAATACCGACTCTACCTTCTCGATCCATCGCTTCAGGGCGATCACTCCTCCGGTACCGTTGAAAGTTCGGGGTTTAGTGTTCGCAAAGTCCTTGTAGGTGCACGTTTTAGTGAGTCCTTGGTTCGTCCCGTTGTTCGAACTTCCAGATCCTTGCCCGTTACCTCCTCCGTTGTTTCCTCGGTGAAGTTGTGCCATCGCTGCTGTGACTGCAGCAGACACGGCTGCCTGGAAAGCAGTGGAGTCAACTTCCGGTGGGGTTGGTTCGGGATTTCCGCGAGTAGCTGGGCGAGGCATCTTTCTGTCATGAAACGGAAAGATGTTGAGTGTACGTGGTTTCTGTGAGGTGGCGATTCTACTAACTAGGTGTATGGTACGAACCTAAACGTTACTATCATCAAGCATACAATCATAACGTCTCAACACATAACAACTGAGAATATCATAGCAAAACACACGAAAGTTTATTAATATTATCCGCATTTAGTACAAGAAAATTTGCTCGTAGGAGCATACATAAGTAACGCTAATCCGACAGCATAATGGCTCCATGAGTAGTGTAGTCACTTAAACATAGAGCCGGAGTACATAACATAGTTCCTAATGATCTACTATGATAAGTCTACCCCTAACCGTGATGAGTTGTGTCCGGAGGTGGTGCTGAGGATGTGGATGCTCCCTGAAGACGAGCAACCAAGCGTTCCGCGTCCCGGAGTCGAGACTCCCACTGAACCTGTCTCATGTGAAACTCTCGAAGGACGTCACGCGTCTCCTGCTCCGCACGCTCGACCCTAGTCCTCAATTGGTGTACCTGATTCGCAGTGTCCTGGGCAAGATCGCCCGTATTCCGTAACCGTTTCACCATGACTGGAAGGGCTCGATCAGCCGGCCCTCCGTCTCTCAGGTCAAAGAACTCGCGTGACATGCCGTACGGGGGTCGCTGTCCCTGCTGTCTGCTCCATCTCCAGAGGTCCATACCCCAGGGAGGTGTAGGGCCAGTGGGGCCCACTCGATATGCAGGCACCCGGATTGGGTAAGGGGGGTTGATGACTTCGGACTCCGCATCCGAATCACCCCCGTCGCTATCATCGAGCTCCTCTTCGAAAGGTTCTTCGTCTTCTTCAGGTTCGACAGGCTCGCCCTCGACTTCTGCCTCCGGTTCCCCGTCAGGTTCCTCCTCGGGGTCCTCCTCGGGTTCCTCTTCAGGCTCTTCCTCAGGTTCCTCCTCAGGTTCCTCCTCGGACTCCTCTAGCCACCCGTTGTTTCCCTGATTAGGGAAGTAGGGGTCTCCCGGGTGATGAAAGCCAGCCATGCTGTCTGCGCGAGTACGTAAATGCTAACATTATCCTAGGATGCTATGACTATTGTACAGACTAAGCAAACATTCTCTTTTTGGGTGATAAAGGGTATAGTTTTAGGTTCCCTGGCTATCCCGATCTCATCAAGACGTGTGTTAGTTTTACCTTGGAGAGAATGTAGTTGATCAGGCTACATTCACTCCTTGGTATCACTAAGAACAGTCCCGAATTAACCGAGATACCAGTATTATTGTGTTTGATTCGGCGTTAGGTTCTTATCCCTAATGCAAGCAAGTGTGTTTTATTTACTTGTGTTGTTCAGAGTTATGTTAGTCCCTCTTTTTGGTTTATAGTTGCATATCAATGTATGGCTCGACATGCTAGTTCACTATAAACAAAGCTCTGATACCAACCTGTCACACCCCCGAACCAGACGGCGGAAACGTCCGGGGGCTGTCGTGACTCAATTGTATACCATAACATTGAATATATATGAAACATAACAACATTCGTTACCATTCATCAACATAGTACAACCAGTAGTGTTTACATAACAAACATTGTTTAAACATTACATTCCCAAAAATTAAATTGTTTAATTCATACATAAATAAACTGCAACAGTCACTGAATGTGATTTCCCTCGATTCACTGGTTCCCTGAGAATACAAGTATTTTGAAAAACGTCAACATATGAAATGTTGGTGAGTTCATAAGTAGTGTTTAAAATCGAATGTTTGTATTGTTTGAAAAACCACCAGAAAATCCGATATTTTCTGAAAAGGAAAGCTTTTAAAAAGGTTTGTGAAGATCCATAGGTATGCTTTGCTTGTTTCTATACTTAAAAAAAAAATGTTCATTGAAGTTGTATGCTTTTCAAATTTGTGTGTATTGAAAACCCTAGGAAAACCCGATGTTCTCCTAGTTCCTTGAATTACGTGTTGTTACATTGAAACCATTGCATAGCGTAGAGTGTCAGTCCCGGGCGACGTTGGAAGGTTTTCGAGCAGGATTATTTACTACAAACCCGCATTACACAAACGCCCAATTTATAGTTATACTAACGACTCCGAAGGCGTCGTCAGTACTAATCGCGTTATCCAATCGCCCTGACTAGGTGTAGTCCCACATCCGAAGAGAAAGAGGTCACGAAGACCCCGGTAACTCCATTAGCCGGTTGGGGATAAAATGTACGAGGGGTCCCAGACCCGCCTCGCATGAAATGTAGACCTTACTAGCAAGACCAAAGGACCCTTGGGGACCGGTGGTATACAAGCCATTGAAAGTCCATTTACGTTGTGTCGGATCGGTAAAACCCAACACTCCGTAAAAAAAATGTCTTCGGGCCTTAAGATCAGGTCATTGGGCTAGCTAGGCTCAACGAACAAGATTTTACACTTGTGGGGCCCAAAGATGGTGCATAGACGTCTGTGCACACTCGCATGTGTATGTATAACCAAACGTTACTTGTATGAATCGTAGTGTTAGTAGTTGTAGATTTTTATTGGCTCGAGACCGAGCCAATTCGTTTAACAACGACTTTTGGTATTGTAATGTATTGTATTTCGTTGATAGTCGTGGTGCCATCGTTCGATCAAATTGTGTATATTGAACTAGCCTTGAAATATTCCTGTTTTCAGCCCCTCATCATTTGTAAAATTTACATTTTTAACCCTTTATATTAAATACTTCCCGGTTTAGTCCTTAAACTATTTTTCTTGACATTTTAACACCAAAAATTATTGAAATTAATATTTTTCAACATGTTTTTCATAAAAGCAGTTTAAGTTCTTAAAAATGCAGTTTTCGCGGTTTTAACCCCTTCTTTTCGCAACTTTTACAATTTTGGCCCAATTTGGAAAATTTTTGCAACTTTGGTCCTTTTTAAATTTAAAAAGCATTTTTAACCTTTGAAAAGGGGTTGGAACACTTATAGTCCACTGTTTTACAGAAAGTTACAGTTTTGGCCCTCCAAAACAGAAAAATTCGCATATGGGCCTTATTGGGCCGAAAGTTACATTTTTAGCCCATTAAGCTTAAAATTTATGATTTTAGTCCCCTAAATGAGTATATTTCCAGAAATTTACTTATGAAAACTGTTTTGGCACACTTCATCCATCAGAATCTGTGAAATGACGATTTGGGCCCTTATTTTTGCATTTTTCACATTTTAGGCCCAAAATTTGTGTTTTTAACCCAAAGAAATTATTACTAAACTACTTAGCCATTTTTCTTGAAGCACTTTGTGTTTAGAAATATATTTGAAGTAAAAATCATGTAGCACAAGTTATATCTCGGTTTTGATGAGTTTTGAGGCTAGATCCAACATAAAAACACATAAAAGCATACATATAAGCATGGAAATCATACAAGGCATACAAACACATATAGATCTACACTTTCACTTGTATTCCCCCCCCCCCCCACAAAACTCATAAAAACAGAAAATAGGGGTATGAAGCTCACCTTGGGGTGTTGGTTCGGTTTTTGCAAGAAAAATGGAAGGAAAAATGAAGTGTTTTTGGCCTTAGCTCCCTTTGATGAAGATCTCGAGTTTTGAGATGGTTCTAGGATGCAAGATCACGATTTTTGCATAGATTAGGAAAGGATTTTGATAACAAAAGAATTTAAACCATGGATCTATGCATAATCTTACCTTAGATGAAGAATTTTGTGGAAATTTCCCCTTGAATGCTTCCTAGAACTCGAGATTTTGAGTGGAGATGGAGAGATGTTCTTGAGTGTTCTAGAGAGGATTTTGAGAGAGTTTTGGTGTGTGTGAGTGGGTGTTCGGCCGAGAATGAGAGAGGGAAGAGAAGAAGAGGTGATATTTGAGGTGATGTGCATGGAAGAATGAGAAAGAGGCAT
>NC_136424.1:185205052-185307552 GCF_052625555.1 Lactuca saligna | reverse complement strand
TTCTCTTTCTATTTACTTTATAAATAAGTAATAAAAATTATACAAATAATTAAGAGTTGTTCACTAAAATGATCATATTATTAGAATAGATATACTCTGGTGACCTTATCTTTTCTTTTACCAACAAATGGCCATCATCCTTGCTAATGCAGATTAACAAATACTTTTTGTTGCTGATGTTTTTAGTGTTATCGGGTTTATTTTAGTATATTAGAATTTACAAATTACCAATGGAGGTAAAACCTTGATTTTAGACATGTTATGTAGCGTGGAATGCATGCTTAAATAAAATGAGTTTGATCTTAGTTCGAGTAAATGGCAGGGTCGAGGGGGTCGCCCTCGTGGGGTTTGGGTGTAACGTCCCATTTTCACAACAAAATTTTTTCATTTTATTTAAGTAAATCTTCCCAATTATAAATTCATTATGGAGAAAATCATTTATTCCAAATACATTTATAAAAATCAGAGTAATATTAAAGCGCAAAATCTTCATTGTTGTTGATGAATGTGTACAGTCACGCCTTCGACTTCCCATGATGACCGATGATATCTGAAATAATAAACAACTCGGTAACCACAAAACTTAGTGATTTCCCCCCAAAATAACCCATACGATAAACATACAAGTATGCATAACGACCGCTATTTGGGCCTACGACCTGACTGGACCGTCTCGTAGGCCTTCAGTGTATCCATGCTAGAATACTAGGGTTTATTGGCCTACCGCCTCAATCCAACCGCTCCTCCTGAGCCTTCGTGTCTTCATCTTACAGACGGCCCGTACCGGTATCTTGGCATATAACACAAAACAAGACCACCTCAACCTACTACCACTATATGTCTACATGTAAATAATCAGGATGAAGTGGGCATATAATACAGGCAAACAACAATCATACATCTCGCTAAAACCTACTAGTCCTCTCACAACATACAATCATGCTACTAGCTAACCTCCATGGAATGCGTAACCATAAGTACCCAAAGGTGAGATAGCCACCCGAACAGATGATCCTACTCTAAAGCCACAACTAAATGAGGAATAGGAAAGAAATCCTAGATCAAGAGTTCTCAGGCTATCCTACATGACTACATACAGTCCCTAGGGCACTCCACTAGATGATAACCATCAAATACATATGACATATAGTTCTACCAATCAATACAGCAAAGCAACATACTCGATACCAAGATACAGATCTAATGGATCACCACAACATAGTAGCATACTCAATACCGGGATATAGATCTAACAGATCACCACAACATGGCAGCATACTAAATATCAACAATCCAAGAATGCATGACCGTATATACTCAGAGGTGAGATAAACACCCGAACATGTGATCCTACTCTAGAAACACAACCAAACAAGGAACACATATAAGAGCCTTAATCAAGAGTCCTCAGTCTATCCTACATGACTATATACAGTCCCTAATGTAGCGTCCCATAAATAAGACCCAAAATTTTCATTTTTAAATTAATAATACCAGCATTCAAAGAACATCATCATAAAAATCCAGATAAAACAAATGTATCAATCAACGTATCACGTCAGAATCAGGAAAATGCGGAACGAGGTTGTGTGTTCCCTGCATTCATCCAGAGCTCTTCCATGTGGAAGTACCTGAAACATACACTGAAAACCATAAGTACAAAGCTTAGTGAGTTCCCCAAAATACCACATACCATACATAATAAACACATAATAGGCCCTGCCCATCATCGGGCCCCATACGGCATCGAGCCCTGCTCGATATATACAGAGCGGGCCCCTCCCGACATACATATAAACATATATCACATAAACACATACACATGTAATAATAACATAGATACATAGCATACAAAATGGTCATCGGGCCCTGCCGGTAAGCATATAAGTACATAACGCATACAAGAGTCACATAAACATCTAGCACCCTAAAATAACATAATTATGGGTAGGCATTGTTGCCTTCGACTAGCTAAAGCCAGTGAGGAAACTCACTTCAAACTGCTGAATCACACGAATAAATCTTTGGCTGCTGGTCCGAAAAATCCCCGAGATATAAATACCATATAACATCCAATTAATAATCGGATTCCAATCCATAACCATTAGTCCAAAGTTAGGGTAAAAAGACCATTTTACACCTTACCTAGTTTGGTCCAAGGCTAAGGCCCAAACTAACAATCCAAAAAGCCCAAATACCAAAATAATTATCCAAGACCCAAACATGGCCTAATTTTCCAAATTGAACCCAAACCCCTTTCATGGTCCTTAATCCATGTCCAAAAATATTCCTAGCCCAAAACACCTAAATTCAGATGGCCCAACAAAGACCTAAACATCTAAGCCAAAAATATGGCCCAAACCGAAACCCAATGACCCGAGGCCAACTCTGTTGAGTATGCGGGGCGTACTCAGCTCATACGCGCATCGTACTTGCCTTAGGGCTTGTACGCTATGCATACCTACTTGTACACCCAACATACTCTCTTATTCAGGCATCTTCCATTTCCAGTTCTTAATTGATTAAGACATCACTGCACAACTTAGATCTGACTTCCTTGGGCTGGTTTATCATGTAAAACTGCTAACTTTACCTGCATGCATGTCTTAATGAAGCTATTAAACCTCAAAAGGACTTAATATATGACTTAATGCATGTATGAGGCCATAATCACCATAAATTTTGTACCTTTAAGCTTATGAAACTCACAATATGCCTAGATCTAAAATAATAAGCCCCACATACTAGTTAATGATGGGTTTTGGTATGCTACAACATCCTATGGTGTACATACAATCCTAAATGCTTTTGATCTATGTTTTCTCTAATTATACATGCAATATTGTTTCCAAAGCATTAAGCCTACAACTAGCATGCAATTGACATAAACAATATAAAAATGAGTTATAGAATTTCCTCTTTGTTGTAGTTTGTAGAACCTCTTGAGTTTGGCCTTTAAGAACTTAGTGCCCCAAGTTTTGCACCTTAAATGGAATCACAACACACCTTTGGACAAAGGATTACTTTTGAGAGAGTTTATGCACACTAAAATCGGATTTTGATCTCCAAGTACACTAGTACACTGTTTTAGATGCTAAGAGGCTTCTTATACAGTGTGACAAGATTAGGGTTACACCATGTAAACCCTAATGTGCATGACATTCCATATTCCTTAGCCTCTATGGTTTTAAATCTCCATGGATCATCTATGGGTTGCCACATGAGTTTAGCCCAACCTAAGGAATCATGGATCATTGGCCCACACCATTAGAATGAATGATTTACCAAATCAATCCTTATATATTTAATTAGTCTCTTTTGATCACAAAATTAATTCCAAATTTATTATTGATCAACACTAATTAAATCATATGATTTCATATTAATATATTAGAACTTATAATATATTACTAAATCATTAATAACATCTTCTCAATAGTACATCCTATCAAATTGTCCTAGTGATATGCAACCCAAATGGACCATGCTACTCTCGGGTCAAGTACATACCAATTATAGGTATGGGCTTAGACACTTAATTGAACAGTATCCCACTTGGATAAGTCTAATAACTATTATTTCAAGTATGACTCCACAACTCGACTAGCAGTCGTAGCTCTTAAAAGCTGCTGTCGAACTCTGACCTAGTCAATGAAGCATCCATTAGATAAGGGATCATATATTCCTCCATTCTAGATATAATATGGACTGAGACATGGATTATAATCCTTCTCTCTGTCCATATGTTGTTTCCCGATTTTTGATTTATGATGACCGACTAATTGAACAAATCAAATCAGTACAGGCTTGGCCAAGCACTTAGGGGTGTCATCACTTAATCATCGAAGGGCCCACAGATATCTCTTTTATCCACATGGGGGTAAAAGGAACGGATAAACTTCTACCCAAATGCTTACTTGTACGTACTCATCGAATTACACACAACAATATATTTTATAACACCAAGTTACTAGTGCGTTTACATATGTCAATGTGCAACTGACTTGTAACTACAACTCACATGTATAGGTTGCAAGAATATAAGATATTATCGTCTCACAATCACTCGTGATAAAATCCATGAAGTGATTCAGATGAGCGTGGGTTGAATCCAATACTCGAATCTTATTCCAGGAGTACTCATGAATACTGCAGCCACCTTGTCCTAGACAAACTACAGACCCATTCATGACAGTCTTGCCTTAATACCTACTTCCAAAGTATGATCGACTGTGGATGGTTTGAATAACCTAGTTATTTGGGAAGTCAAAACATGCAAAGTGAAACACAAGAATAATACTAATCCTATATGGCCCCAAAACTTTTTAGTGCCATATTGACTACTCATTATTCATTATATAATGTTTCTAATTATCAACTTAATACTTGAATTAAAAGAATAGCTATGCCATGCTCCAAGCATGCACACTATGTTTGTCTATGGTCCTGATTTTGTGAAATAGATCAATTGAAAAACATTTAAATGATGCTCATTTAACAATTCCAAATATTTATTGCAAGTGTAAGAATTCCAAATTCTTGTCACTGCTAAACTTTCATGTAATGCAGCCTTTGTAATGTCATGGTACCAAAGTCATAGAGACTTGGCCAATGATATTACAAAACTTTCCACTAGAGATTGATAACAAAGAAATTCCAAGGAAGCGAAGTCTCAAATGCAAATTACATTCCTTTGAACATCCTTCTTGCATTAAGTTTCCAAATCTTACACAAATTTAAAGAATAACTTCTACTTATGGAAACATTTTTATATTCCCATTTTGACTATCACTTCTGAACAAGAGTTGCCTCTTTTCAGAATATGTCAATATGGTTCATCCATTTTATACTTCTAACTACAAGCGACCAATCCTTGGCGAAACTTAGATTGTCCTTAATATTTGTTAGCCACTTTAGTCATATCCAGTTCTAGTCCTTTTCCCTCTTAATGCCCTAGGCATTTGGACAATTTAGAACAGATAAATATTATAGCACATGTAATCGATCCTATACCCGAAACATATTGGACACGATTCATAAAGACATGATACTTAACCAACCTTTTGCTACAATATTTCTATTTGCCATGTTCTCATAATTTGAATTATGAAAAGGGATGTCGTAATCATAATCAAATTTTGAGAACGCCATCAACACATCCATATATAGAATTTCCTTATGTTGAACCATTCCAACCTAACATTCATATATATATATATATATATATATATATATATATATATATATATATATATATATATATATATATATATATATATATCGTTTACTAAATTTGATTAAAATCTCAATGATTTTGAAATGAAGTATAATTTCCTCTCCCTTAATTATAGCAAAACTACTTTTAAAATCCACAACTTTACGAATTAAAACTTTTGTTTTACATAATTAACATTGCTAACATGCAACACTTACCATGATAATTATGCTTCTATTAGCATAATAATTATTATCTTACTGGCATAGCACTTATGCTCCCACTAGATTTTACATGTACACAGAAATCAACTGTACCTCTAGAAATCAATACTTATTGACTTTCATTATCAAAGTTTAGATTTCTAATACGAGATGCTTCGATATGACTCTATCTAGGCTTCTCAAACTCATACATCTTTCCTTAGATAGCTCAACATGTGAGTCTAAATAATTTTAGAACTTATAACAATAAGTCTCAAATGTTTAGACCTTTTGCCATTTCTCACAATTCGAATTTTGAAAAGGGATGTCGTAATCATAATCGAATTTGAGAATGAAAATATCACAATTGCTATCTCCTCAAAATCTACTTAGTGAAAGTGTTTCCTCACAATCATTTTCATGAAGCGGGGAGAAACCTTATGACACTTAGATTTTATGGTGTATGTGTTCCTATCCATGAGAATTTGTCAAACCATAATCATAAGACTAGGTTTGTGATAAATCCAAACTCTTATGGACTGAACATGTTTACTCTTAATTTCTTGCCACCTGGCAGCACAAGGGCCTACCATGTCTTCCAAGTTGTTAAGCAGCTCGCCCATACCAATCAATGAAACTTTCATTGATCCAGGTGCTTTGCTTTGTGCAAACATATGAGAACTCATAGAACTCACATGCATAGTCAACTTTTACTGGAATGAGCAAAAAAATAAGAATATGTCAACACGATAGGTTACAAACCTCAAGTTGTGTGCTAGCGATAAACAATAGGTTTTATTCTTGATTAGTTCTTGAAACTTGTCAAGATCTTTAAGACTCCCACTGACCTCTTGACATATAAGATTATCTTGTCAAGAATCATTCCTTGAAAAAAAATATTCAAGAGTTAGTGTGGATCTGTATCAAGATAAACACTTCACATAATTGGTTTTAGTTGGTCTTTTGTCCTTACCAAGACATCACAACTTTCCAATTTCAAATGTACAAGAGTAAGAAACAATTTAATCTACATATGATGAGTGTTATAAACCTTCTTAAGATTATGTCACTCAAGTTACAATCGGTTTAATAATCTGTTTTATGAATTATTAAATTAAAAATGAAATTTTAGGCCTTGGATTTTGAGATGTTACAATTATGGTTAGATTTGAATTTGGGATAGGTGTCTTAACGGATTAAGGCATAAAAGTTGTAAAGTATGGACTAGGCAGAGTACGTCGGCCATACTCTTGGCTACGCCCCATGTAGCTAGGCCTGTTTCCATTGGTTGTTGATTTGAGTTGTACGCCCCACGTAAGAAGGAGTATGCCCAATGTACGTGCTAGGCAGTTGATTTTTGCTGACTTTTGACTTTTGGTCAAATTTAGGGTTTTGGACCATTGAAGGGGCAAAATGCTCTTTTCCCTTAAAGGGCGTAGTTGTGGAATTTGGACTTGTTAGTTGAGTTGAGAACCTTAATTATTAATTAGGGTTAATTGTTTTTTTATTAGGCAGAGTCTTGTTCCCCAGTCGGGTGTGAGATTTATTTGTTATTAGTAAGGTTCTAAATTGTGTGAGGCATGGTGTGGCAGCAAGGCCAAGCCTCAAGCTTAACGATCCATGTCGTTTTTCAAGGTGTGATGTAAGGTGGCGATTTTGTATTAATTTAAAATTATATTACCACATAAATATAAATTTATATTAAATAAAACTACTTTTTAGAAGTGTTAGATCAATAACTAATAACAAAAAGCTAACAAAAACCACAATACTTGCATCTCCGATTAGAAAAGACATAACAAAGAGCAAAAAACCGTGTCTCAAACGAAAAAAACATGCGCCATAACATGCCTTGGTGTGCCATATCACACCTTTCCACTCGCCACACCTAACAACAATGTTGTAAGGCTTTTCCTAATGGCGAAGCCATGCCTCACGCCATGACGCACCTTTTAGAACACTGGTATTCAGTATCAACTGAGTCTCATCACTTATTCTTACCAGTGTGGTAGAATAGTTGTATTTGTAATGACCAGTTGGGTGTAACTATTACTATTGTGTTATGTTGTTTAAGCGTGACTGAGACTGCGAATAGTCTCCATGGTTGCTGATAACCCACCGAGCGTGCCGTTTTCCTACTATGACTGCTGATAGTCCCCAGGATTTCTGATAACCCATAGTTGTTTATTTATGTTATGTTGTATGTGGTATCTTGGGGAACTCACTAAGCTTCGTGCTTATAGTTGTTAATATATGTGTTTCAGGTATTTTTGAGGATCACAGGAAGGCGAATGTGTGATTGTATACACTTGCTGGGAGATTTATTACTGGGGCATTTTGTTATACATTGATATTTTGTGGTGATGATTTGTATTTGACACTTATGTTTTTGATGACTTGGTTTATGAACAATATTTTGGTAATTTAAAATGAAAAAATTGTTTCAAAATTTGAGGTGTTACACCTAGTTTGGTATACGATATGATATCCTTATATATAGAAAAAAAAACTCTATTTTTTCTCTTCTTCTCTAACTCTAACATCGCTCATGATACAACCTCATACTTTCCAAATGAAGCCATTTCCAACCACAACTCTCATGACTTACAACCCATTTTTACAAATAATCTCTCAGATATCACCTAACTAACATTTGCCAACTATTTGACATGGAGCCTTCAAATCAGATCTCTTCTTGAGGGTTATGGTCTTTATTTCATTGTTAACATGAAGTCTTACCAACACCTACAATTTACTAAAATGGATCCACATCTCTAAAATAAGAATATTTAACATGGAAAAGACAAGATCGCTTCATCTTTATTGATTTTCTCAGTGCCATATCAGTTACCTTACAACCTTTTATTTCTTGCATTACCTCTTCCATTGAAGCATGATAAACATTGGTAAACACATATGCCAAACCCTTATGTGATGACATCAAAGAACTAACGGAAAAAATAAAATAAATATAAGAAATGATCAAAACTAGGCACTTAATATTTGTAGGAAGCCAAGGCTCATGAATATGAACTAGCAATTCTTGGTAAACCAAGTGACAAAGAGGACATACTTGAGCAAATTCTCGAAGGTAGAGAAACATAGCAAGAGTTACATAGCTATAAAAGTATGAGAGGATAAGAATGATTATTGTGTATGAGAGAATAAGAAGTGACTGTTATATGTTTTCTATTGAAAGAGGGTTATATAAATACAACTAGGTTATAACCCGTGTACTACACGGGACAACGTAAAATAACTTTGAAAATTAATAAACCTTAAAAATAATAATACATTTTGCCAATAGGAATGTGCACGATAGTAAAATGGTATTAGCCCTTAATCATAGATAAGAAACAAAAAATAGTCATAAAGGAATTCCTATATATGATAACAAAGAAATTGAATGATTAAATGAGGATTCCATGTTTTGATCAACGATGTTCTTCAATTTTGAATATGTTTGCGATCTCTAAAATTTGTCATTGTTTTATTGCACAATGCGACATATTGGATATCAATGAGGATGTCATTTATTTGTATGATTCTAAAAATCCTTCTCATCGACTCACAAATATAGTATTGTCGTAAGTGTATCATCGCATTTTTGCATTCTGGTCGAAGTAAGAGGATTGACCACAATGTGAAAATGGAGTTGCCATGACACGCCTTCTTGATTTTTGGTAACTTTATGATTTTGATCCTTATTAGCTACATATTTTCCTTATATTCTTCAACTAAGAATTTATCTATGAAAATATGATTTCAAATGAGTAATAAAACCATGAATTTAAAGGAGTAATTAAAAAAATAAAGTAAAACCATGAATTTAAAAGAGTAATAAAAAAAATATCTACCTGATATGTAGCACCTGGTTCCTGGTACGTAAAAATTCATCTTAGTGTTTTTTTCATTTTTAGCCTTGGACTCGACGAGTTGTAGGTCCGACTCTCCGAGTAGAGATGTAATCCGGAACACGTTTAAGTTGGCGACTCGGCGAGTCCCCGTTGTCTGATGAAACCCTAAATTTCGAGGGTTTGCACCCTATTTAAACCCTCTTATCCGCCCCTAAGCTCGCCCCCTTCACCCTCAGAGCTCCCAACATCGTTTATACCCATATTCCTTGTGAGATTGAAGTGTTTTGGTGTGTTCTTGAAGATTTTGAGGAGAAAGAAGAGGAGAAGGAGGCCAGGCATCTTTGTGTCATCTCAGCGTTTTCCTTGAGGTATAACTCGTTTCCCATCTGTTTTCATGCTTGTAGTCTCTATTAGCTACATGAAAGTCCTTCTTGAGCCATTCCCTAAGCTTGTTTGTGCATTGTGGATTGTAATAAGTTGTTAGCCTCTAGATCTAGGCATGATTGAGTCCCTGGAGCTTGGATCTACTGCCTCTATGGAGTCATATTGCATGAAAGCCCTAGATCTACTCTTTTGGTGCATTTTGAGCCCTAAAAACCTTCATTGGTGATTATTTACACGTAAAGTTGGAAACTTTACGTGTAATTCATGCCCTAGAAACCCAGATCTGTGAACGGTATGAGCTGGATTCAAGAAAAATCGAGTGTATAGTAATTGCATGTGGCCGACTCAGCGAGTTGTCCCTCGGACTCGGCGAGTCAAGTCGCGAGTCCCCGAGTTTTCCCCCTTTTCATGTGAGTCAATGCCATGACTCGGCGAGTTCAGGGCAATCTTCTTGCCTCAAGAACAGACTCATCGAGTTGTTCATACAGCTCGACGAGTCTCAACATAGAGTGTTCTTCGGATGAAGAAGAATTCGACGAGTTGTTTATACAACTCGGCGAGTAGGATGAAGGACTATTGGCCTTTAGCTTGGAAGGAAAAATCGTCAAGTCAATGCCAAACTCGACGAGTAGAGACGGGATAGTGGTCAGACAAAGGGATAGGGACTCGGCGAGTCGGGTCAACTGGAAGATGACTTTGACTTTAACTCATGGTCTGGTTAAGGGTAAATGGTCAGTTTACCCTGAGGTCGGTTAGTAGTGGTGGGTCTAAGGCCACAAGTCCGACCCACAAGTAAGAGATGTATGATAGATGATTATCTTTGTGATATCATCTAGGTTTGCTACTACCTGATATGTTATATGCTAGCATGATATGCTGTATGTGATAGTAGTAGAGTTCGGTTGTTAGGACCGAAGGGTAGTCAGACACCCCAGGTATGTCTCACAGTATATGATGATATGTTTGCATGCTGGCTAGTTATGTTATATGTGATAGTAGCAGTAGGGGGTGAAATAGTCCCCGAGGTTCGGTCGTCAGGATCGAAGGGTAGTTAGCACCCTAGAATGGCTTGACATGGGTAGTCAGCACCCCAGAATGGCTTGACACGGGTAGGCCGGCACCCCATAATGGCCGTACCGGGTAAGTCGGGCACCCTATAAATGCCTGGCAATATGTATGATATGCGATTGTATGGTATGCGGTATGATGGGGGAACTCACTAAGCTTCGTGCCTACAGTTTTCAGTTTTGGTTTCAGGTACCTCTTCTTCGAAGGGGAAAGAGCTGGCGCGGTAGCGGCCCATCACACACACGCTTGTATTCCACACCATGAGATCTTCCTGGGGATTGTACTATGATGCTGTTATGTTTTTATAAACTGTTTTCCAGACACGCAGACTTTTATGAAATGATGTGGTTGGTGTATGTTTTACTACTAATGTTTTGCTAAGTATATGTTTTCAAAAATGAAATTTCTGGCTCGTATTATTGGGATGTTACAAGCTGGTATCGGAGCCCTGGTTTGAGGGATTCGGACACGCCTTCGGTGGTGTTTGAACTCAAATCAAGGGATTAAAAGATTTTAAAGAAGAAAATATTTTCTGAAAATCTAAGTAAAGACTTTTAAGAAGGAACGAAGTGTGTGACGTGTGCGACCGGCCGAGCTCAAGTAAGTATTCCCCAATGTACCCATATAGGTTTATATATGTTTATCAGTTCCTGTAGAACAACATGGTAGAATAGGACTAAGGATCTAGGAGTGATGCCTTATGTGCCCGCTTTATGTGCTTCAGTATATGAAAATTTTGCATGCTAGAATTGAGTAGACAGCAGTAGGGTAGCCTGTTTAGGTTATGCCTGATAGTACGAGTTTATCATTGTATGCTAGTTTAGTTTTTCTCTACGAGGATATAGTTGCTTAAGATTGTTTCCTTTTGTCTAAATGTTGTTTGCTTTGTGCTATGTGGGCTTTGAGTGATGGGAGTTAGCTGTTAGGTGAATACGTTAAAGTCACATGTGATTAGGGTTGAATAATCTCAGAGTGTTGGATTTGACCCTATTGCGTAGCTCTTGTTTGAGTCCTAACCGTTGTAGCGATGAGTCCCTTACTCGAAGGATTATCCGAGCCTCGTCACATGTGATTGTATTCAGGTAATAGCTAATTGGCATCACAAAGAGACCTTCAACAGCTGAGGACTGGGTTGGGTGGAGTCAGAGGTTTCCTAGGGAAAGCCTAGGATAAGAGTAGCAGTTATCAGCGGTAGTGGAAGGGACCTGGTAGAGTCAAGGCAGTCTTTGGAGAAGGTACGGATAGATGTGGAAGGTAGTATGGGCCCGTACTACTGAAAGCAGAGGATCCGTACCCGAACCGAGGAAGGCCAAGATAAGACCAAGGAACTTGTAGTAGGTGTGATCCCTCCAGAGGTATCAGTATCGCTAACAGTTGTTATTTCTTTTGTATTTCAGAATGGTGGTACTACGCCCGAGGCCAGCAGTTGGCAGTACAAAAGAGGGATCAGGTTCGGGATCAGGTTCCGAGCTAGTAGATAAGGGGCTACGTGAGTTCATCGCGTCAGAGATCACCAGAGGCATCCTTGAGTCGACCCCCATTATCTTCGGGTCGATCAAGGAAGGGATATTGGAGATGATGGAGGATCGCCTCAGGGCATTCAGGAGCGACATGACATCTGGCCAGTCAGGATCCCGCACACTGTTCTTCAAGGACTTCAGGGGCAATGGTGCGCCGGATTTTCACAGGGCGAAGGACCCCATAGTTGCCAGACGAAGGATTGCAAACATTGAGTCTGCACAGACGATTAGCTTCTGCCCTGAGGGGTCGAAGGTGAGGTTTGCGGCAGGGTGTTTACGAGATCGAGCTAGGGATTGGTGGGAGTCCGTGAGTGACTCGTTGGGAGTCTCGGCTGTCGAGGCTATGATCTGGTCGGACTTTGCGACCAGGTTCAGGATAGAGTTTACGCCGGCTGTCGAGCTTCAACAGCTGGCCAGGGAGTTCTTGGATATGAGGCAGACGACGAAGACTGTAGCGGAGATCACCGCTAAGTTCCGGGAGAGGGCATTATTAGTGCCCTAGTATGCGGGTGATGAGGACATGAGGAGGGCCTCCTACCATGACATGCTCCGAGCTGATATTCGAGAGCATGTTAATTTTTCAGCTTGCCCTACCTTGGACTCTATGATTGCCAGGGAGAGGGAGATAGAGAGATAGATCTGGAGCACGTCCGGAAGAGGAAGACAAAGGAGGCCAGGCATCTTTGTGTCATCTCAGCGCTTTCCTTGAGGTATAACTCGTTTCCCCTCTGTTTTCATGCTTGTAGTCTCTATTAGCTACATGAAAGTCCTTCTTGAGCCATTCCCCAAGCTTGTTTGTGCATTGTGGGTTGTAATAAGTTGTTAGCCTCTAGATCTAGGCATGATTGAGTCCCTGGAGCTTGGATCTACTGCCTTTATGGAGTCATATTGCATGAAACCCCTAGATCTACTCTTTTGGTACATTTTGAGCCCTAAAAACCTTCATTGGTGATTATTTACACGTAAAGTTGGAAACTTTACGTGTAATTCATGCCCTAGAAACCCAGATCTGTGAATGGTATGAGCTGGATTCAAGAAAAATCGAGTGTATAGTAATTGCATGTGGCCGACTCAACGAGTTGTCCCTCGGACTCGGCGAGCCAAGTCGCGAGTCCCCGAGTTTTCCCCCTTTTCGTGTGAGTCAATGCCATGACTCGGCGAGTTCAGGGCAATCTTCTTGCCTCAAGAACATACTCAGCGAGTTGTTCATACAGCTCGGCGAGTCTCAGCATAGAGTGTTCTTCGGATGAAGAAGAACTCGGCGAGTTGTTCATACAACTCGGCGAGTAGGATGAAGGACTATTGGCCTTTAGCTTGGAAGGAAAACTCGTCGAGTCAATGCTAAACTCGACGAGTAGAGACGGGATAGTGGTCAGAAAAAGGGATAGGGACTCGGCGAGTTGATAGGCCAACTCGGCGAGTCAGGTCAACTGGAAGATGACTTTGACTTTAACTCATGGTTTGGTTAAGGGTAAATGGTCAGTTTACCATGAGGTCGGTTAGTAGTATTTGACTAAGTGTTTGGTGGGAATTGCAGCCGGAGGATTTCTGGAGCAGTAGCAGCAGACAGACCATTCCCACACAGACCATCAGCTACCACGAGGTGAGTTACCTTCCAGTAGCGGTGGGTCTAAGGCTACAATGCCGACCTACCAGTAGGAGATGTATGATAGATGATTGTCTTTGTGATATCATCTAGGTTTGATACTACCTGATATGTTATATGCTAGCATGATATGTTGTATGTGATAGTACTAGAGTTCGGCTGTTAGGACCGAAGGGTAGTCAGACATCCCACGTACGTCTGATAGTATGTGATGATATGTTTGCATGCTGGCTAGTTATATTATATGTGATAGTAGTAGTAGGGGGTGAAATAGTCCCCGAGGTTCGGTCCTCAGGACCGAAGGGTAGTCAGCACCCCAGAATGGCTTGACATGGGTAGTCAGCACCCCAGAATGGCTTGATACGGGTAGGCCGGCACCCCGAAATGGCCGTACCGGGTAGGTCGGGCACCCCAGAAATGTCTGGCAATATGTATGATATGCGATTGTATAGTATGCGGTATAATGGGGGAAATCACTAAGCTTCATGCTTACGGTTTTCAGTTTTGGTTTCAGGTTCCTCTTCTTCGAAGGGGAAAGAGCTGGTGCGGTAGCGGCCCATCACACACACGCTTGTATTCCGCACCATGAGATCTTCCTGGGGATTGTACTCTGACGTTGTTATGTTTTTATAAACTGTTTTCCAGACACGCACACTTTTATGAAATGATGTAGTTGGTGTATGTTTTACTACTAATGTTTTGCTAAGTATATGTTTTCAAAAATGAAATTTTTGGCTCATATTATTGGGATGTTACATGATAGAAATCCCAATTATTCAAGGCCTGTCAATAGCCCAAAAGTAATTGTTCATGGTGTGTGCACACGAAAAAAGAACTATGTTTTATAGTCCAAGAACAGTCATAAAATGAAGTAGAATGCTTTTTATAGTAGGTTGCAATAAAAAAAAACTATTTTTCTGTAAGATGCTATAAAATGCTATTTTTAGTCCCAAAACAATAAAAAAGCTTTGTTTTTCACTTCCAAAATTTGACCGATTTTAAGCAACCGGTTAAATCTTCAACTGAGGGTGTCTTGAACTTTTTGGGTTCTTCACAATTTTGCCGATGGTTCCC
The DNA here is from genome assembly GCF_052625555.1 of Lactuca saligna. NCBI lineage: Eukaryota > Viridiplantae > Streptophyta > Magnoliopsida > Asterales > Asteraceae > Lactuca > Lactuca saligna. The sequence goes on along the minus strand of NC_136424.1, from coordinate 185,292,625 downwards.
TTAATGAGTGTTGGCTGCTTATCGGTCTCCGGTTGTTTTTGTTTTCGTTGGTCTGATTTGGTGGTCTTGGCACATGTAATTATGCTTTTCTAGTTTGGTAATTTGGTGCATTTTTTGTGTCTTTGATGTTTTCCCCCGACCTGTTTTTAGAAGATATGCAGTCTTTGTAACGCTTCATCAACTATGCAATCAATATATATATATATATATATATATATATATATATATATATATATATATATATATATATATATATATATCAACCTTTTATTCATAGACTTATTAAGTTGTAAAAACACAAAAACAAGATCAGGTTGAGCAAGATGGAGAGCTTGGTTGAATTCATAGACCTATTAGGTTGTAAAAACATGAAAACATAAATATTCAAGGGTTACCTTGTCACCCCCTAAGTAAAAATAGATTTCGTGGAGTAATGGGTTACCTTGTCAGATGAATAAGAAATGGATTAAATGTGAGATGAAAATATGTCTAGTTCTTAATTGCAAGGAAACATAAGTTCGGATAGAAACAGGAGAAACGAAGGAGTGCAAGAAAATAAATGCTTTATTTTAGTGTAGTTTAAGTCATTAATCCAAAGACTTCACCGGATTTGAAAAAATAAATAAAAATAAAAAGGGAATATATCAGAAACCTGAAGAGAAATTATCACCACCAAGGTCAATATCTTCGAGGGATTTTACTAGCAACAATGAAATATAACCGCTCTTCACCACATCAATATCCATCTTAATCAAGTCAGTTGCTTACATCTCCACCTGATTACCCTACAATTAATAAGAAAAGAGTGTAACATCCACCTTTCAATCTATCACCTTAATCAGAAAGATTATACGAACCCAAAAATTGGTTACTCTACAATTAATAACAAAAGTGTGTCAAAACAAAGAAAAAGAACTACCCAAAAGCAGAAAAGCCATACGACAGATGATTATTAAAGAAAAAACAGAAATACCAAACCTGATATGCATCATCTTGTAGTGACTTAATCGATGCAAAATAGAAAAATGAAAGAAGATCTGGTTTCCAAAAATATCAAACAAAGCTTATTAACAATTCTTCGTTGAGGAATCTTAGCTGAAATTTCAATTTTGGGCGTGGATTAAAGTTGAACAACAATCATAAATCATAAAGATAACTCAATTTTGGAGCCTTATATTTGTCATGGTGCATGACGTACATACATACAAACAACCAAGACTGGATTAAAGATCTAATGTCAAAAAGAAGGAAAATGCATAAAGCTTCTAATTAAAAAAAACATGCAATTCAAGAATGAATAAATGTATGTACCTGTATTGAGCCTGTAGATCTAGTGTTACATATTGAAAAACTAACTTAATATATTTCAAATTATAAGTCAAAGCCCCTGAAAGTTATTATCTAGATATGGTTAAGCTCTATTGTTCCCCTGTTTACAATAAAAAAATTCAAAATTGTGTCAAAATCACGAAAATGCACTGCACTGCACTGTTGCCTAATAGATTGATATACTCCATTGTATTCAATTTTATGATGGAATTCTATTGCAAATTGAATGGCAAGAAGCAAATAGGTGTTCCATTGTCACTGGCATAATTCTTGTTCTAATGAAGGAAAATGTTTAACCACAAAAAAAAAAAAAAAAAAAAGATAAAATAACTTGCAAATCCATTCAGCCCAAAACCAAATAGCATTGGCGAAATGAAGTGGGATGACAAATTGTGAAGGAAGAGGAGATATATTTCAGAAAAAATTTAACCCCAAAAAAAAAAACAAACACTTTGCAAATCTAGTAATTAACTAATTTGGAATTAAAAGAAACTTAGTAAAACAACATAATGTAAAACACACATGCGTACATACATGCAATTGAACATAGTAACAACCAACAAAAGAAAGTGAGAACACGAAATCAGTTTGCTAACCTTGTGTAGTGTTGGTGTTCCAAAATTTGAAAATCATAAAAAGGAAATTGTGAAGAGAAAGTACATAGATGGAGAGGGAGTTCCACAATCGATATCAATACATATGGAGAGAAAAATACATAACCACGAACAAAGTCGTTCACATTCTTCCTTAAGATTAAAAACAATACAAAATTTGCAAGAATCACAAACGAAAAATCCTAAAAATAAAAGACTAACAGCCTAGATATCAACAATTTACACGTAGAAAACATGCAAAATTGCCAGAATTAAAGGATGAACTAAAGAAGAGAAAAATCTATTAATGGCGTCGGTCGTTGAAGACAGGAGGCAGAGCAACAGATAAAGGGGATGTGGGTGCGATGGAGGTGAAGGTGTAATGACGATTAGCTTATATGATGAGCCGATTCAATTTTGAAGGATAAGGATTCTAATATCTTGCTAATAAATGAAATTCAAAATATTTTTGTTGATTTTTTGGAAAAAAAAAGTCATAGTAAATATGAATGTGAGATCCACAATAACGTAAATATGGTTGATTTTAAGGGATTTCCAAACAATTTCTTCATGATTAGTTGGTATTATAGATGGAAATCGAGAGAGAGAGAGTAGTGACACGTGGCAATAAGCATGCTTAAAAGAATAACATGTGGCTTTTAGGAGAAGTTTGTATTAAGGATGAAGATGGGTGTTACCCAAATCAAAAAATAAAGGAAAGTATCCTAATTTTGAAATATATTACAACTAGATTTGTGTGACCTAATTTAAAGCTAAGCAATGATGTATGCTGAGATGCTTTTATTTGTTTTGGGTTTGGTTTCCGTTTACCTCGGTTTACCTCTATAACGGTGCAAACATAATAAATTAAAAAATAATTTCCTAAATGCTATAAAAAAAATATTGCATTTAACTTGTTTTCTAAAATCTTCAGTTTCAAACCGTAATGTAATGATGCAATAGTTATATTTGAACGGATCGTTTAATCCGCCCCGTATTCCCCTAGATTGTTTTTTTCTTATAATTATTGGTTCTAAATCGGTTAAGTTTTTGTGTTTACCTCTTAAACATTGAACTCAAGGATTAGTAGATCCATTGCTATTTTATTGAATAAAGTCCATCCATAATCTATGCTTAGTTTTATTTAACGCCGGATCAAATCCGACATAAATATTAATTGTTTTCATGACTTGAACACGTGACATTCACATAACAATCTTTATTGATATACGCATTAAATACAACATAACATACATTAATTAAACACTTAAACAACACACGAAAATATTTAGTCAACTGAACCTTAACCTGGTATCGTTTACAACTAAGAGCTGAATGAAACCAGCTGAACAAAAGCAATAACACAAAAACACCAACGGAAACAAGAATCACAGCGGCGATTGCAGACAAAGATAAACATATGGTTCATTTCGTCCTTTATTAATCGATGGACTTCGAGAAGTTCAAGCCTTGGTGGTAAGATCTTTTTGGGAACGGTTGTATTTCATGTGGCTGTTTACAAGTTGCCCAGCGGCGATTGCCGACAAAAGAGAGAGTTCTCCGGCGAGAACAGAACCAGCAACCACCTTAGCCAACTGCCGGGCATTTGTTCCCGGTGATTCCCTGTTTGCGCCCTTCACTCCCAACAAGTTTAAGCATGCAGCTTGTGAAGCTAACTGAGTTCCACCGCCGACAGTTCCAACCTCGATTGACGGCATAGTCACCGACACATGAAGATCTTTTCCGTCGTTCACAGCTTCCATCATCGTGATACAGTGGGAGCTTTCAATATTTTGGGCAGGGTCTTGTCCAGTTGCAAGGTATACAGCTGACACGATGTTACTTGCATGGGCGTTAAACCCACCAAGAGCACCAGCCATGGCAGACCCTGTAAGGTTCTTGAGCATGTTAAGTTCAACCAACGAAGCGACGTTTGTCTTCAATACTTTCTTCACGACATCTTCCTTAATGATTGCCTCACACACCACAGATTTACCTCTCCCCTCTATCCAGTTCACGGCTGCTGGTTTTTTATCGGAACAATAGTTTCCAGAGATGCCAATCACGTCCATGTCGGGGAAATCAGCCTGAAGATACTCCAAAACGTTTTGAACACCCTTTGACACCATGTTCATCCCCATTGCGTCGCCTGTGCTGCATGTAAACCTTATGTATAGATTCTTCCCAGCAATAGCACATTGGATCTTCTGAAGCCTCCCGAATCGGCTTGATCTAAAATCATTGCATGAAAATAAGATTAACCAACTTTCATTACAATAGAATATTTAAGATTCTTTTCCTTTAAGTTGCAACACTACTAGAAAATCAACAACATTGGATTTAATCCGTCGCTAAAATGGAACCATTTGCAACGAACTAAGCATCATTTCAAGTTGTAACATAAACATTGGCTCAAATCTGTCTCTAATCCTTGTGTAGCCATTATATAGATTGATTTTTTTTTTTGTTTCTCTAATTCTCTCTCCTATTAATTAATGATATCTTTTTGAGAGATCATCTAAGATTCCACGTATCTAACACGATGGATTCCTTATGTCGTTCATTAATGATTTTTTTTAGTGCAAACCTTATCATATTCATCACTTAGTATATCTATGTACATCAAGAAACATGAACTTACTTGTTGAAAACGGATGCAAGAGTGTCAAAGTTAAGTGGTTCCTCCAAGAAGAACTTCAAATCAGCAGCCCTCTTCGCAGTTCCAAACCTAACAACCGGAGCACGAGTCATACCATCCTTAAGTAAGATGGCGGTGGCTCCACCAGATGCATAAATGGCCTTGAAACCACGGTTGGTGCTAGCAACAAGACATCCTTCGGTAGTCGCCATGGGAACAGAGAACTCCTTTCCATTAAGCAACATCGGCCCACAAACTCCCACAGGAATCTGGACATAACCAACTGGCATCTCACAACACTGTCCCAATATCGATTCATAATCAAGACCCTCTAGTGGCAAACCATCAAGGGATTTTCCGGTGATCCTCTCAAGCGCCACCCTCCTGATGAAAGCTGCACGCTTGCAATCCCCAAGCTTTGTTTCCAACGAGTACGATGGTGTTTTACCTGAAACCACTGATTTTATAATCTCCTCGTCTTCTTCGGTCACAGTTGTTGTGTCTGTTGGCACGAACACCAACTCCTTCTTCACTACTTGCTTCACAACAACATCGGATTCACAGTCAAGTGCAGCACCACAAGGGGTGGCACGAGTGTCTTCTTTCCTAACCATTTCGGTTTCATCAACTTCCAACTCTTCTTCCTCATCATCGGAATATGGGGTGGCTTGGACGAAGCTCATCCCAAAGAATCCGAGAAGGTAGATAAAAGAGGCTACGAACAAGACGATAGCAGCCATCTCTGACATAGTGACGACATGAAGTGGGGTCGAGGTTCTGATCTTCTCACGCCATCTGATTAGAAGAAAGTATACAACGGAGAAGAAGACAGTGAAGAACACACCATTGGAGATTCCCATCGGAAGAGGAACAACGGTATCCACAACCTTTTTGTCGGTAGCTTTATTAAAGATCTGATCGTTATACTGATCTTCTGCCATTGTTTTACCTTTGGTTGCAGCTTGTTTCAACGAAGATCGTCGACGGACATCCATCCCTTTAGCTGTAGCGTTGGTGGTCGGATGGGATGGAGCCGGTCACGATTTCGTTGCCGGAAAATGAGTATTAGTTATCGCTTTCGTTCTGTAGAGGTAAATAAGTGATGATTGAATTGAGAAAGATTTGCAAAATGGAAGTGGATTTGGTGGTGCAATATATAGGTGAAGATATAGTAGGATTTTAACTTAAAAGACGCCTAGTTTGAATCTTGAAGACCATTAGTCAGCAATGGACTGCAGATGTATTAAAATAACGAAAAACAGCACCTCAAATGGGAAAAATAATGGGCATGGATTTTGTCACTTTACTCCATCCGAATTAAAAAAGAAGGTTACAATTTTCGGTACTTTTCGAATGATCCAAGTTCGACCCCCTTGTGTGACGATAGAATTGAATGCATTGGAAGACTTAGTCGATCAAATGATCAAAATAGCGTACTTATGACAATATATGTTATAACGACCAATAACTATAGAATACGTAACTCAATTTGCTTCTTAAAAAATAAGTTCATATAACCCCGATTTATTTTCAACAGATCAAATGTGTGAAATTTAATAGGGCTTAGATGTTAATTCATACAAGAATGTTTCAATTTTGATATCACATTTATGCAAAGAAGTTATTTTAAGAAAAAATTGTTTCCGGCCTTCAATGACCAAAATATACAAGATTCTAACATGATGCCGATGTTTCCTCACAACATACATGATAAGTTTTGATATAAAACATAGGTTTGTTTTTCATAAAAAAACTAGTAACGGAAGCTTAAAAATTATAATTTTATTTTGAAGCTTATAACAAAACCGAACTATTTATGATTTATATATTTATAAATGTTAGAATGATATTAAAAACAATCATAAAGTGTTTTAGAATGACATTCTTTAGAGTCTTTGAAGCCATTTGGTTTTGGGACGATGATGAAGATAAAAAAATCAAAGAGTATGATATTCTCTACAAGTATCCACCATCAAGATTAAGGCACTTGAAATGCTAGTTATTTCTTGTATTATTAAGTGTCTTAAGCCTTTAAGCATGTAACTTAAATAAACACTAAATGAGACAACTCAAAGAAGCTTTTAATCACCAAATTAGCTTCTAAAGAGAGAAAGATGAAGGGAAGAAAAGAGGTTTCGGCCACTTACTTTTTGAGAGAAATACAAGAGCAAAAACTAGTCCAAAACTCATGAAAGACACTCCTTTAAATATCTCATACAAAGTAAAGCATAACCATTAAAATACACTAAAATAATGACTAGTAGAATAAGCATAGGAGTCAAGGTATGGAGATTGAGAAGCAACCTCTATACCTCTCATAAAGTTTCGGCCAAACCAAGTTGAAAGAGACAAAAATTGTCTAGCTAGCTTCTTTAACTCAAAGATCAAATAACTAACTGGTTAACTAAAGTGTTCAAAACTTTGTATATTACTTATTAAATCATATCATATGATATAATAACTGGTTATACCACTACAAGAAAATTTTGATTTAGCTACGAAAAAAATTCGTAGCTAAAAGCTAAAATTTCGTAGCTAAACCTGAACAGCTATAGAAGTTGCTACAAAATTTATCAATGAGATTTCGTAGGTATATTTCTTGTAGCAAACTGTTTAATTACAAAATTATAGTTCTGTAGCGGTTTTGCTATGATGTTTATTTCGTAGCAATTTAACTATAACACACTCCCATAACAATTTCATAACAATGGGGTGCGTAGCAAATTTCGTAGCTACTTGTTCCGTAACAAATTATGTAGCCATTTGTTTTGTAGCAAATTCCGTAACCATTTTTTCCGTAACAAACTCCGTTGCCATTTGTTCCATACCGAATTCCATAACCATTTGTTCCGTAGCAAATTCCGTAGCCATTTGTTCCGTAACAATTTTCGTAGTCATTTGTTCCGTAGCAAATTCCGTAACCATTTGTTCCATAGCAAATATAGGTTCCAAAACAAAATCATAACGATAAAAATATTCAACAAAATCCAATTTTCATTTATAATATTCGTTGAAATATAAATAAATACAATAAATTTACTTTTAATAGTTACATAGATTTTTATAGATATATTACATAATCGAAAATCCTTTTAAATGGTTCCCTAATCATCAAAAAACTGAATATTCATTACAAATATTGTCATACAGTTCATATTGGAACCAACATAAACACACAAACAATCACAGATGCTCAAGAAAAATGATAAAACCTGCCAAATCAAATTTACAAACAACTTGATTAACATTGAAATCTCTTGTATGAAATCTCATTATATCTCTAGTTTTTTACCAACTAGAGATTTAAAATCTGAAAATAAACAAAAAATATAAAAAAAATTCAACTCTTCTAATTTCTAATTGATACACTATTACCATATACATAAGAAACATAATGATAACTAATTCAATTGTTTTTAAGTATTTATTGCATTAACATAAGACTATTATAATTTTAGTATATAATTTAATCTTTCTTTTTTTGATGTAATGAATAATGGTGACACGCACAGGGGAAATTCTTGTAGTTTAGACTTTTTGTGCTAGAACAATAGAATGAGTCGTGCATAGAAGTTGCTATACTTTATTTAAAAAAAAAATAGGATGCCACTAAGTATTGTTAAAAAAAAAAAAAAAAGATTTTAACCGATAATATATATAAATGTTTCCTTGATTATTAAACTAACAATATATAAATATAAATGTTTATTTTGCAATTATGAACTATTCAAAAAGAAAATTTTTAAGTTTTTCTTTTATTGAGGATGTCATTTCGTTTTGACCCATAATGACAATCAACTTTTATTCTTAACCTATATTGGCAACATACTTTAATTTTTAACCAATCATAGCATCTTAATTTCACTTTAACCTATAATAGCGGCCTACTTTCCTTTTAAACCCATCATAGCATCTTACTTTCATTTTAAACATGTAAACTTACACAAAGTAGATTGCTATTATTTGTAATATATATATATATATATATATATATATATATATATATATATATATATATATATATATATATTAACACAACTTTCCTTTATGACAATAATAGCAATGCACACACAAACATCTATAGTCCAATACACACATAAAAGTAGCTAAAAAATAAAATCAGTTCATCTTTCCTATGTTTTTTAACCTATTATGGAATTATTTAGTTGTATCAGATGAGAAAAAAAATGAAATTGCACTGTTTTATTAACCCATATCAACTATTTCAGATAACAGTTCGTATTATTTATTTTAAAAAACAAACGGATCCATTTTTAACAACGGAGGTTTTTCATTAAAAAAATCATAATTCCATAACATGTTATCATTCCCTCCAAATAATTTTAAATTTTAAATTTCAAACATTTCATTAATCTTTAAAATCTAAAACCAAAATTAATGAAATTATAAACCCTAACCTTATAAAGTCGTATCCTCTGATGCGTTGTTATCAGGCCAAACAATTTTTGAAGTCTTCATTTCTGCTCTCCTTTCCTAGCGCCGGTTACAGGTACACATTCTTTCATATAATGCACATCAAAACATACCTGAAACGTAAATTAAAAAAAAATTAGATTATAAAAAAGGACAGGTGTTAAATATGGAAGAGGAATGAGGTTAACTCACGCATAGCGAGAAAGGGCAATTGTCTCAATCTTACATCTATCTTTGAGTAGTCATGTAGAAGCTTTGTATTTATAACAGCAAGCAAGTTGTTTACACAAATATCGCAACGGATTCCAATAGTAAGATCCATAAGCCTCACTATGGGAACCTGGCTCGAGTCAATGCCTACAGAAATAACGGCAAAACGGTCATTTGAGATTTTGAGAGCTGAGAATTGATTATGTTTTGCATAATTTTAGGATTCATGTTTAAGATAATAAATTGATTGAATTTGTTTTGAAAACAGAACCTAAAAAGACCAATTACCCTACAAGAGAATTACGTGAACATTCCCAAGATTATCTGATTTCAAAATATTTGGAAGCTTCAACAAAATCTCTGCTTTGTCAATATCTGCATTTCCCATTGCAAGACAAACATCAATGTCACATTTACAAAATCCAAATGAATGGGCACATGATCCATAAGGAAATAATCGAGCTTTAGGCCATTATTTTGTAACATGTTTATCCAATAATGCCATGAGTTGCTTCTGTTTTTCCTTCTCTTATTCCGGTAGAATCAGTGACACATAAATTGCAAGAAAATATGCATTTATCCTTTGTATATCCCCCATACATTCTGTACAACTTCTATAGTTCCTCATTCTTTGGTTAAGTATCCACTCTCCCCTTTTATCTGATCTGTAATCCTGAATTCATATCATAAGAGTTGCAAATAAAGCTAAAGATAAGAAGTGAGATTATAAAATTAATGGAAGCTCATTTCAATGCATATAAGTGGCTATTACGTTTTAATTTGATGAGTATTATGAAATTTTATTTTGGAATGTAAGGGTAAAAGATTCATTTAGTCTGATTCAAAATCAGACCAAGTTCAGCTTCAATCGAGTAAAACAAACAAACCAACAATTTCTCAATACAAAATTAAAACGATAAACCAAGACCCCTGAAGAAAAAAAAAACTTGGACGAAACTATCATTTACCATTAACACATTGTAGTTGTTGCATCTATATCTAACCCTCAAGGACCAGGTGACACCATGTTGTCTTCATTGATTACATGCAATAACTGAATAGGGATGGAGGAGCCTCCATCTTCTTCATTGCTTCAACAACCATTCTTTTTGTACATATGGTTCTTAGATTCCTATAACCACAATACATTTCTAATATTTGTCAAAAAAAAAAAGTGCTAAACACATAGATTTCATCCTCTTTTCCACAAAATCAAAGTTATTTATGATTAATGTTACCTATTTCACATCTCACCAACAGTAAGTTTAATGATCCCCTTTTGCTAGCTTTGAGTATATGCCAAAGATCACTATTAGTGACAATCATCATTAATCACCAGAAGACAATCACATCCTTTATTTGTTAGCTCCACTAATTATTCAATTATCAGATCTCCTTCACCACATACTGGAAGTTCATCTTGCTTCTTCATAACATCCTTCACCTGCAACATGTAATCAAATCAACAGATCGCCAAATAGATTGGATGTAGGTTGAAGAAACATGTTATTACTGAACTTGCTACATAGTTTACCCTAGTGCTAAACACATAGATTTCATCCTCTTTTCCACAAAATCAAAGTTATTTATGATTAATGTTACCTATTTCACATCTCACCAACAGTAAGTTTAATGATCCCCTTTTGCTAGCTTTGAGTATATGCCAAAGATCACTATTAGTGACAATCATCATTAATCACCAGAAGACAATCACATCCTTTATTTGTTAGCTCCACTAATTATTCAATTATCAGATCTCCTTCACCACATACTGGAAGTTCATCTTGCTTCTTCATAACATCCTTCACCTGCAACATGTAATCAAATCAACAGATCGCCAAATAGATTGGATGTAGGTTGAAGAAACATGTTATTACTGAACTTGCTACATAGTTTACCCTACAATTGACATGAGACCTACTGTTGTTCTTGATTCGAAAAAAACTCTACACCTGTTTACCAGTTTATCTTTCCTTTAACATATATAAGAATATCTCATCTAAAATTGAAAGAACACACAAAGGTCAGAATAAAATAAACAAAATTGGTTAGCGAATCTTGTGTTTGTACGACCTTCTTCATGGAAACCTCTCAAAGTCCTACTTGAAGGTGGTGATTCGACAACTTAAAAAGGATCCGAGGTCAATATGAGATGAGAGTAGTTAGAATTAGACTGACAGTATCAGTAAGGCATTCACTCGATAGGGGGAATGATTTACAAATATTCTTAGAAAATAGGCAATAATTAATACAATGTACACATACCTGAATCGCAGACAACAAAGCCATAGCAACTCCTCATAAATTGAAAATCGAAAAAGCAGAAATCATCATGTCAAAAAAATCAGCAATAAGTAAAATACTTTGGTGTATGCCTCTTACACACATAATAAACCGGTCCCTCAAAAATTGGCACCCAACAACAACAACAATGAAACCTCCGACACAAAAGTAAATCAGACGAGGCGATAGAATAAGACGAATGGAAAAACCACAAAGTAAATAACGGCCAATTGAACTGAACTAAAGAAGGCGTCGGCGACAGGTGGTGGTGGAGGCTGAGAGAAAGGGGGAGGGGCTTGAGGTGCAAGAAAGGGGAGCGTCGGAGATCGCAACGGGCATCGTAGGCTTCCAAAAGAGAGATGGAAGTCTCAATCGATCGATATATGCATTCTAGTTGATTATCAGAGGAATCGGAAAGCAATGATGGACGGTAGCTCACCGACTTCTACTCCAGTTTCTCTAATAATGTTTAGATGGAACAAAAAAAAAGTGGTGGAAGCAAGTGGAGGGATCAGAAATAAACCAACAAACCTTAGAATATAGTGGAGGGACTAAATGTATAACACCAGAAACAATTGGACTAGAAGTAACAGTAGAAAACACGTGGGGGAGTAAACGTATTAAATCACAAACAATTTGACGGAAACTGACTAAATGATTAAAAAAAATGTGGCCAATCTCAAATAAATAGAAAAGTGACTTATCTAACTACAACCACATGAGACGATATTCCGTAATAATATGAAAAGAATTTTATTAATCATAATTAAATTATAATTAAAAATCATAACACAATTAAAAACAGTAATTTATTTTTTTTGGTAAAATATTTTTTTGTATTTTATTACGGAAGTATATTCCGTAACTAATTGACTACAAAATATTCCGTAGCCAAATAGCTACGAATTAAGATTCTGTAGCTATTTTGCAAATTCAAAAACAACTTAGATACACAAATAACAACGATTAATCTTTCCGTTACAAGTTCTGTTGTATATTAGCTACAAATTTTTATTGTGTAGCAAATTTTCATCACAAAGTAGCTACAAATTTCTATTATGTAGCAAACTAGCTACGTAGTTTTATTTTGTAACTGATTTTGTAGCCAAATAACTACGAAAATGGATTACGGAACAAGTTCCGTAGCAAAGTAGCTACAACCAACAACCACATAGTATATTTCATAGTAAAATAGCTACAAATGTTGATTTTGTAACAACAATTCAAGATTTAGCTACAAAAATGCAACTCCCTAGTTATTTTCGTAGAAAAATAGCTACGGCCAGCCATTTTGTAGCATATTCCTTAGTATAATATCTACAGATTTTGATTACGTGGTAACTTTTTGTAGTTATTCCTAGTTTAGTTACGGAATGTAACTCCGTAGCTATTTCCGTAGCAAAATACCTACGAAAAGCCATTTTGTAGCACATTCCATAATAGAATAGCTACGGATGTCAATTCTGTAGTAAGTTTTCGTGGCTATTTATGATTTTTCTTGTACTGAAAGTTAAAAACCAAACATGCAAATTTGACCAAACTACAGGGACGATTTCAGTAATTTGTTATATTTTTTTATGCATTGATTTTTGGGTTTTTTTAAGCTTTTTTGTTTTCCATAAAACATAAACCTCTCTATATATATCTTTATCTTTACTGTATTATTAAGGATATTACCTCATGTAAAATAATAAAAGCATATAACCTATTACACTACACGGATCATATAACTATTACACTACACACTAATCTTACCCTAATCTCCTAAACACAGCCACCATCAAACCAATTCTCATTGTCTCCACCATAGATGAGTGTTCTCCATTGACGTCTCCCATCGAAGGTCCACGACTGCTGACTTGCCCCACCAAAGATGTAGTGATCTCTCTCGCCTCTCTTTCTTTCTCTCTCTCTCTCTCTCTCTCTCTCTCTCTCTCTCTCTCGATCTCGAACAGTGAGTTACTTCCATCAACGCCTTCTGTTCACGTCGATAAGCTACTTCCTCCTCCAATAAGAAGGCTGTCGGGCAGGGCTTTTTAACGAATATGGTCTTAAGCTACTTACCTGCTTCCTTCTCCGGTTATCCTGACCTCACGCTGATGCAGAAGACTTCACGATAAGTTTTTGTTTCTTGGCGACGGCGTTTCCGCCAAAGCTTCTTGCCACCTGCTTCCCGTTGAAGCCCACGCCTCCTCCTTTCCCTCCAGGTTTCCTCCACCTCTTCCCTAACGAGTCTCCTTCTTCCGCCTCCTCATTACTCAATGTTATACTTTTTGTCGACCCCATCTTCTGTATTTAAGGTATGTATAATTTCAGATCATAGGTTTTCTATTAGTTGATTCTTGTTCTCACTCTATGCTGGAGACGATCGATTTATCGTTTTTTTACTGGCTTTGAAAGAAAGGCGATTGTTGTTCCCGTTTATTTGATTATTGAGTCTTTTCAACAAAAGATATATGTGTAGATTTCAATTTGGATTCCAGTTCATGAGGTCTGCTTCGATTTTGCTCGTAGTTTGTGTATGTACTATTGTCCCTCTCCCCCAATAAGAAAGGTGATGTTGTTTTTATCTTATATTTGTCACTTCTTGATCATTCCCTATTTTCATCTTTTCGGTCAGCTGACATCGCGTCCAACTGGAGCAACGTTACACACCACTTATTTCTCTTCAGACAGTTCTGTGGCTTCCATGGGAACGAGGAGGATGATACGAGGGAGGCAACAATTTCATCCCCTACATGTTTGAACCGTAAATTGAAGGGATTCTATATTGAAATTCGAATATGCAACTTTGAATTTCAGTCATCTCTCTTCTCTTCTACATCAATCCTGATTCTCTATTAAATTTTCTAGGGTTTTTAATTGAAGCTACATCTTCATCTTAATCTTCTTTGATGAAGTTGGGGCTTTTTTCTTAAGAACAACTAATTTGTTGCAGAAGGTAAACCTCTAATTTTTCCATTTCTCATTCCTTCGATTATTTATTTTTTGTATTTTGTGAATTATTATATGTAAGTTGAATTCAGTTTCTGAATATGTACAGGAATTTAAGGTATTGTATTAGGATTGGATCAAATAAAGTAAAGTGTATCGTCATATTGAATTGTAAGGAAATTTATGATTATTGTTTCGATTATTGCTTTTGGATAGATTTGGTACTAGATAGCTTTTACGAGTATCCACTTTTTATCTGTTTAATTGTTGGAATTGGAAATAGGTGATCTTCCTGTTATTTTTCAAAATTTTGTTATATTGGTAATAGCTTTAAAAAGTATAAGGATTTGGTTTACAAATTGATGACTTTGTTCAACTGTTACCTATTGATGCCATTAGTATTATCAATTGAATGGGTGAATGTACACAAGGAACAAATTATCAATTATTAGTTTTGAATTTCATTTAACACAAACAAGCATAGGTAAACACCTTATATACACGTTCTTCTTGCTCAGTGTTCAATAGGGTATCTAGCTCTTTTTGATATGTTATCCACTGGTTTGGTTTCTGGTACTAAGAAATGACCTTTCTTTTCCATGTTATGTAAACAAAGGTGCTCGGTTTGGGTTTGATAGACTTGAATGTGAGGTAGATGTCTCATTATGAATGCTCTACTTGGGTATCAATTTGGTTTCTAGCTGTGGGATATTGAAGATGCAAACACCATTTATAACATAGTTTCCATATATGATAGTCTTCTTTTCCCTATGAAGCTGTTGGAGGTGATATATTACATGATGGTTGTTGGCTACTCAAGGATGTCTTGAAATCTTTGATAGGAACACTTCTTATGAGAATAAGCAAGAATAATCACATGCATGCAGGTCGGTTTCTTAATATTTTCGGTCTGTCGTATAAAATGAGCTAAAAGTGCTTCAGTTTAGTAGCAATGTTGGACCATGATCTTTGACCGTATACATTCACAGGGTATTGCAGGTTCATTAGGTGATCACGTGATGAAAGAGTTTTGGAGGTTACAGCTATTTAGAATGTTTATGAAATAGGGTGATAACCAGAAATCCCACGCAAGAAGATCCAAGAATATGATTCTAACAGGTTGGTGATGGGGCATTATAAAAGGGTTTCTCAACTACCCATCAAATCGTCATAGCACAAACCTTTCTCTTTTGTAATATGTAACTTCACATTTACTTAATTTCTAACTCGAACATCCAAATGGTATAGTGTCAAGGAAGTTAGACTTGATGACTGTTGATTAAACATTGCAACTCAATTTTTTATTAACAGAAACAATTTTGATTTAAATAACCTTTTGACCCAAACATTGGCTTTGGAGATTGAAACATGTCATATGAATCCAATTAATAAGAGCTTAAATACACAAAATACTATTTTTTTCTTTTTAAATATTCGAGTGGTTTCCGAATTCTTCATTGATGAATGTCTTTTTTGGTGCATTTGGTGGCAGAATCTGTAACATCCGAAAAACACAACCAATTTAAAATTTTCAAAACAACCCGATTTTCATTAAAATGTTTACAAAAAGGTTTTCAATACAATTCATTTAAGTATTCCCAGAATCATGTCGTTACGAAATCATAAGGAGCGGTACGATCGCGCCTTCGCCTTGCCACAGTCTCCTGAAGAACCTGAAAAACATTAAACCACAACTGTAAGCCCGAGAGCTTAGTGAGATACCCCCAAGATACCAACCACGCATACGCCCTTCCAGGCTACGACCTTCCGGCCCAAAACATATAACTCATACATAACATAACAGAACATAGAACAATCATGCATGTCGGGTCTACCGTGACTGGTCCGCCGTATCGGGCCTTCAGTCCATCGGATCCATCCTCCGGGTCTAGTCATGTCCTTCGAGTCTACAGCGGGGTTGGTCCGCCCGCATCGGGCCTTCAACCCACCTGGTCCACTCTCTGAGTCTACAGTGTGACTGGTCCGCCCGCATCGGGCCTATAGTCGGCCTGGTCCACTCTCCGAGCCTCGGCACGTCTGGTCCGCCCACGTGGGGCCTACAGCCTATCCGGACCGCTCACTGGGCCTTCGGTTCAACCGGTCCGCCCTGGGTATCTTGGCCTACAGCACAAAGCAGGACCCGCCTCAACCCATCTCTAGTCCAAACAACCATGTATACAAAACATACATTCATATAACAGACATAATCAACAAACCGAGTAAACAGATCACATAGCATATCATTACTTTAACCGGGCTACCGACCTACCCGTTCACTAGCATAGCATTACTCTATCCGGGCTACCGACCTACCCGTTCACTAGCATAGCATTACTCTGCATATCGAGAACTGACCTTTACAAGGCCCCCTAGCATGTATCATCCTAACTACCAGGATGCAGACACAACCAACAACAACATGATAAACGTAACTGAATCTTAATACAAATAAGGGCTGGCCTTGGTGCCTTAGACCCTGTTGATATAGTGAGGATAACTCACCTCGAAACTGACGGCTGAAAAGATAAGATCCCGCTGCTTCGAGCTCTGACACAACTCCTCCACTGAACATCAACAATAACCCAATAAATACCCATAATTACCGAAATACCCCTGGAAGACAACTGCTCAACCATGGACAAGTCAAAGTCAACCCCTGACAGACCCTACTCGCCGAGTCAACCCGATGACTCGCCGAGCCCTTATGCTCAGACTTCCCTCACTTAGTGACCCAACTCGCCGAGTCACCCCAAGACTCGTCGAGTGCAACAACTCTGAGTCCACTCACACCCAACTCACCGAGTCGTCCCTCGACTCACCGATTCGTCGACTCAACCAGGAATATTGGGACTTCCTCGACATGACTCGCCGAGTTCAACTGGACTCGCCGAGTCCAAGGCAATCTTCAACCTACTCGCCGAGTTGTTCTTCCAACTCGTCGAGTTCAACGCCATCTTCAAGCAACTCGTCGAGTCGACCCATGTGACTCGCCGAGTTCCACCGGTCTGAATCCATACAGAAGCATCTCAGGCCATGCAATTGATCCAAAACATAGATCCAGCCTCCTACAATCCATCCATCACGTAAAGTGGCAAACTTTACGTGAACCAAACGAGATCTAGGCCATTTTCACCTTAAAACCAAGGTTTGGGACATGATAGCTTCACTCATAGCACAAAGGTTGGGACTTTAATGCACTCAATGACTTCTCCACTCCAGATCTGAGGTAGCAACCTCAGATCCATCCTCCAACACCAAAATGTCACACAACCAAGCATCCCACACAACCCCAAATGATGAAACTAGGAATGCACAGCTTAAGGACGAAGATATTACCTCCAGAAGATGCCTCAATAACAGCTAAACACGAGTCCAAGCAAAGCCCTTTGATCCAAACCACTTCTCCTTCAAGATTTCTCCAAGCAACACCTCTCCAAGCTCCAATTTGCTCCACCAATGCTCTTCTCCACGAGATTAGGGTTTCTGGAACTCAAGGGGGGATAAGAGAGGTTGTGGAGGGGTATAATGTTCTTTATATAGGGCTTAACCCCGGAAACTAGGGTTTTCTCCATACAGCACCTACTCGCCGAGTCCATACTTGGGACTCGCCGAGTAGGCCACTCGGCACGCGATCATGACCGCGACCTGACTCGCCGAGTCTATCCATGGACTCGCCGAGTCATCCTCTAAAACTTACACTTTTAGCCCTTCAACTCTACCCTTGCGAATCCGGGATGTTACAGAATCAACCGACTGTAGTGATGTGTTTCATCTGTGATTTTTTATTCTATATCGAGTTACTGATATATTCAGTAACGCGGCAAGTATCTTCCTAAAATACGCAAAAAAAAAATGTTCATCTTGAACGTCAACCCACCTCTCTGCCACCTCATCATGCATTTAGGTACGAATCCATTAATTATTTCTGAACTTACAATAACTAAAATTGACGGTCGGTTACTACATGTTTTTGCTTTATCCATAGATAAATATCCATAATTAGATCCGGGTCCGATTTGAATTTCATCGTGGGGAGGAACTTACTTCATTTCAGCCAATTTGTATTCCAGTTACACAACAACGATTTACTCAAGTTTCTGTGTCAACAAGTTTTTTCCATATGTACGTAATGAAAGATTGTTTATTCAATAGGAGGTACAATATCATTTTTAAATATCAAACATCACATACTTTTTGTACATTAAACTGAATGGACAAAATTATTTTAGTTGGAGGCATCAAATGATCATTGTGTTTGGAAACTGTGGAATCACCAAAATACAAAGTGCCAAAAGACCCAAACAAAATTATTTTGTCAAGAACATTCGATCGACTTTGAAAATTGGGTGAAAACATATGGCTTTGTAAATTCCAAAATTCTTTATGTTCCTCAAGATGGAGGCATCATGAGATAGAGTAAATTAAACGAATGGTCCTTATGGTTTGCGGTAATTTGCGTGTTTGTTTTGTAACTTATTTTTTTAACTCGAAAGGTCCTTAATGTTTGTTTTTGTTATGCGTTTGGTTCCTACTATTTGTTTTGTTACGTGTTCGGTCCCTCTCCTACCCAAAAAGACTATTATTTATATAGGAAAAATAGTGAGATAGGTAAGGTAAGATGAGAGAGATAGAGTTGGAGGATTGTTTATTTAAATAGAAAATAGGTTTTTTAGGATGCTAAAAAATTAGGAGCATTGCATTTGGTAAAATTTATTACTCTCTCATGGTAGGTTATTTTTTTTTCTCAATACCCGGGAAAGGAAAAATTAAACAGAGAAAGTGAGATTAACTGAGGTTGTTTAGATATAGGGTTTATAAAATTGGAGTGACAAAAAGTTACAATTTTTTAAAACAAATTTTTGATGTGGTATTGGGGCTTGTATGCATGTCAAGTTGGTGTATTGATTTGGGGCTTCTGTTTCTGGTTGGACATCCTGCAGATATTTCATTCATGAATTATACATATAACAAGCGGCAAAAAGAAAGCTACAAATTTATTCAAATAATTTTCGTTTTTTAAACAGAACATTATTCATAAAAACCAATTTAGTAATCTAAAAATAAGTATGATTGATAGGTTTTTGATATTTTGAACACCGAAGGCATATATTGCAAATATTTTAACCATTATTCGTTGTCAATGTTTTAAAAACAGGTTTGAACCGGCCGGTCAAACCAGTTTGACCGGGAACTAGAGATGTAAGCGGTTCAATTCAAATCGGTTTTATGCATATTTATGAATCGGAATGAACCGGTTGGTTTTACAAAAATCTGGTTAAATCGGTTAACTAAACCACCCGAATCGGTTAAATTTGGTTAAATTGAATAAAAACACATGAGAATAAAACATTTTACATAACAATCTTTGGTAATTTTTTTATATCTATTTAGATTTCTCTAAATAAACTATATTTTGTTTTGGTATTATATGTTATTTTCTTTTTAATGCATATGGATTGATGTAAAATTTATGATTATGTGTTTTTTAATGTATTTGTCAGCTGGTTTATGTATATTTTTATTCTTTGAACATATAAACATCAAATTCTTGATTTATTTATATATGTATGTATGTATGTATGAATGTATGTATGTATGTATGTATGTATGTATGTATGTGTGTGCGTAGGAAAATAGGAAAAAACATTAAAGTTATAGAAACGGTTGGTCTGACAGTCGAACCGGCCGAACCGGTCATTATATCAGTTCAACTTAAAAACCGATTTTTAAAACATTTATCATTGTTGCATTATGTGGATACCGAGTGGATCCAATTGCTGAAAAAAAAAGTATTCATTGTTGCCGCTTTGCAAACACTAACTTTATAAGCAAAAATAAGTTTTTCCAAAAAGCCATAAATTCCTGACATTTTAAAAATCCAATAAGTAATCTCAAATACGCCATAAGTACCATGTCTCTATAAATTATTTTCCTTTAAAAACTAATTTCCAGAAATACAACCGACACCCGACGCTTAGCGCGGGTAAACGGATAGTATAATAATAATAATAATAATAATAATAATAAATAGGTTGAATCTTCTACTGCCATGTATATCAAAGTGTAACACCTCATAATCAATTATACATACCACATGTCACTTTTTTGCTATTCACTTTTACATTTAATTCATTTCAAATTTCAATTTCTTTTTATTCATCTTACCACATTTAAACATATTATTTAATAGTTTTTACATTATCTTTCTAACATGCATAACTAAGACATTAACAATTAAAAATTAACAACTAACATTTAAAAATTACATATCTTTGAAATAATGACAGATCAATACCAATTCAAGATTAAAACTTAATCAGTTAAAATTAAAATATTCATCTTAATATGAAATATGGAATATAAATATGAAATATGAAATCAAAGATATTACACAGTCATATATTTGCACATTTTGTTTAAACAATTATTATATGGTTAATTTTATTTTTTATATTTTCAAAACTGTATCATTACTTTTTACTGCAATAAATAATAAGGTATATATTGTTGATTTAAAAAAAAACTATGTTTGTTGCCTTCTTTTCTATTTTTTTTTGTGTCTTTTTCTATTTTTTCTTTCTTTTTTTTTGTAGGTTGAAGAGCATACGCTACATCTATGTTTTACAAAACAAATAGTTTATTATGTATCCTACATTTATGTTTTGTCATCCATGATCAATTATATGTTGTCCTATCTAGAGTTTAAAGTACAGAATGATTAAAATTTTTAATTTTAGATAATGATTGTAAACTTACAAATAAAATTTCTAATGTTGTTTATAAAAAAGTTTTTAGAAAATTTTAAATTGTTTGTAAAATATTATTCGTGATAACATGTTTTTTTATTATTATTAATAAGACTTTGTTAATTTTATTTACATTATTTGATTAATAATTATGATATTTTAGTATGAAAATGTAATTAATTTCGCAACCGTGGTTCTTTAGAATTATAAACTACTATATATATATACTAGCCGTCTACCCGCGCAAAGCGGCGGAGCACGTGAGTTCTTTCGGTGATATGTTTCCATTACAAAATTGTTATGTTAAAAAAAAGTACATGTTGAAGACAATATAATCAAACTATGGTGTTATTTGTTACATCATGCATCAAATAACCAATAAAAAGCAACCAGTCAAGACGACACAAAATATTAATCGTGCAATACTTCTTTATACACCACATTTGCTGTATAAACCCCATCACCTTTTGAATTTTCGTTAGGCTTTACTAATACTTTTGTATTGCAACGTGAAACCCCTCTGGACAATGCAACATAAAGTTGTCCATGCGAGAATACTGGTTCTGGAAGATAGATACCTACATATGGAATTGTTTGTCCCTGAGCTTTATTGATTGTCATTGCAAAGCACAATCGAATAGGAAACTGTTTCCTCATTAGAGGATCGATGGTTGCTACTAATTGCTTGTAACTGGTATTGGTTTCATATCGATGGATGTGGATTCGCATATGAAATCAATTGTGTTCGCATCTATGAAATCAGTTCGCATATGACAACAATTGAGTTCGCATTTGGTTTTGTGGGTCAAAACAGTTCGCATAAGAACTTCACGATTTGTTTGAGGTTAATTGATTTTGATTTCGCAAGCTTGGAGTCGGAGATCTGGATTGTGTTCGCATCTATAGAATGCGAGGAGAATTTAATGGTGATATTCAGTTCGCATTTGGTGACACAAGTACGTGGTTGATGATTTTTGGTTGGTTCGCATTTGAAATTAGTGGGTTTCGCATTTGGGTTCGTATCTGGGTTTCTCAAACAACTGAAATGAGAATATGAGACAACTGATTAATTTCTCAGTTAATGCGATGAAATGCGAATGAACTCAAAGACGGATGGATGCAAGATGCGAAGAATTTGAATGAAAATGCGAAGTTTTTAATGTATAAATGCGAATTGGGGAAGAAAGCTTAGAGTTTCGCATTTGGCACCTGATCTTTTCAAGAAATAATATAAGTGGTCCAACTTCGCAAAATGGGGTCATTTAATCAGAAAATCGATCATTCTTCAAATATGACATTTAATCAGAAAATCGATCTAAAAATGAGACATTTGGTGTTTATCGATTTTTCAGGGTCGACGGGTTGTATGAAAAGCGAAGGCTGAGTAATTGAAAATTAGAGGATCGATGGTTGCTACTAATTGCTTGTAACTGGTATTGGTTTCATATCGATGGATGTGGATTCGCATATGAAATCAATTGTATTCGCATCTATGAAATCAGTTCGCATATGACATCAATTGAGTTCGCATTTGGTTTTGTGGGTCAAAACAGTTCGCATAAGAAGTTCACGATTTGTTTGAGGTTAATTGGTTTTGATTTCGCAAGCTTGGAGTCGGAGATCTGGATTGTGTTCGCATCTATGGAATGTGAGGAGAATTTAATGGTGATATTCAGTTCGCATTTGGTGACACAAGTACGTGGTTGATGATTTTTGGTTGGTTCGCATTTGAAATCAGTGGGTTTCGCATTTGGGTTCGTATCTGGGTTTCTCAAACAACTGAAATGCGAATATCAGACAACTGATTAATTTCTCAGTTAATGCGATGAAATGCGAATGAACTCAAAGACGGATGGATGCAAGATGCGAAGAATTTGAATGAAAATGCGAAGTTTTTAATGTATAAATGCGAATTGGGGAAGAAAGCTTAGAGTTTCGCATTTGGCACCTGATCTTTTCAAGAAATAATATAAGTGGTCCAACTTCGCAAAATGGGGTCATAAAAAGACAAAAGTGCAGAATTTTCATTTCGCATCCCTGTAGTCTTCGCAAAATGGAAAATTTTACCCAGTTTCGCATTTGGGGTAAATTTTTTTGAGAAATTGGAATATTTTCAAACTTTTTTTCTTAAAAAAAACACATTGTCTTCGTCTAAGAGAGGGAGAAAAACGATTAGGGTTTATAAGGGAAATACTTCATGGCAGTGGGATTTATAGCAGGGTTTATAAGGTGGAGAGAACAAACACACGTCTGCTATGAGATATTTTAATCAGCTGCAAATGCAACATTTAAAGGATATTTGTTGAAGCGTATTAGGATGAAAAGGTTTTAAATTTTGAATGACCATGAAATTAGGATTTTGCTGAGAAATATAAGGAATCAAAACAAATTTAAAATTTAATATTATTTTATTAATGGTTGTTTGTAATATTAGCTTACTCGTTTGTACGTCTTAAAAAAATAATATTATTATATTCAATCTATTTATAGAAATAGTTAGATTTCTTTTATAAGTAGTAAAGATATATATATATGGGAGAATTTCATATATGCCCTTCTTAAACTTCAAAATATCATATTTGCTCAGTTTAATTTCTCAATATCATATTTACACTTCATAAACTTTTAAAATATCATATTTGTCCAAAACATTTTTATAATGTTTTTAATATTTTATAATCATTTTTTATACCTTAGAATTATTATAATAATTAAGACATTTAACCATATTATCCTTACGTCTATGATAATGGAATGTGAACTTATAAATTGTTGGAATGTCGGCCTCTCGACAGACAAAAATATTCATCTTTAACCTTTTCAATGGAATGTATATTTGATTGTTTAATTTTTTGTTGTTGTTGTTGATTATTATTATTTTGTAGATGGAGGATATTTTAGATATTATTATTGATATTTTGATGTTTAAAAAGTTCATATACGTTATTTTGATATTTAAGAAGGGCGTATATGATTTTTTGATGTTTAAAACGGACAAATATATATATATATATATATATATATATATATATATATATATATATATATATATATATATATATATATATATATATATATATATATATATATATATATATGATATTTTGAAATTTTTTGAAGGGTAAATATGATATTTCAAAATTTTATGAAGGGTATATATATATTTAGAAATTTTATGAAGGGTAAATATAATATTTAGAAACTAAGTTGGGTAAATATGATATTTTGATGTTTAAGAAGACCATATATGAAATTCTCCTCTCTCTCTCTCTCTCTCTCTATATATATATATATATATATATATATATATATATATATATATATATATATATATATATATATATATATATATTAAAAGGTTAAAATAAGAATATTATTAAATCGAGAAGATTATATATAATATTATAATAGATTAATAAGCGATTGTATAATATTAGATGATAATTAGATAACAACAAAATAAATCATCTACTTTATCAATATTTAGTATTAATGAAATAATGATAATTTTTATATTTTTATTTTTGTTATTGAGATATTTTAGAGCATTTTGAATGATAGATTTTTTTTTTTTTTTAAACTTTTAAAATTAGTTTTTGATATGCTTTTTACTATTTGAATTGTGAGTTTTTTAAATATTCTAACATTTTAATATTTTAATTATTTCATCAAATTTGGTTATTACATTTAATAAAATTTTATTTTATACTCTAGTTTTGTTTAGATATTAAATAGTTAAATTTTTTTATTAGTTAACCCGTTTAATTAAACATAAAAAATAAAATGAATGTATTTTACAAAAATAAATAATGTATAATTTTCAAAACTTGAAAACAAATCCGATATAATTATTTTAATATTTTTGCTTTGTTGTTTTTGTTACGGCTGCATAAGTTTTTCTCGTCTTTTTATTTTTATAATTATATGCGAAAATTTTATTATCTGAAATTAGTTATTTTTTACTTATGTATGTCATATTTCCAATATTACATGATATTAAAATATATATTAAATTATGAACTTATATATATATATATATATATATATATATATATATATATATATATATATATATATATATATATATATGTGTGTGTGTGTGTGTGTGTGTGTGCTAGTAGAATACCCGCACGATGCAGCGGCAACGAATAATATATTTCAGCCAATAGTTTGGTTTCGAAAATTAGTATTTAGGGTTTAAGTTTAAATTAATTTGTAGAGTTTTGTAATATTATTTATGATATTGTACAATAAGCGATTTTGGGACGGCAGAATCATGCCTAATATAGATGCTATGGGTGCTTATGGAATGGCAGAGACCCGTCATGGTACCCCGGGCGCTACGCCTTGTATAACTTTTATTGTATATATAAAGTTTCGTGACATTGTATGTTTTGTGATAATTCCATTAAAATGTATTCTTAATCAAACTTTTATGAATTATCCTAATTAAATAAAATTTTATTTTGTAATTATCTAAAGTTATTCCAACCAAAACAAAATATGATTAATTTTGAATTTGATTAATGTTTAAACTTATGTTTTAATTTGGAATTCATGAACCAAGATCCTAAATGGACCGTATACTCTTTTAATTGTTCCATTTATATTTTCTTATTTTTATTTTATTTAAGGTTCTAGCTATTTTAATGTATGTTTTTTTCTTATTATAATTTTTATTTTTTATTAGTTTGACCCACCTTTTGCTAATCAAACATATTACAAGCTCCCACACACAAGAGCATGTATGTAAGTCTACTTATCAGTTTATTGAGGACTCTCAACCATTCTTTAATCCAAATTCCTTTTAGAAATGATAATTCCATGTATTGTAAAAATTCCTTATTTAATAACGAACAAAAGGACCAAAGAACAAACAAATGAAATTTGGAAAACAACCATTGCTATTTCTTGCAGCTAATCTACTTAATCTATATAATTCTATTTCTAGAACATATAAAACTTGTAAAGGGTCTGACATGTTTATTTATAATATTCAGATAAAAAAATAAATTCCATAGAGCCAAGAAAATACCCTCAAGTCTATTTGTTGTAGTAGGAAAGTATTCAACATAAAATAAACTACAGAGATAAGAATCTAAGATAACTTTAGTACCCCACCTTAACCTTTCAGAAGTAGATCTTGTTTTTTGGCACCACAATATCCTTAAAAATGAATCTGAAACATACTTGCTATTTCTAAACATAGTCAACATATGCTTGGTTGAATTTACCTCGAACACATGATCACCAAATAACACCATCAGTTGCTTTCATATCAACTCATCATCTGCACATCAAAACAAACGTCTTTTGAGCAACTTCACTAAAATAATCATCAAGAAAAAGATTTTGAAACATGAGGCAGAAATAAATATATCATGTCTTTTAGAGCACTTAATGGATTTCTAAAATGCAAGGGGTAAAAAAGTCAGTACTTAAGCACATATAGTAATCATAAGGTTAACACTAATCAACGATGCAAGGAACAACTTTGTTGATCATTCTTTCCGTCCAATGGGTGATTAAAGGTTGCGCATACCTGGTGGCGATAAACCAAAGATTCAGATAGAAATACAAAATCATTAGTAATAAAAAAAATCAAACAACCAATGCCACAAGACATCTTTTACGATCATGAATAGTTCAATAGCCCAAGCCATCTTTTACTTTCAATGATGTGAGTCTCCAGCTTACTTTCAATCTACATAAAAATTGATATTTTTAGCATAAATGTGATCATTTGACCTTAAAAGAAAAAGAAGAGAGTAAACCGGTGATCTCACCTCAAGAAAACATACTTAGCTAGGCGTAAGACAAAGCCACAAGTATTCATTTTCATTTTTTGAAAAAAAGAGGATGCTTGGATAAGGGTTATCTTCAGGATGGAATGATTACAACTCAAAAGTTGGAACTCTGCCAAATTATAAGATAATGATTTCAGAATACGAACAAACACAAAATGTACAAGCCCCGAGATCCCATTTTAGAAATCAGTATGAAAGTTATTGAGTGTTTCTGGGATTTTTAGTGTGACAAAAGGTGGAAAAGAGAACGCGTACGTGTGTGGAGGAGGCATTCAATAAGAAAAAGGCAAAAAAAATTGGATTTGTCACTTACATCCATAAATCGAAAGAGAAATATAGATGATTGTGTGCTGCTCCGGTAGTAGAGATAGCATCGGATGGTGGTGATTCCATTTGTATGTCAAAAAGTCTATACCTATAGAAGCAAAACCCTAAACAATATTTTTCTTTAACATCAATCACTGGTTTGAGGGATAAAGGAATAACAGAAGAAGTTGGAAAGCTTATGAATACTTGAATAGTAAATAGAGCAAATTATGAAGAAAATGTATATCTTGAATTTATCAGAGATGAAGACGAAAAGATGAGGGAGAATCATAGTTTTCAAATTTTGGGTTTATTTTCGGAGATAAAGGGGGAGGATCAGGCTTAATATAAGCAAAAGATAATATGAAAGATAAAAAGTCGTGAAAATGAAATAAGATATTCTTTTATTGCATTATATGATTATACATGTTGTATTATTTTCTGTACAATTTAATTTAAATAAGGTTAAGTTTAAATTTTAATATTATTTTATTAGTGATTATTTGTACTATAAGCTTAACGGTTTGGACGTCTTAAAAAATATCATTATTATATTCAATCTATTTTTAGAAATAATATGATTTCCTTTATAAGATAGTAATATATATATATATATATATATATATATATATATATATATATATATATATATATATATATATATATATAGAGAGAGAGAGAGAGAGAGAGAGAGAGAGAGAGAGAGAGAGAGAGAGAGAGAGAGAGAGAGAGAGAGAGAGAGAGAGAGAGAGAGAGAGAGGGGATTCTCCAATGAGGAGTTAGCCTATTGTTACGTTAAGGGTAAACTTGTCAAATTAATTTAAGAGAAATTGGTTATATGATGTGCCGTTAAACTGGACAATTTCTGAAATTTTGGGCCTTGTGATGTGCGCTGCCAACATAGGCCACTTACACATATTTGGACTTGAGCCTGGTGCATAATTAAATCACGATGGCGTGAATTTGCATGAGAAATTAAATCATTCTTCATTTTAGATTTTAAATAGTGATAAGTGTCAATAAATTTAATTTTAAATTTATAAACTTGTTATCATTTTAAATCATTTTAAATAAATAAGGAGAAAAATAAAAATAAAAAATAGGAAGATATTATTTTCTGTGGCATATATGGCTCTGAAAAACAAAATAAAGTTACCGACTCAATATGTTTTCTTAGTTAATATTAAATGCTTTCAACGTGCTTATTTTTCTAGTAGTATTATAATAATGTTAAAAGTTGTCATTCAAATCAAGATATCTTCAACGTGCTTTTTTCTTCTGGTACTATTATAACAATGTTAAAAGTTGTCATTCTTAGAAATAAATTTTATATAGAAATGTAATGTGTTTTTTCTGCATGTATTACGACGAAGAGAACAAATAAATCACTAGACAAATAAAAATAACATAATTCATAAAAAATTACTAAAAACACATTTATGAATTATTTTTATGATAATTTTTTTGTTATTCATTAAAACTATCATAAGAGAAGATTTTTTCTTGATTTACTTAAAACGGAATCATAAAAAAGTTTTTTGTGACCCGTTAGGTGTGAATCATCTTACTTTTGGTTCATTTAATGATTCATTATATATATATATATATATATATATATATGTGTGTGTGTGTGTGTGTGTGTGTGACAACCTGAAATTTATTCAAAACCTGTTTGTATTTCAATTTTTCCGTTAATTTTTGGATTAAGTTAATTAAATTGGGACTTTTATTTTGACATCATAAGTGTCGGAACGCATTAGAAACACGTGAAAACACCCTCAATATTCATTTGGAAGAATTTTAGTTACAACTAAGTCGGGTTAGGATAACTTAATCGGGTACAACCATAAACTCCGTTTAACGACAGTATTGGGTGGATTCCGACTTGGCCATAAACTCAAGCCTTATATAAGGGATGAGAGGCCTTCATTAAGCTTTTTCCCACATCCTCGTAACTTTCTCTCTCTACACTCTCTCTACAACTCGAGTTTTGATCCAAAAACGCCCCTTCAAGCTCCAAAATCGTAAGTGATCTATCCTAGCTTGTTGTTTAACTTGTTAAGCATGCAAATATGTGTTTAAACCATCCAAAACTCTCAAAAACTTGTGTTTACGGTTGGGGAACATCTCCCAAAACCGTAAACTCCCATAAAGGGGTTTTGATGCCCAAAACCCTTCCAAATCCTTTCTAGTTCTTAGATATGAATTAAGGACTTGCATGAACGAGCTTTGAACACCAAAATCTTGTCTTTTGGGTAGTAAACATGAGTTTACGGCCCAAGAACATTCTTGGACCGTAAACACTCTTTCATAGACCATAAACACCTTTTAAGGTGTTAAATTTCCCTTAAACACATCCAAAAGCTTGCATGAGTGCCTAGAACCTTGTATTCCTTCATGTGATGCACCAAACCATGCACAAATGAGCCATACTTGAGTTTACGGTTTTGGAAGGTCTCTTAAAACCGTAAACACCTCCAAAAGGGTGTTTAAGTGCCCTCAACACCTTGTACGACTTATATTTGGGTCTAGAACTTTGCATACTTAACCTACAACCACCAAAACACATGAAGAATGAACCAAGCATGATTTTACGGTCGTAAACTCATGTGTTTATGGCAGTAAACTCCCCAAGTGTTCTTCAAGAACCGTAAACCCCTTTTCCAAGGTCATTTCAAGTCCCGATCACTTCCTAAGCCTTTGATTCAGCCCTAGAACCTTCCCTTGTGCATTGCATGACCTTTAAACATCCAAGAGCACACCACCCATGAGTTTACAGCCATAAACTCATGGGGGATATGGTCTATGGGCCGTAATCTCCCATAGGAGTTTACTCTTTAAGAGAAAACTCCATATCTAAGCCTTACACCTCCTTAGATGCAACCCGGATCACTCCTAACACTTGAGATAAAGTATTTTCGCACCTCGGAGTGTATTATCTTAATTAATTAGTGGTTCAAAGTCTAATTAGATACAATTATGTATCTCTTCATATTACATAGGAACCTCGCGCGTGTTCAAGCCCTAAAATGACACTTAGCATCCTACCCGACACATTTCTCGACTGGTGAGTTCATACCCCTACACCTTTTTTCCGTGTTTTTCATGTTTTTAGGGGGGAATACAAGCAAAAGTACAAGGAAATCTTGTACTCAAACCTATTATTTCATATGAAATGTTTCATATTTTGTATGCTTTTGACACTGGAAACTGTATTAACCAACCGTTTAACTTGCAGAGTTAGTTTTCAAACTATTTGTGAAACTCATTAAAAAATGCTATATTTTATATTTCACAATTGATTTTCCACATTATTAATGTTAAAACCATTAACCTCAGAACTCTTGATACGTCCTTGGTAACACTCTCCTGGATACGAGAGTGAAGGACTAATATCATAAATCTTAAAACTGGAAACATGTCCTTGGTAACACTTCCATTAGATACGAGAGTGAAGGACTAATAACATAAATCTTAGAACTGGAAACATGTCCTTGGTAACACTCCCCTGGATACGAGAGTGAAGGACTAACAAAATAGGATTTTCCCTAAGATTTCTTTTAAAATTTCATTAATCTTAAGATTGGAGACACGTCCTTGGTAACACTCCCCTAGATACGAGAGTGTAGGACTACCCCCGTAACCAGAATCTCCTGGAGGGAGAACGTGACTTGAGTGTGTAGATCTATACGGGATTTGACTACCCCGCACCTGGCTGCTAGCTACAGTGGGACCGACTGGTCCACAGGTGACAAAAGTCATAAAACGATACTGGCCCCATTACAAGCCTTATCTAGTTTATTGTATGGTTATGGAACTCACAACTTAGATTATGAAAACTTTTACTACCTAGTTATTAGTTTTATATATGTGTTAAAACTAATGTACTTTTCAAGGATAACCAGGCTTTCAGGGTACTTCTCTTAACGCTACAAGTATGGTAGATACTTGTATACATCATTCCGAATCGATAACCAACCACCAACTTTTAAGGAAAATAAGGGTTTTTCCTAGGATAACTTAACTGTTCTTAACCAGATTGTGTAACAAACGGATAACTAAACTTTTCTTATAAGAAAATATGAGATTTTCTTGGATAACAACTTTTTCAGAAAACCAAAGGAAACTTGTTCTTTTACAAAAACAAACCACTTATGAACTCACCAGCTTTATGCTGATA
This sequence comes from Lactuca saligna, assembly GCF_052625555.1. Classification (NCBI taxonomy): domain Eukaryota; kingdom Viridiplantae; phylum Streptophyta; class Magnoliopsida; order Asterales; family Asteraceae; genus Lactuca; species Lactuca saligna. The sequence goes on along the minus strand of NC_136424.1, from coordinate 185,261,165 downwards.
TTTTTAAAATTGCTTGTATTCTCAGGTCAATGTTAGACAGGAATCCCACAATCTTTTGGAGAAGACAAAGCATATTAGTAGTCTCATCTTTACTTTTGTTTTACTGATGTATATATAAAACATGTATTACCTTACTTTCAAGCAAATGTAAATATTCATATGTAATGTAATGGTTGTGTTTACTATGCTTGCTATGTACATTGGTTGTGATACTTTAGATGACGTCCTTCGCCCCGGAACGTTTCCGCCATCGGTTTCGGGGTGTGACAGATTGGTATCAGAGCCCTTGTTTATAGTGAACTAAGTATACCGAACCTTACATGGTATATAACTATAAACACTAAGGGGACGAAGTGCTCTGAACTAAAAGTATACTTTAAAAATATAAGTATTTTTACTCCAAGTATACAAGAATACCTAAACGCTAGAACCCGTAACCACGAGTAGAACAAAACATAAGTAATTGGGTGTTGTACGCTGCGGTTAAACCTGGCAGTTATGTAGTCGTGTCTAGGGTCAATATAGCATGATCAACTGTATTCATTCGATACACGACCAACATGTGCTTGGGAGTGACTGTGGTGTGCAGCATGCCTAAAACTTACCTAATATCCAAACAACAAGTCATCGTCGCAACAAGCCATAAAATACTATAAGAGTGTTTTAGCCAAATCCGAATACATTGTAGAAATTCATTCCAAGTTTTGCCACTCATTCTTCCGTTAGCAATAGTTTACCTGCTTTGGTAACTCTTTCCGGTTTTATCAATTAGTAAAACACTATATCTATGATAATGAGATATCTCTTATTTCATATCTCTTGATTCTATTTAGAGGACTTACCATTCTCTCTTTCCTGATCATTTTAGATCAAGATACCTCCAAAGAAAAGACCCAACTCAAAGAACAACTATCCTCCTCCACCACCACCTCCCTCTCCATTTGATCCCGCCACGTTCCAAGTAGTTGTTACTGCTGTCATGTCACAAATGAACCTCAGTGGTTCAGGCGGGTCAGGAGGTGTTACTCAGCCCCAAAACCAAGAAGGTAGTCAGGGACACCAAAAAGAATGTTCCTACAAAGACTTTATGAATGCGAAACCCACACCTTTCAATGGCACTGCAGGTGTTATTGCTCTAACTCGATGGTTTGAGAAGATCGAGTCTATTTTCGAAATCTGTGCCTGTTCTGAAACTGATAAGGTGAAGTTCGGCACCTACACTTTCACCGATAAAGCCCTGACTTGGTGGAATGGCCGAGTCAAATCCTTAGCTCTACCTGTAGCCAATGCTATGGGTTGGGAGAACATGAAAGAGCTTCTACTTGCTGAATACTACCCCGGGGTGAAATGCAGAAGCTGGAGCATGAACTCTGGAACCTAAAGATGAAGGGTTCCGATATCGCTGCTTACACTTCCAGATTTGATGACTTAGCGCTTCTTTGTCTGGGAATGGTTACCCCAAAAAAACAAAAAGATTGAGATATTCATATGGGCGCTGACCCAGCCAACCAAAGGAAATGTTTTGGCTGCGAAGCCAGACACCTACGATAGCGCCAAATGCCTAGCGCAAACTCTGATAGACGATGGTGACGATCTCGAGGAAATGACCACTGCTCTTCAATCGGCTAAAGGGAGCAGTGAAAATAAGAAGAAATCCTGGAGCAAATGAAAGAGTCAGAGTTTGCAAGGATCCTCCAAGAAGTAGCAAACTGTGGCAGTCCACGATGCTACTACCCCTTTTGTTGTTTTTGTTGCCGCTTCTACAGCTCAAGCACCTACCAGTAGGTATGATGGTACCCTACTTAGGTGCAACAAGTGCAACTATCATCATCTCACTTTCTAGCCCATGCTGTGAGATGCTCTGCAACAGCTGTGGCAAAAAGGGCCACACTGCGTGAACTTGTAAAGCACCAACCTAATCAACCAATAAAGCTTCCGGAGCAGGTATCCTACAGGCCTGCTACGGTTGTGGTGAAGTCGGGCATTTAAAGCGAAACTACCCCAAGGCAGCAACAACTGGCAACACCAGGAGAGTTCTAACTATGGGACAAGATGAGGCAGTCGCCGATCCCACCATTGTCTCGGGTACGTTCCTTCTCGACAACTCTTATACTAGTATCCTTTTCGATTTTGGTGCTGAAAGAAGTTTTGTTAGCCATTCATTCAAACATCTTCTTAATCATAATCCCCAACCATTAACCGAAACATTTACCGTCGAGATGGCTAACGGTGAGAAGGAAAACGCTAACGATATATACATAGGATGTACCCTTATCCTGAACAATCACTCTTTTCCCATCGACCTAATGCCAGTTTCAATAAAGAGCTTTGATGTTATCAATGGCATGGATTGGTTGAGTTCCAAGCATGCATATATCCTTCGTTATGAAAAAGCCATCCGTCTTAATCTCCCCTCTGGCCAGACTCTCATGATCTACAGCGATAAACTTAGTTCCAATCTTCACATCATTTCATGCATCAAAACTCAAAATCTTCTGCGAAAGGAGTGTTACACATTCCTATCTCATGTAATCAATGAGAAACAGGAAGTTAAAGACCTAGAGAGCATCCCCGAAGTCTGCAACTATCTTGATGTCTTTCCCGAAGAGCTCCCGGGAATTCCTACTGAACGTCAAGTCGAGTTTCGCATCGACCTAATTCCTGGAGCTAATCCTGTAGCCAAGTATCCATATCAATTAGCTCCAACAGAAATGTAGGAGTTATCCAGTCAGCTCAATGAGCTGCTCGACAAAGGGTTCATCAGACCGAGATCCTCACCTTGGGGAACGCCGATACTATTTGTGAAGAAGAAAGATGGATCCTTTCGGATGTGTATAGACTACCACGAGTTGAATAAGTTGACTGTCAAAAACCGATATCTTCTTCCTCGAATAGACGACCTTTTCGATCAACTTCAAGGAGCCAGCTACTTCTCGAAGATAGACCTCAGATCAGGGTACCATCAGTTACGAGTTCACGAGAATGATGTTTCCAAGACAACATTCAGGACTCGATATGGTCACTACGAGATCGTAGTGATGCCCTTCGGTCTAACCAATGCACCGACTATGTTCATGGACCTGATGAACCAGGTGTGTCGCCCCTTTTTGGAAAAGTTTGTCATCTTGTTCATTGATGACATACTTGTCTATTCCCGAAGCGAAGAAGATCACAAATAACACTTGAGGTTAGTGTTGGAAACTCTTAGATTAGAGAAGCTGTACGCGAAATTCTCCAAGTGCGAGTTCTGGATTCGGAAGATAACTTTCCTTGGTCACGTGGTAAACGAGGAGGGTATACACGTGGACCCGTCCAAAATCAAGGCGATAGAGAATTGGTCGGCACCGAAGACACCCACATAAATCCGTCAATTCTTATGTCTCGCCGGCTACTATCGTAGATTCATTCAGAATTTTTCCAGAATCGCCAAACCCCTAACCACTCTGACACGGAAAGGTGCACCCTTTTGCTAGAGTGAAAAGAAAGACACTTCCTTTCAAACATTGAAGCGAGCCCTGTGCAGCGCACCTATCCTGTCCCTACTTGAAGGAACAGAGGATTTCGTTGTCTATTACGATGCATCCAATCAAGGTTTAGGCTGCGTGCTTATGTAGACAGGAAAAGTTATTCCTTATGCCTCAAGACAGTTGAAGGCACACAAAGTTAACTATATGACTCATGACCTGGAGTTAGGAGCAGTAGTCTTCGCACTGAAGATTTGGAGATATTATCTCTACAAAACCAAGTGCACGATCTTCACTGACCATAAAAGCTTACAACATATATTCGATCAAAAAGACTTAAACATGAGACAACGATGATGGGTAGAACTTCTCAGAGATTATGAGTGCGAAATCCGCTACCATCCTCGCAAGGCCAATATGGTAGCAGATGCCCTTAGCCGAAAGGAAAACTCAAGCAACAAGGCGAAGACACTGACGATGACCATGTAACATCCCGAGTCCAGGAGTGCAAGTGCAGGGTTCAAAGTGTAAATATGAAAGGGCAACTCGGTGAGTCCATGGGTGGACTCGGCGAGTAGGGTCACGATTTAGGATACGTGTTAAGTGGCCAACTCGGCGAGTCAGAGGCTGGACTCGACGAGTAGGCGCTGAGTGAAGAAAACCCTAATTTCGGGGGATGAGCCCTATATAAAGGACATTATACCCTCTCCCCAGCCTCTTTACCCTCTCTTGAAGTCCAAAAAACCCTAAGGTGTGTTTGTGAGTGAATTGAGGGCATTTGAACCTTGGAGAAGAGATTTTGGAGGAGATCTTGGAGAGATAGGAGGCTTGGAGCAAGGGGCTTTGCTAAGAATCAGATTTCTCTCCTGTTGGGGCTTCCTTTTGAGGTATTACTCCGTTTCTTGGGCTGTTATTCATCTGGATTCATCATCTTGGAATGTGTGGAAAGTTTAGCTTGTGGTATTTAGAGTTTGAAGGTTAGATCTGAGGTTGTTACCTCAGATCTGGAATGGAGGAGGTCTAGGGTGCATTAAAGTCCCTGGTCTTGAGTGTTTGGTGAAGTCATCTTGTCCCAAACCCTAGACCTAGAGTGTAAAATGCCTAGATCTCTTTGGATTCACGTAAAGTTTTCCACTTTACGTGATGGATGGGTTATAGAAGGGTAGATCTACGTTTTGGATCGATTGCATGGCCTGGAAGGCTTCTGTATAGGTTAAGAGCTAGTGGTACTCGGCGAGTCACAAGGGTGTACTCGGCGAGTTGCTTGAAGGTGGACAGGAACTCGACGAGTTGGAAGAACAACTCGACGAGTCTGTTCTTGGACTCGGCGAGTCTGGTCTTGAGGTCTTAGCCTTTCCCGGTTAAGTTGAGAATCGGTGAGTCAAGGGATGACTCAGTGAGTTGAGATGGGTCTTTTCAATGTTGGGGGACTCGGCGAGTCAGCGGGCTGACACGGCGAGTAGAGTCAGCCAGAAGGTTGACTTTAACTTTGACATTGACCAAGAGTTGACCAGTTGACTTCTAAGGGCATTTTGGTATTTTGTGGTACTTATTGGGTTTAGTCTTTCGGCTTTATCAGGGGTGGAGTTCGTGTCGGAGGTTGGAGCAGCGTGATCTTATCTTTTCAGTCGGCAGTTGCAAAATGAGTTATCCTCACTATGTCAACAGGGTCTAAGGCACCAAGGCCAGCCCTTTATCGGATTGTAATCTGGGTATTGTTGTTATGTCACTGTTTTACTATGTTTTCATCCTGGTAGTTAGGATGGTATATGTTATAGACCTAGTTAAGGTCGGTATCCTGGTATATAGGGTGATGCTATGCAAGTGACCGATTAGGTCGGTATCCTACTTAGAGTATGTCGTGTTACGTGATCTGCTAGATCGGTTTGATTGAATGTCAATTGTTATATGATTGTATGTTTATGTGCACATGGTTGTTTGACTGGGGTTGGGTTGAGGCGGGACCTGCTTTGTGTTGTAGGCCAACATACCCAGGGCGAACCGGTAATTCTGAAGGCCCAGTGAGCGGTCCGGATAGGCTGTAGGCCCCACGAAGGCGGACCAGACGTGCCGAGCCTCGGAGAGTGGACCAGGCCGACTGAAGGCCCGATGCGGGTGGACCAGTTATACTGTAGACTTAGAGAGTGGACCTGGTGGGTTGAAGGCCTGGTGCGGGCGGACCAACCACACTGTAGACTCAAGGGACATGACTAGACTCGGAGGGTGGACCAGGTGGACTGAAGGCCCATCATGACGGACCAGTCACACAGTAGACCCGATATGCATGGTAGTTCTGTGATTTGTTATGATATAGCATGTTATGCGTGTATGGTATATGTGGTTGGTATTTTGGGGGTATCTCACTAAGCTTTCGGGCTTATAGTTGTGGTTTAATGTTTTTCAGGTTCTTCAGGAGATCATGGCAAGGCAAAGGCGTGATCGTACCATTCCTCGTGTTTATGAGTTATGTTATGGTTCTGGGAATACTCTGATAATAAATGTATTGAAAACCTTTTTGTAATAACATTATTAAAATGGGTTGTTTTTGAAAAGTTAAAATTATTTTGAAATTTTTGGGCGTTACAAGTTGGTATCAGAGCCTTGGTTTGAGTGAATTGGAGGAACATTCGTGTGAATCCAATCTCAAATCAGGGTGAGTTTTTAAAAGAGAATTTAAAATGGTTTTCAAATTAAGTAAAAGGAGGACGCGGAGGTACGATCAGCCGGAGCCAGTAAGTAACCCAAAATTACCATACATGATATTTGTTTTCGTGCTTTGATAAAACAGCATGCTAGTACTAGGCTAGGGATCTTCAGGATTTCATGATAATGTTGCTTGTTTTATGATGCCTGCTAGCCTAGGGTTTCCCTCTGTGTGAGATATCCAGTGTTCCTCTAGGAGTGAGGATTGAGCGCTTGTTATGTATATTTGTCACTAGGGTGTTGTGGTAGTACTTCATACAAATATGGGTAGGTGTGGAAGGTAGTATGGGCTCGTAATACTGAAAGAACAGGACCCATACGCGTATCAGGGAAACCATGACCTCTAGGGTTGAGTTGGCAGTTGGTTCCCGGGTTAGTGGGAAGTATCGGAGATTTTGTGGTGTTTTTCAGTATGGTAGTCACAAGGCATGCTGGGAGCGGATCCGGGTCGGGATCGGGATCAGTAGAGGGAGGTCAGGGTGGGTCAGTACCGCCCGAAGTTGTTGGTCAGATGAGTACGGGCGAGTTGGATGCTAGGATACGTGAGATCCTGCACGATGAGGTTGCTGCGTTGTTCCGGGCCGAGCTACCAGAACTGTTTGGGTCGATCAAGACTGTCATGGTTGAGTATTTTGATGAGCGTTATGCGGCTCTCACAGAGACGGCTGCCGCGGCAGCTACAACGACTGTAGAAGCGGTAGGGGGAGGAGCTGGTATAGGTTTCTAGTATTGGGACTTCGATAATACGAAGCCCCCTACTTTTGATGGGATTCAGGACCCGATTGTTGCTATAAGATGGTTGTCAGACGTGGAAGGGTGTTTCTTCACGTGTTCATGCCCTGCTGATCAGAGGGTGAGGTGTGCCTTGAACCTGTTGAGGCTTGGGGCGAAGGATTGGTGGAGGTTGACCACGGGGTCATATTCGGATGCACAGAGGGCTACGGTTTCATGGGATCAGTTCCGAGATATGTTTAGCACCCGTTATGTTCCGCGGGTTGAGAGGGAGAGATTGGCTCAGGAGTTCCTTGAGCTGAAGCAGGATTCGGAGTCGGTGACAAGATCACCAGGATGTTTACTGAGAGGGCGATGTTTTGCCCCGAGTTTGCTTCGGAGCAGGCTCAGATGTCCCGATATCTGAGTATGCTCAAGAGGGATATCAGGCAGTTCGTGTCTACGCAGAGGTGAGAGACCTTGTTAGAGTTCTAGGAGGCCGCCAACCGGCATGGGTTGGAGATTGAGTTGCAGTTGCGAGAGCATAGGCAGGCTCTGGTGCAGTGGCAACCGGCACCAAAACGGTCCAAGACCGTCGATTCTAGATTGGGAGATCAGAGCAGCCACACTTGTGGGAAGTGTGGGAAGGGTCACACCAGAGTTTGTAGGTCCGGTGGTGCATGTCGCAAGTGCGGAAAGGAGGGGCACTATGTGAGGGATTGTCGGCAGGCAGTCTCGGGTCGAGATTTGAGGATCTGTTATCATTGTCATCAGGTTGGGCACTTGAGGGTCAGCTATCCACAGCTTGCTGCGGGACTGGTGCAGGCTCCAACATCAGCCACATTGAGGATCACGGGTGGAGGTCAGGGTGGAGTGGAGCCCCCAAGGGCTCACGGTCGTGCTTTCCAGCTTACAACGGAGGAGCTCAGGGCAGTACCAGATGCAGCTGCGGGTATGTTTCTTTCTTGATTTTTGGTTATCTTGTGATTATTGTGGAATGTTGTTCATTTTCTAGTATTGTTGTGCGGTTTTCGGTATTGTATTCGTTGTTCCTCGAGGGTTATGGATTTAGTGTTGGGAATTTCGTTCGTTATCATTCATGAGGGTTAATAGTGGGAATCGGGTGTTTGGTCTGAATATCGGATAACATCTGCAGTCTGAGGAGTGGTTAGCTGAAGATCGAGTTTCTTTTGAGCTCGGGATGATCAATGTTGATATGTGATTGCGAAGGTGGCTTGTGTCAGTGGAAATCAGTTCGCGTGTAAGTGTTTGTGTCATGAAGGGTTGTTGAGGGAGGTCGGTGATCGCGACCGGTGGTTGATAGTCAGTTTTCTAAGTGGGGGAGAATTGGAAAAATCCCCCAGAAGATCGATAAGCATGAGAGATTGTTTAGCTGTTGGGACTCAACAGTGTTTCGGTCAGCCATAAGCGTAGGTTGGTATGAGTAAGTGGCAGGCATGCAAAGCGGGATACAGACCAAGGGTGATCGATTGAGGAAGGCCTGGGATCGGGTTGGGACTGAGCTTGAAGGATGGAGGTAGAGTTCGGAAACCCTAGAGGGCTAGAACAGTATGCATGGGAGGAGTTTCCCGATGGAGTAACTCGGAATGTTGATTTCTAGTTGAGCGGACCGGATAGACTGAAGGCCGCTAGGCGTACCAGTCAGGCCGAAGGCTCGGAGAACGGTCCAGCCAGGCTGAAGGCCCTGGAGGGCGGTCTAGATCTGCTGATGGTTCTGAGAGTGGTCCAGTTTGGCTGAAGGCCTGGTAAGGCGGTCCAGTCATGCTGAAGACTCTGCTTGTGTCGTTAGATCGGTGCGAGGAAATGGATTGAGTATGTCGTGACATGTTAGCGTTAGAAGGTCTGGCCCCGGGTATTGATCATGATGGGAAGTCGAGCATGGACTTGAGAGTCTTCTCGAGTGGATTCAGAGTATGTGTGGTGCATGGGATAGTGGTTATGCCATAAGGGAAATGGTGTAGTATTGGGTGAGCACCTTGGCACTTGTGGTATTGTCAAGGCAGCCAGGTGGATCTCCTTGGTAAGGAGAAAGGAAAGGAATGTAGCTCTGAGAGGGAATGTAAGTCTCGGAAGTGAAAACCGTAGTGCGAAGTTACAATTAGGGTGTTCCAATTATGGTTATTGCACAACATGTGTGCGGCGGTGGTATGGAATCATATCCGGTTTGGATGTCTGCCGAGGTCACGGAAGAAATTCTGAGGGTGTAAAGTCAGGAGGCTCGTAAAGGATGTAGGGATGGAGTCTTGGATTCCCAGCTTGATTTCGGTGAAGGAATTGTGTATGTAGTGGTAATTCATCCTGGGGGATGTTTGGAGGTGTCGTCAGTGTATCGGGTTTTCCCAACCCGAGGATGTTAGAGCCAGTTCATCATGGGTATGAGATTGCGGAGGGGAACTCATGAGAGTTGCTTTGAGATTGAGGGATGCATCATGTTGTCAGCATGGAGTGGGTAAAGTTGAATTCAGACCGGGATTCTGGTGGTTCAGGGATTATTTCTAGCTCACATGATTCAAATGATTGCTGTGAATTGGAGCGAGCAAAGTATCAGGGAGTGGTGCTCAGTGGTTAGGTGTGGTTATCAGAGGATGAGGTTGGTGGTCGGTTTGAAGCGGGGGTTAGAACACCGCAAGAAGAGAGAAAGTTGGGTTTCGGGCTTCGATGGTTGTGTTTTGAGGAATCTGGTCTGGTTAATGCTAGGAGGTGCATTGCGAGAGTTGTTCTGAAGTTGTATTGCTGCATGCTTCGAGGACGAAGCCTAATTTAAGTGGGGGAGAATTGTAACATCCCGAGTCTAGGAGTGCAAGTGCAGGGTTCAAAGTGTAAATATGAAAGGGCAACTCGACGAGTCCATGGGTGGACTCGGTGAGTAGGGTCGCGACTCAGGTTGCGTGCTAAGTGGCCAACTCGGCGAGTCGGAGGCTGGACTTGGCGAGTAGGCACTGAGTGAAGAAAACTCTAATTTCAGGGGATGAGCCCTATATAAAGGACATTGTACCCTCTCCCCAGCCTCTTTACCCTCTCTTGAAGTTCAGAAAACCCTAAGGTGTGTTTGTGAGTGAATTGAGGGCATTTGAAGCTTGGAGAAGAGATTTTGGAGGAGATCTTGGAGATATAGGAGGCTTGGAGTAAGGGGCTTTGCTAAGAATCGGATTCTCTCTTGTTGGGGCTTCCTTTTGAGGTATTACTTCGATACTTGGGCTGTTATTCATCTAGATTCATCATCTTGGAGTGTGTGGAAAGTTTAGCTTGTGGTATTTAGAGTTTGAAGGTTAGATCTGAGGTTGTTACCTCAGATCTGGAATGGAGGAGGTCTAGGGTGCATTAAAGTCCCTGGTCTTGAGTGTTTGGTGAAGTCATCTTGTCCCAAACCCTAGCCCTAGAGTGTAAAATGCCTAGATCTCTTTGGATTCACGTAAAGTTTGCCACTTTACGTGATGGATGGGTTATAGAAGGGTAGATCTACGTTTTGGATCGATTGCATGGCCTGGAAGGCTTCTGTATAGGTTAAGAGCTAGTGGTACTTGGCGAGTCACAAGGGTGTACTCGGCGAGTTGCTTGAAGGTGGACAGGAACTCGACGAGTTGGAAGAACAACTCGGCGAGTTGGTTGAAGATAGCCTTGGACTCGGCGAGTCTGTTCTTGGACTCGGCGAGTCTGGTCTTGAGGTCTTAGCCTTTCCCGGTTAAGTTGAGAATCGGTGACTCAAGGGATGACTCAGTGAGTTAAGATGGGTCTTTTCAATGTTGGGGGACTCGGTGAGTCAGCGGGCTGACACGGCGAGTAGAGTCAGCCAGAAGGTTGACTTTAACTTTGACTTTGACCAAGAGTTGACCAGTTGACTTCTAAGGGCATTTTGGTATTTTGTGGTACTTATTGGGTTTAGTCTTTCGGCTTTATCAGGGGTGGAGTTCGTGTCGGAGGTTGGAGCAGCGTGATCTTATCTTTTCAGTCAACAGTTGCAAAATGAGTTATCCTCACTATGTCAATAGGGTCTAAGGCACCAAGCCGGCCCTTTATCGGATTGTAATCCGGGTATTGTTGTTATGTCGCTGTTTCACTATGTTTGCATCCTGGTAGTTAGGATGGTATATGTTATAGACCTGGTTAAGGTCGGTATCCTGGTATATAGGGTGATGCTATGCTAGTGACCGATTACGTCGGTATCCTGCTTAGAGTATGTCGTGTTACGTGATTTGCTAGATCGGTTTGATTAAATGTGAATTGTTATATGATTGTATGTTTATGTGCACATGGTTGTTTGACTGGGGTTGGGTTGAGGCAGGACCTGCTTTGTGCTGTAGGCCAACATACCCAGGGCGGACCAGTTATTTCGAAGGCCCAGCGAGCGGTCCGGATAGGCTGTAGGCCCTACGAGGGCGGACCTGACGTGCCGAGGCTCGGAGAGTGGACCAAGCCGACTGAAGGCCCGATGCGGGCGGACCAGTCATACTGTAGACTCAGAGAGTGGACCAGATGGGTTGAAGGCCCGATGCGGGCGGACTAACCACACTATAGACTCAAGGGACATGACTAGACTCGGAGGGTGGACCAGGTGGACTGAAGGCCCATCACGGCGGACCAGTCACACAGTAGACCCGATATGCATGGCTGTTCTGTGATTTGTTATGATATAGCATGTTATGCGTGTATGGTATATGTGGTTGGTATTTTGGGGTTATCTTACTAAGCTTTCGGGCTTACAGTTGTGGTTTAATGCTTTTCAGGTTCTTCAGGAGACCGTGGCAAGGCAAAGGCGCGATCGTACCGCTCCTCGTGTTTATGAGTTATGTTATGGTTATTGGAATAGTCTGATAATAAATGTGTTGAAAACCTTTTTGTAATAACATTATTAAAATGGGTTGTTTTCGAAAAGTTGAAATTTTTTTGAAATTTTTGGGCGTTACAGACCATCCATTCCCATTTATCTGTACAGATTCGAGAAGCCCAGTTGGAAGCCCTAAAACCAAAGAATGTGTTGAATGAAGCCTTGAGGGGAATGGATAAGAAACTTGAGATTAGAGGTGACAGAGTCTACTGTTTCATGGATCGAATCTGGACCCCAAAGTTCGGAGTTTCAGGGAAGGTGTTATGAACGAAGCTCACAAGACTAGATATTCTGTGCACCCGGGCTCGGACAAGATGTACATGGATCTCAAGAAGCTCTACTGGTGGCCAAACATGAAGGCCGAAATCGCTACCTTCGTGGGCAAGTGTTTGACTTGCGCCAAGGTGAAGGTTGAATACCAGAAACCCTCGGGTCTGCTCCAACAGCCCGAGATACATGAGTGGAAATGGGAGATGATTACAAAGGATTTCATCACCAAGTTACCCAGATCTCCGAGTGGGTACGTTACCATTTGGGTAATTTTCGACCGATTGACAAAATCCCCTCACTTCCTTCAGATTAAAGAATCGTTCAAAATGGAAAGACTCTCGCGAATCTACATTCAAGAGATAGTCCAACTGCGTGGTGTACCTGTATCCATTATCTCCGATCGAGATAGCAGGTTTACCTCAATGTTTTGGCAGTCCCTTCAGAAAGCTCTTGGAACTAAGCTGGATATGAGTACAGCTTATCATCCTCAGATAGATGGGCAGAGTGAGAACTATCCAAACCCTGGAAGACATGCTGAGAGCATGTGTCATCGATTTCGGAAAGTCGTTGGACACCCATTTACCCTTGATTGAGTTCTCGTATGACAACAGCTACCACACCAGTATCAAGGCTGCCCCATTTGAAGCCTTCTACAGTCGCAAGTACAGATCCCCTCTATGTTGGCCCAAGGTAGGGGACACGCAACTAGCTAAGGGTCGAGTCCCCGACAGTGCTCTCACTGATCCTGTAATCATCCGCGAAACCACCAAAAAGATCATTGAAAACCGAGATCGATTGAAAGCTTCACGAGACAGACAAAGAGTTACGCCAATAAACGATGAAAGCCCTTGGAATTCTAGGTTGGAGATCGTTTCCTGTTGAAGGTCTCGCCCTGGAAAAGCATGATACGCTTTGGAAATCCCAGGAAACTTAACCCGAGGTACATAGGACCTTTCGAGATCCCAGCTAGGATCGGTCCTGTAGCCTATAAACTCCGACTACCTCAAAAATTTAACAACATCCATCTTGTCTTCCACGTCTCTAATCTTAAAAAGTGCCTATCTGATGAAACCCTCGTGATCCCTCTTGATGAAATCGAGATCAACGAAATTCTGAACTTTGTGGAAGAACCAATCGAAATCATGGATCGAGAGATCAAACGTACGAAACAAAGTTGTATCCCGATAGTGAAGGTTCGTTGGAATGCCAAGCGGGGACCCGAATTAACTTGGGAATGCGAAGACTCGATGAAACAGAAATATCTGCATCTCTTTCCAAATCCATGATTTGTATCTTAATTCTAAATTTCAGTACGAAATTCCCTCTAACGGGGGGATGATGTGACAGCCTGAAATTTATTCCGTCACTATAACCCGTTTCCGTTAATAAAACCCGTTTGTATTTCAATTTTTCCGTTAATTTTTGGATTAAGTTAATTAAATTGGAACTTTTATTTTGACATCATAAGTGTCAGAACAAATTAGAAACATGTGAAAACACCCTCAATATTCATTTGGAAGATTTTTAGTTACAACTTAGTCGGGTTACAACAACTTAATTGACTACGACCATAAACTCCGTTTAGTGACGGTATTGGGTGGATACCCACTTGGCCACAAACTCAAGCCTTTATAAAGGATGAGAGGCCTTCATTTAAGCTTTTTCCCACCTCCTCATAACTTTCTCTCTCTACAACTCAAGTTTTGATACAAAAACGCCCCTTCAAGCTCCAAAATCGTAAGTGATCTATCCTAGCTTGTTGCTTAATTTGTTAAGCATGAAAATCTGTGTTTAAACCATCTAAAACTCTCAAAAACATATGTTTATGGTTGGGGAACATCTCCCAAAACCGTAAACTCCCATAAAGGGGTTTTTATGCCTAAAACCCTTCCAAATCATTTCTAGTGCTTAGATATGAATTAAGGACTTGCATGAACGAGCTTTGAACACCAAAATCTTGTCTTTTGGGTAGTAAACATGATTTTACAGCCCAAGAAGATTCTTGGACCGTAAACACTCCTTCATAGACCATAAACACCTTTTAAGGTCTTAAATTGCCCTTAAACACCTCCAAAAGCTTGCATGAGTGCCTAGAACCTTGTATTCCTTCATGTGATGCACCAAACCATGCACAAATGAGTTGAGTTTATAGTTTTGGAAGGTCTCCCAAAACCGTAAACACCTGCAAAGGGTGTTTAAGTGCCCTTAACACCTTGTATGACTTATATTTGGGTCTAGAACTTTTCATACTTAACCTACAACCACCAAAACACATGAAGAATGAACCAAGCATGATTTTACGGTCGTAAACTCATGTGTTTACGGTAGTAAACTCCCCAAGTGTCCTTCAAGAACCGTAAACCCCTTTTCCAAGGTCATTTCAAGTCCCGATCACTTCCTAAGCTTTTGATTCAACCCTAGAACCTTCCCTTGTGCATTGTAAGACCTTTAAACATAGAAGAACAAAACACCCATGAGTTTAAGACCGTAAACTCATGGGGGATATGGTCTATGGGCCGTAATCTCCCCTAGGAGTTTACTCTTTCAGAGCAAACTCCGTATCTAGGCCTTACACCTCCTTAGATGCAACCCGGATCACTCCTAACACTTGAGATAAAGTGTTTTCGCGCCTCAGAGTGTATTATCTTAATTAGTTAGTTGTTCAAAGTCTAATTAGATACAATTATGTATCTCTTCATATTAGACAGGAACCTCACGCGTGTTCAAGCCCTAAACTAACACTTAGCATCCTACCCTGCACATTTCTCGACTGGTGAGTTCATACCCCTACACCTTTTTTCCGTGTTTTTCATGTTTTCAGGGGGGAATACATGCAAAAGTACAAGGAAATCTTGTACTCAAGCCTATTATTTCGTATGAAATGTTTCATATTCCGTATGCTTTTAACACTGGAAATCGTATTAACCAACCGTTTAACTTGCAGAGTTAGTTTTCAAACTATTTGTGAAACTCATTATAAAATGCTATATTTTATATTTCACAATTGATTTTACACATTATTAATGTTAAAAGCATTAACCTCAGAACTCTTGATATGTCCTTGGTAACACTCTCCTGGATACGAGAGTGAAGGACTAATATCATAAATCTTAAAACTGGAAACATGTCCTTGGTAACACTCCCCCTAGATACGAGAGTGAAGGACTAATAACATAAATCTTAGAACTAGAAACATGTCCTTGGTAACACTCCCCTGGATACGAGAGTGAAGGACTGGCAAAACAGGATTTTCCGTAAGATTTATTTTAAAATTTCATTAATCTTAAGATTGGAGACACGTCCTTGGTAACACTCCCCTAGATACGAGAGTGTAGGACTACCCCCGTAACCAGAATCTCCTGGAGGGAGAACGTGACTTGAGTGTGTAGATCTATACGGGATTTGACTACCCCGCACCTGGCTGCTAGCTACAGTGGGACCGACTGGTCCACAGGTGACAAAAGTCATAAAACGATACTGGCCCCATTACAAGCCTTATCTAGTTTATTGTATGGTTATGGAACTCACAACTTAGATTATGAAAACTTTTACTACCTAGTTATTAGTTTTATATATGTGTTAAAACTAATGTACTTTTCAAGGATAACCAGGCTTTCAGGGTACTTCTCTTAACGCTACAAGTATGGTAGATACTTGTATACATCATTCCGAATCGATAACCAACCACCAACTTTTAAGGAAAATAAGGGTTTTTCCTAGGATAACTTAACTGTTCTTAACCAGATTGTGTAACAAACGGATAACTAAACTTTTCTTATAAGAAAATATGGGATTTTCGTGGATAACAACGTTTTCAGAAAACCAAAGGAAACTTGTTCTTTTATAGAAACAAACCACTTATGAACTCACCAGATTTATGCTGATATTTCTAAAATTGCTTGTATTCTCAGGTCAACGTTAGACAGGTATCCCACAATCTTTTGGAGAAGATGAAGCATATTAGTAGTCTCGTCTTTACTTTTGTTTTACTGATGTATATATAAAACATGTATTACCTTACTTTCAAACAAATGTAAATATTCCTATGTAATGTAATAATTGTGTTTACTATGCTTGCTATGTACATTGGTTGTGATAGTTTACATGACGTCCTCCGCCCCGGAACGTTTCCGCCATCGGTTTCGTTGTGTGACAAATTATTCCGCAATAAAATAAAATTTTCTTTTATATTATTTATTTATCCTTGCAATGACGTGTATGAAAAATTGATGTTTGATGGTTTCTATTATTAGCAATAATGGATTTGATTCTTAATTATGTTATTTGTGGAAATGACAAGAATTTACCAAATAGGGAGAGTTTCTCATTGCCCAAGTTTCAATTGGACAGAAACTTGGAATCATGCCACGAGCATTGTATGATGAATGAAAAACTTTCACATTTGGGAAATTTAGACTAATTCATTGGGAAAGTGTCAATTGAAGGACTAGGAGATCAAGTGCACTAGGTTGTACATTGATCAAGTCTACCACAAGAGTGACAAAGATATTCGTCATGATTTACTAAAGTTTAGTGAGTATGGTTAACTTAAAAAATTGAGTATAATTTTAAGTTGATTGAAAGAGTTTCAATCAATAGCAGAACGAATAAGAAGAATCAAGTAGGCAGAAAGATAAAAGTTTCTCTATTCTAAGAAGAAGGGAGAGTACCTTTTATTATGTTTTATGATAGTTCTTAATGATTAAGAACCATATCTCAATTAATCCTCTAAGTGAGTCTTAGTGAAATTGTATGTCTGAGAAGAGGAATCGAGAATTGAAGAAATGGTTAAATCAAGAAGTCAATCATACTTCGTTCAAAAAAACAAGTATTAGAGTTAATATTCTGACATTGAGTGACAAGCCTAAAGAAGGTTTATAACATTCATCAAATGTGGAATTTGCAAAAAGGTTTTCTTATTCTTGCACATTTGAAATTGGTAAGTTGTGATGTCTTGGATAAGATAAAGACCAACTAGGACCAATTTTGTGAAATGTTTTGTCTTGATAAAAACTACACTAACTCTTGAATATTTGTTTATCAAGAAAAAGTTTCTTGACAAGAGAACCTTATATGTCAAGGAGTCAGTGGGAGTCTTAATGATGGTCTTGAAAAGTTTCGAGAACAAATAAAAAATATACCTAATTAATCATCACTAACACACAACTTGAGGTTTATAACCTATCGTGTTGACATTATTTTGTTTCTGTGGCCTTCCAATTAAGTTAATTATGCATGTGAGTTCTATGAGTTCTCATTTGAATGCATAAAGACAAAGCACCTTGATCGATGGAAAGTACATTGATATGTAAGGATAAGTTGCTAAACTACTTGGAAGACACGGTGGACACTCGTGTTACCATAAGGCAGGAAATCAAGATTGAGAAAGTTGAGTCCATATGAGTTTGGATTTGTCGCAAACTTGGTTTTGGCAAATTCACATGGATAGGATCACATACACCATAAAATCTAAGTGTCGTAAGATTCCCTCCTTCATGAAAATGAATGTGAGGAAATGCTTTCACTAAGAGAGATTTTAAGAAGATAGCAATTGTGAAAATTGTTTTCTCAAATTCGATTATGGTTACATCATCCCTTTTCATAGTTCGAATTGTGAGATTTGGCAATTGGGTATTAGAAATATGAACTTAAGAAATTCAATAGGTATTCTTGAAGTACAACTGTTTTATGAATACACGTCAAAGCAAGTGGGAGCATAAGTGTTATGCTTATATGATAATAATCATCATGATAGTGGCAGCATAAATATTATGCTTGTATGATTATTAAGGCTAGTATTGCAAGTTAGCAATATTAATGTGACATCCCCAATTTCACAGCCAGAAAATACCGGTTTTGTTTATACTTTATTTCAAAATCAGAGTAACCTATTAATAAAAGAATTGCGGAATTTGTCCCAAAACAACAATATGATAAAGATTTATCAAAAGCATTTCCTTAGAAATGTATTTCATTAAAAGACACGGGATGTCATGTTCGATACAGTACATAAGTATAAACAGTACATTATAAGCCTTACAACAGTTATTTACAACTAATGGCCTATAATCCAAAAGTCCCTCATCATTATCATAATTATGCTCTGAGTCCACTACCTGTAAAACAGAAAGCTGAGTGGGTCAGGCTTGGGAGCCTGGTGAGCATATAGGGTTTTCAACCCACAAATAATAAAAAATTTAATAATTTCATCGATCAACAATAAATTTATTAATTTCATCAACCAACAATAACCCTGATTACCCATTCCTGTTATCCTCACTTTATGTCCCTAAACACCTATACAAGGGACCTAGTCTAAGGATTTTATCATCGGGATGAACACTACTGCTAAGGGGGTTCCTCAACAATAAACGTCCTAAAGGCAACCATGAGGGGGATGGAGTATATCGGTGAACACATCGTTCACAACACCTACAGGTTGCGAGCTTGCTAGCGTTCCATTGGACTGTCTAGAAGAGTCTGTGGTCATCATCCATACTCCGCTAGATGACTGGAACAACAACAACATCGAGGCCTCTCATCATTTTAACACACATCAACTATTTTGTCTACCCATGTTCTACCCAACATATTTGTAGATAAAATACATATACAGTTTATAACTTGTATAAAACATTGTATTCAACAATCATCTAAAATAAACAATCAATATAATTACACGTAACACGTATTTTATAGAAAATACTTGATATCTATGTGTAAGATGAAAGTGACTATACACTCACTTGATTTGATGATAATCTGGCAGCAATTCGTTCCTTAAAATGACCGTTTCTGATAAAACCGGGAGTTTTATTGAGAAATCGGGCTCTGCGAGAGTTGGAGCTTCAAAACCGAAAAGATAAAATTTTCTGGGTTTTCGGGCACTTCGGGACGTATTCCGGGTTTTAAAAATGATACCGGGGCTTCGAGGGAAGTCAAAATAGTCAAAATATAAGTTTAGGGGTGAAAAATGTCAAATTTCCAAAAGTAGTCGGAATATCTCGCAGTCCCCCTATTTATAGGGTGAGAGGCTGAGGTCTTCGTGGCTGAGGAGCTTCCACGTAGCACCTGCGAGGTTCGGACACGATAAGAAGACGTGACAGCGAAGGGGCGAGGCGCGTGGCAGCAGCGAGGCGATACACGGAGGCACTATGCGAAGCTCGGACGTGGCTCTGCGAGACTCGAACACGCGGCGGCTACGAGGCGGCTTCTGATTGGCCGAGACTTCGGTCCGAGGGAATACCGACACGCTTCAGATGCAGCGAAGGCCAGCAAGGCTCGGATGCGAAGGGCACGTCGGAGGCTAGTCGGTGAGACGTGGCTGCTTCGGATTCTTCCACGGATGTGACACACGTCATGCATGTGAGGCTCGTACGTGGCCAAATCCGAGCCATGCATGCGAAATTCCTCGGATTTTGCACCCAAAACTTCTAAAATTCATAAGTTTCGCATACGAGCTCCGTTTTTGACGTTCTTTATATGCACGCGTAGCTAAAATTATGCTCTACAACTTTCCTTTAGACTTCGTTGGCTAATTTTGACTTTAATTTTAATATTATTATTTTTAACAGACCGGGAGAGGAAAATCCGTTAAAAATTCATAACTTCTTCATCCGACGTCCGTTTTCGTCAGTGTTTTTACCGTTGTACTACTATTGACGAGACCTTCGATTCTCGTTTAGGTTGTGTCGGCTAAATCTCGCTTGATCTTAAATTCTAGTATTTAGCTGTCTACTACTAAGCTAAAATTTAGAAAAATCATAACTTCCTCATACGAAGTCAGATTTGGGCGTTCTTTTTATCGAACTTCGCGGTTTAACGGATACTACGAATTTATTTTAGATTGTTAATGCTAAAAATCACTTTATCACAATATTCACTTTTTATGCTCCCGGTGCCGTGCCGGTTTCGTCGCAAAACTTCGACAGGTCATAACTTCTTCGTTATAACTCGGATTTCGGCGTTCTTTATATCTCCGGAATCCTTGTTTCGGCCACTACAACTTTCTTAAAAGATATAATCTTTTTATAATATATATTTTAAAGGCTTATTTTCATTATTAATTAATCAAATCATAATAATTAAGCAAATAAGCATATAATTCACATAATATTCACACAATTCCTCTTTATTACTTCAAAATGAGTTACAAAGGTTGACCTAGACAATTAAAACTTTATTAATGCTTTTATCCTAGAAACGCGGGCTTTACAATTCTCTCCCCCTTAGGATGATTCCGTCCTCGGAATCACACATCAGCAAACAAATACGGGTAACGACTCATCATGTCACTCTCCGTTTCCTAGGTGAGATTTGGCCCATTCGTATGTTTCCATTGCACAAGCACTAAATTGACCATCTTGCGTCGCAACTTTTTAGTCTTACGGTCAACGATTGCCTCTGGTTCTTTGATTAACCTCTTGCTTTCATCCAGCCTTAACTCAGACATTGGAATTATGTCGGGAACATCTCCGTGAACTTCCTTAAATAACACACATGGAAAGTGTTATGAATACCATCTAGTTCTTCTGGTAGTTCTAGCTTGTAAGCTTGATTCCCAATCCTCTGAAGAACTTTAAATGGTACAATAAACCTTGGACTCAACTTTCCCCTTTTACCAAATCTTATAAGTCCCTTCCACGATGAGACTTTAAGCAAAACCAAATCACCAACTTCAAATGTTATCGGTTTTCTTTTCTTGTCAGCATAGCTTTTTTGACGATCCTGAGCTGCTAACATCCTTTTCCTAATCATTTTCAACTTTTCAACAGTCTGATGGACTATCTCAGGTCCCATAAACTGCTTTTCTCCAGCTTCAAGCCAACAAGACGGCGTACGACACTTCTGTCCATACAAAGCGTATAAGGTGCCATATTTATGCTCGAGTGGAAACTATTGTTGTAAGAAAACTCTACTAAAGGTAAATGTTCATCCCAATTACCTTGGAATTCCAGGGTACATGCTCTCAACATATCTTCAAGTGTTTGTATTGTTCTTTCGCTCTGACCATCAGTTTGTGGATGGTAAGCTGTACTTAAACACAACTTGGTACCCATTTCCTCTTGTAGACTTTTCCAAAATCGTGACATGAAACGACTATCACGATTTGATACAATTGTTAGAGGAACACCGTGAAGTCTCACAATTTCCTTCATGTAAGCATTTGCAAGCTTATCCATAGACCATTTTTCATTGGCTGCTATGAAGTGTGCACTCTTGGTGAAACGATCCACGACCACCCAAATCATGTCGTGACCGCTCTTTGTTCTGGGTAGTTTAGTCACAAAATCCATGGTGATGTCTTCCCATTTACCCATGGGTACAGGTAAGGTTCTAAACTCCCATACGGTTTCTGATGTTGTGCCTTAACCCTGGCACAAGTTACACACTCAGCCACATACTTTAGCAACTTCGAGTTTCATCGTCGGCTACCAGTAATAGGGTTATAGATCTCTATACATTTTCGTATTTCCAGGATGAATTGAGTACATGGTCTTGTGAGCTTCTTTCATCAGAAGACCTCTTATTCCTCCCATCCTAGGTACCCAAATCCTATCTTTGAATACCTCCAGTCCTTGACCGTTTGTATCAAACACCAACGTTTTATCCCAAACGTTTCTTCTTTCAGTCATTTTTCTCTAAAGCTTCTTCCCGAGCTTTCTTTATACTCTCCAAAATTGTTGAGACAACCTTAATTCTCAACACTCTTGACCTTTTCTTTTCAAGGTTGACTTTCCGACTGAGAGCATCAGCAACAACATTTGCTTTACCAGGGTGATAAAGTATCTCACAGTTGTAGTCTTTGAGTAATTCCAGCAAGCGTCGTTGCCTCATATTCAGTTCTTTCTGATTAAAGAGATACTGGAGACTCTTATGATCAGTGAAAAGTTTGCACTTCGTACCATAGAGGTAATGTCTCCATATTTTTAGAGCGAAAACTACCGCTGCCAACTCCAAATCATCAGTAGGGTAGTTCTTTTCATGCTCCTTCAGTTGTCTTGATGCATATGCTATCACTTTATCTCACTGGGTCAGAACATAACCTAACCCAACTCCAGATGCATCACTATAGACTGTGAAGTCTTCAAATCCTTCGGGTAAAGAAAGAATTGGCTCTTCACATAATTTCTTCTTCAACTTCTCAAAGGCTTCCTTATGCTTTTCACTCCAAGTATAAGTAGCACCTTTGTTGGTCAAGGCTGTCAATGGAGCAACTATCGAAGAAAAGCCTTGCATAAACCTTCGGTAATATCCAGCTAATCCTAAAAAGCTTCGGATCTCCATGGGGCTTTCAATTGTAACCTTCGAGTTATATAATAATTCTTTATTGAGGAATCCTTCTTCTTCTTCTTGGAATAAGTACTTTCCTTCATGTTCTATTGTGATACAATCACAGTTCAACATGTATTATTTCTAACTACCAACTTCTTTAACAATGAGTGTGATACTTCTATTGATCGCTTTGATCATCTTTCATTTCAATCTTCTGGCTTAAGTCAAATGTTACATCGAACTTGGTTCTCTGAACCACATAATAAACTCATCGTGGTCGGACTCAATTTGATATGACCTCTGTCACACCCCAAAACCAGGAACGGCGGAAACGTTCTGGGGCGGAGGACGTCATGTATAATATCAACAACAATGTAAAGTAGTAAACAAGCAACAACATCATCCATTGCATTAATAATATAATTATTATACAAATGTGTTCTGTCAAATTTTGATAAACACTAAAGCATAAATCAAAATGAAAGATAAGTCTTGAACAAGCTCCATCTTCCTTTCTCCTTGCATCGGTACCTGTCTATGATGACCTGAGGATACAAGTAATTTTGAAAGCGAGAATCAGCTTTAAAGCTGGTGAGATCATAAGTATTTAGTGTCTTAATTTGTATGTGAGAAAATGTAAGTATATGTACTTAAAAGTACTGAAAGTGTATATGAACTGTAAGTGTTTGAAAAACCCTAGAATCCCTATGATTCCTATTAATAACAAAAGGAGTCTTCTACCAAGACCTAACTGTTCTGAATGTAGTCTTCTACCAAGACCTAACTGTTCTGAATGTAGTCTTCTACCAAGACCTAACTGTTCTGAATGTGTGTGTCTCTTGTAAGAGGATGTATTTTCCAAAATATAACTATCATTATTCAAAAATATAGTTTGTACAATAATGTTTAAGTGAGGTTATCACTAAAAATATGTAATGGAAAATCAATGTAGTACTATGGTGTAGTGTCCAACTACAACCGTACTTATTACCTTAAATCTAGGGTAATACTTCCAAGTACTGTAGTATTTAATAAAAATAACTACATCGGTACTCAACTGCCTTATTTGAGGGATAAGGTATAATGTGATGTCTAGATCCCAGACTATACGCTCCCCTATCAAAGGGATTTTGGGACCTACCCACGACCCCTGCATGAACGCAAGCCGTGAGCATCCACATTACCGGATGATCATGTATACTCGATATAACTATCACAATTGTGGTGTGATTCATCAGTATAGTTAGATCCTGAACTGGTTCCGTGCTATAGCACCTAATGACGTCTGTTCTATGTATATGTAAGTGTGATCATGTAATTGTACTCAAGTAAGAGCGATCATGTAATAGTACAGTAGTGTACTGTAATGTTCTACGTGTGCTAGCTATAATGTGTGTTCTCTCTATCTAGCAAGTATAGTAATGTAATCATTCTAGTATAGTTGTATATGTTCTCGTCCTAGTATAGCTGTATATGTAATGTACTGAAAAGTTCTAGAAAGTATTGACTCATGAATGAACTGACTCATTGAATGATATCGCGTTCTAGCAATGGTTCTAGTATCTTCCTGAACTACCCATATGGTAGCTTTCTAGTAATCTAAGTGTACGTATGGACATGGATGTATACCCTTGCTACCCAAGGGCATAGGATGAACTGGAAGGACCTTTTATGACTATATATGTGTACATGATATATAACTAATATTTAAACGACCTTCGGACGAATACCCAAAATCCCACCAGACCACATCTCAAGGCGCGAAAAGGAAATAGGGTGGATAGCCTTCCTAAGTCTTTCAAACATTTCTTATATAAGTATACATATAGAGGCATGCAATTTATAATATAAAAGCATAAATAAGATTTGTAGGACATTTGAAATATAAGTATTATTTTAAGAAAAGATCGACTTGGTGTCAATCTATAAAACAATTTGAAGGCATAAGTTTAATAAAACAGTTAAGTATAAGGAAACATTTGTCTGAAACACGGTTGTAAATAAGTTTGAAAGGAAATGTATGAACTAAGCTGTACAGTTTAAAAAGGAGTTTAAAACATATAAAATGTTATAAAAAGTCATTTGAAAGAAACTGTTTGGTAAAACGGCTAATGAGTAGCCAAATCATTTGAATGCTGTATATTAATCACATGTGATTGATGTAATAAGTAATATAATCCTACTTGCTAATCACATGTGATTGACATAATAAGTAGCATGATTCTACTTGTATCCCCCCCCATAAAACATTTAAAAAGAGTTTAAAACATTAGTTAAGGGGTATGAACTCACCTGCGGTAAGTGACTGGAATTGAACGGACTGTTATCGTACGGAAGGATCGGACAAGTGCTTGGTGTCAAGTGGAGACTTAGACACACACAATGATCCTAATTACATTTGAAAACATATGTATATAAATAATTAGTGATTATAACACTAATTGTACAAGTAATAACATTTAAGCGCGAGGATAACACTTTTGGTTAAGTGCTAGGAGGCTAAAGGGTTGCAACAAAGGAGTGCAATGCCCCTAATGTGAGTTTAAGGTCAAAAGACCATATTCTTTGGAGTTTACGGCCCAAGGAAGTAAGTTCCTGGCCGTAAACTCCCAACCAAGGCTTGGGGTTGTACTTTCAATTACTACAACCTTAGTGGGAATTGTTTCAAGGCATATACAAGTGTTTGGGCACCATATTGACTCCTTTGGGGAGTTTACGGCCCAAAGACCCTTTTCCCTTGGAGTTTACGGCCGTAAACTCCCTTGGGAGGGTGATTATGGTGCTATCAAGTCCCTATAATAACTAGGAACAATTCTAGGCTTTTGTACTTGGCCTTAAGAGGATTTATGGCACCATTTGGTACCATTTCTTGGAGTTTACGGCCATAGAACATCTTGGGCCGTAAACTCCCTCAAACATGGGGTTCTAAATGTTCTAGCTAGTCCATAACTCATCTAGGTACTTGTCAAAATTGTCCCTTGGCCTTAGGAAGTGTTTAGGGTGTAATTTGACCCCTTTATGGGAGTTTACGGCCCAAGAAATACTCTTGGCCGTAAACTCTTCAACACTTGAGCTTTTCATGAGTTTTCTAGGTCCTAAACACTTTAAGGTATTTGTCTAACATGAAGTCCAAGCCTTTGGGGGTGATTAGGGCACTTTTAGCCCTTGGAAAAGGGGTTTACGGCCCAAGAAATGTTCTTAGCCGTAAACTCCTATAAACTAATGATTCTGAAGTGTTTTGATGTCTAAAATAGTCACAAGCATATGAGGGTTAAAGTCCTTAGGCTTAAGGGGTGATTTAGGGCACATTTGTCCCTTGGAAATGGGGTTTACAGCCCAAGAAACCCTTGGCCGTAAACTCCAAAAGTCTTGTGATCTTGGATGATTTTGGACATGTAACAATGTTATAAAGCATATAACAAGTATTAAAACACATCTTGGGAAGTAGACTCACAATCTGGGATGAAAACCCGAAGATCCGTGAGAGAGAAATGGGCTTTTCTCTAAATGGAATTCAACTAATGAACCAATTTGGTTCAGAATTCTATTTATAGTCCTGAGATTTTTGGCAGAAAATATTTCTAATCTCGGAATGGATTCTAATGATTCTAGGGTAATGGAATTTACAGTGTTGCACAAAATCCTAGTGCAACCACTCTCCTAATACCCCTTTTTGGTGTAAAACCCTAAAACTGCCAAACTTATTCCAAATGTTTGAATTTTCACTGTAACTGCTCTACTACTATTGGATTGAAATGGTTTGATTTAGAATGGAAATTTCGGGTTGTCACAACCTCTAAGGTCGGAATAACAATCATCTTTTTAGTCATTACCGATACGATGGTAACGACAGACTAGAACAAGACGGAATTAAATAATAGCTTCTTGGTAACCTTGTGACTTTCCCTGATCCAAGTGCGAGTCCTGTGCTTCCAGTAGTATAGATCTCTACTACTATTCACACCTACTGATACTCGTCCCAACTACTGTCTTATAGTCCCCAAGTCCTAAAATCACAAAACAATCTAACACATACGAATGTGCCTAATTAATCATAAAATTTTCCTAGACTCTACTAGGACTTCTTTCACGCGTATCTTTAATGATCAACTCTACTTCAACTTGGTCGGTGATGGAAATTCCAGATGATTGGGACAACTTCAAAAATTACACCAGCCATTCTATTCATCAGACGACAAAACCAGGATTTATTTTATTTCCTTGAAACGATTACACAAAGGTTCAAGTTTACCCTATACTATGCCTCTCATAGGCTAAACTACTTGTTACTATTCACATTACTACTTTGTAACTTGATCTTCGGGTATCAAGTCTTGACTTCTACTTCCTAGTGTTATTAATCGCTTCGTCAAGGATATCCTGAAATTCCTTTGGCGTTGATGGTGCACTTGGCCTTGTTACTTCATTGTTCTTCGTACAATTCTTAGAAATATGGCCTTCTTCTTTACATCCATAGCACACCTGCTTGGGAATAATACACTTATTGGCGTAATTCCCTATTTATCCACACTTAAAGCACTTCACCTCCCCGTCACAATTCCTAGAGTGTTTATTTTTGCATTTCCCGTACCATTTTCGTTTATCTCTTCTTTTGCCAAACTTTGAGGATATGTTGCTCTTGTTGGGCCTTGAAGACCCCTCAAATTTCCTCTTTTTGCCAACTTCAACTTTGTTGGCAATTGTGTTATTGATCATTTCCTCAATAGACTTAGCAACCCCAATAGTTGCCTCAAGAACAGATGCCTGACATACTGGCACAATAAGTTCATCCTTACTTTGTTGACGTAAACGTTTTGTTTCTTCCATCTGTTCACCTAACATCGTACGTACCATTTCCTGCACTCCAGTCATCGTGATTGGCTCAGGCTGTGGATTATCACTTCCGAACCCACTTTGAGTACTCGCTATTTCGATCTATACACCAATCGTAGGTGAAATTAGATCTTCATTTTCGTTAGATGTTAAGTCTTCAAAACGTTTATATGTTAGTTCCAAAATCTTAGTCATACGTTTAGAATCCTACACACATAAGGTTTCCAGATCCGGTCGGAAACAGACCATAGATCCGAACAATAATATCATGTATACCAAACACATAACATTTAGCACATAAAAGCATTTTATGCATCTTTCCTAAAATATACTAGTGCTCACACCTCACAATCATCGCTTAGCATTCTAAGTTTAACTCTACAAATCCTACAAATTCCTAGTTCGCTTAAATTAATGCTCTGGTACTAACTGTGACATCCCCAATTTCACGGTCAGAAAAGACTGGTTTTGTATATACTATATTTCAAAATCAGAGTAACCTTTTAATAAAAGAATTACGGAATTTTTCCCAAAACAATAATATGATAAAGATTTATCAAAAGCATTTCCTTAGAAATGTATTTCATTAAAAGACTCGGGATGTCATGTTTGATACAGTACATAAGTATAAACAGTACATTATAAGGCTTACAACAGTTATTTACAACTAATGGCCTATAATCCAAAAGTCCCTCATCATCATCATAATTATGCTCTGAGTCCACTACCTGTAAAACAGAAAGCTGAGTGGGTCAGGCTTGGGAGCCTGGTGAGCATATAGGGTTTTCAACCCACATATAATAATAAATTTATTAATTTCATCGATCAACAATAAATTTATTAATTTCATCAACCAAAAATAACCCTGATTACCCATTCCCGTTATCCTCACTTTACATCCCTCAACACCTATACAAGGGACCTAGTCTAAGGATTTTATCATCGGGATGAACACTACTGTTAAGGGGGTTCCTCAACAATAAATGTCCTAAAGGCAACCATGAGGGGGATGGAGTACATCGGTGAACACATCGTTCACAACACCTACAGGTTGCGAGGCTGCTAGCATTCCACTGGACTGTCTAGAAGAGTCCATGGTTGTCATCCATACTCCGCTAGATGACTAGAACAACAACAACATCGATGCCTCTCATCATTTTAACACACATCAACTATTTTGTCTACCCATGTTCTACCCAACATATTTGTAGGTAAAATACATATACAGTTTATAACTTGTATAAAACATTGTATTCAACAATCATCTCAAATAAACAATCAATATAATTACACATAACACGTATTTTATAGAAAATACTTTATATCTATGTGTAAGATGAAAGTGACTATACACTCACTTGATTTGATGATAATCGGGCAGCAATTCGTTCCTTAAAATGATCGTTTCTGATAAAACCGTGAGTTTTATTGAGAAACCGGGCTTTGCGAGAGTTGGAGCTTCAAAGCCGAAAAGATAAAATTCTCCGGGTTTTCAGGAACTTCGGGGCGTATTCCGGGCTTTAAAAATGATACCGGGGCTTCGGGGGAAGTCAAAATAGTCAAAATATAAGTTTAGGGGTGAAAAATGTCAACTTTCCAAAAGTAGTCGGAAGATCTCGTAGCCCCCTATTTATAGGGTGCGAGGCCGAGGTCTTCGTGGCTGAGGAGCTTCCACGTAGCACCTGTGAGGTTCGGACATGATAATAAGACGTGACAGCGAAGGGGTGAGGCGCGTGGCAGCAGCGAGGTGATACACAAAGGAACTATGCGAAGCTCGGACGTGGCTCTGCGAGCCTCGGACACGCGGCGGCTACGAGGCGGCTTCTGATTGGCCGAGACTTCGGTCCGAGGGAATAGCGACACGCGTCGGATGCAGCGAAGGCCGACGAGGCTCGGATGTGAAGGGCGCGTCGGAGGCTGGTCGGCGAGACGTGGCTGCTTCGGATTCTTCCACGGATGCGACATGCGTCATGCATGCGAGGCTCATACGTGGCCAAATCCGAGCCATGCATGCGAAATTCCTCGGATTTTGCACCCAAAACTTCTAAAATTCATAACTTTCGCATATGAGCTCCGTTTTTGACGTTCTTTATATGTACGCGTAGCTAAAATTACGCTCTACAACTTTCGTTTAGACTTCGTCGGCTAATTTTGAATTTAATTTTAAAATTATTATTTTTAACAGACCGGGACAGGAAAATCCGTTAAAAATTTATAACTTCTTCATCCGACGTTCGTTTTCGTCAGTGTTATTACCGTTGTACTACTATTGACGAGACCTTCAATTCTCGTTTAGGTTGTGTTGGCTAAATTTTGCTCGATCTTAAATTCGAGTATTTAGCTGTCTATTGCTATGCTAAAACTTAGAAAAATCATAACTTCCTCATACGAAGTCAGATTTGAGCGTTCTTTTTATCAAACTTCTCGATTTAACGAATACTATGAATTTTGTTTAGATTGTTAAGGGTAAAAAGCACTTTATCACAATATTCACTTTTTACGCTTCCCGGTGTCGTGCCGGTTTCATCGCAAAACTTCGACAGGTCATAACTTCTTCGTTATAAGTCGGATTTCGGCGTTCTTTATATCTCCGGAATCCTTGTTTCGGCCACTAAAACTTTATTAAAAGATATCAACTTTTTCTAATATTTATTTTAAAGGCTTATTTTCATTATTAATTAATTAAATCATACTAATTAAGCAAATAAGCATATAATTCACATAATATTCACATAATATTCACATAATTCTTCTTTATTACTTCAAAATGAGTTACAAAGGTTGACCTAGACTATTACAACTTTATTAATGTTTTTAGCCTAGAAACACGGGCGTTACAATTAATTATAGAAAACCAGAGTTATGCTTTGCAAAGTCGTAATGGTTGAAAAGTTGTTTTGCTATAATTAAGGGAGAGAATATTGTACTTCATTTCAAATATAAAGGCTTAGATTGTGGAATGTTAATAAATTTAGTCAAGGTGATAGCTTCATTTTATTTACTTCTTTTTATAGTTTGTTTTAGTACATTTCATTCGCATTTTAGTTAACTTTCATGCATATTTTCCCTTTTGTTATCTTTATGACCATTTCGGGGTACTTTCTAGTTTCTTGAGCATTATTGCAGATTTTCTTGGAAACTAGCGGGGCGGAACTCTTGGGAGGCGATTGGGCTTGAAGGGAATTGGAGATTTCATGCTTGATGGCTATGAAGGTGATTCATGGGGTGGACTTGTCGATTGCTTGAAGGCTTGGAAGAATTGAGCTTTAAATTTGAAAGATGCGGGAGAATTCTTGAGTATGCAAGATCAATATTTGGGAGTTTGCGGAAGTTTTGAGTGATGTGGAAAGACAAATTGGGCTCAAATTGAAGAAACATTGAAGAAAAATGGGCTAGAAGCTGATTGGACTCGAACTGGGCCAATGGATTAGCTGTGGGGGCCCAAGACTTGAAGAAGCCCAAAATTCCCGTCAGTACTCGCGGCCCGCGTGGATTCCTGACAAGGGCAATTTCGGGATTTTGCTTAGAGCTCTATATTGGGAAGGTTGGTGTGCCTCTTTAGCATTATCTTGGAGGTCCGATTTTGAGCTTTTCTCTCTGGAGTTTGGATCACTTTTGGAGGCCAAGAACACTTGAAGAACATCTTCTTTTCACCTCTTGAATCTTGTCAAATGTTTGGTACAATCTTATCTAACTTTGTTCATTTGAGTTTAGCCATGCTTGGCTAAACAAATCTTGGTTGACTTTTTGTTGAATCCTTTGAACTTTTGTTGGATGTTGAAGAATCTATGAACTTGTTCTTGAATCTTTATGGAAATGTTTTGTGTTTCATCATATTATCACTACTAGTATGTTTTTATTCATGACTTTAAATATGTTTGTGGTGATTAGTTGGCTAATTTCTTGATTAAGTAAATGATCCTCAAATTAGCAAGCAACAAGTGATTTTTGTGTTGTTTTTGCTTCACACAATCATAAAAACAGTTCCTCCAACATGGTGGTGAAAGCAATTGACTCTTCTTGGATTTGGTGATTTTTTGGTTCTTAATGCTAGTTGACTTTCACTAATTACATGCTATTTGGAATTAGTGAATTTGACTAAGGAAATTGTTATGAGCTTCTCTAGCCATTTCAACAATTAAGAAAAGTCTAGGTAATCTCAAGCTCCTTGGATTACTATAACCAAATTAAAGATTTAAATCAAAGTGAGGAAACTTTAAGTCAACCATCTCTCCTTTATTGATTTTACATCAAACTCTTATTTTTGTTGCATTTGTCTATTTAAATCATAGTTAACTCTAGTTTGTTTCAAGTATTTCAAAACACCCCCCCCCCCCCCCCCCCACTTTTTATTTTTATTGTCATTTTAGAAGTATTTTTACAAAGAGATTTTTCATAGAGTTATAAATTGAACCAATCTCCGTGGATTCGATCCCTTTACCACTATACACTATTTTAGTGTGTAATATTTAGGGTTATTATTTGTGTTGGCCTCGACAACCACCAAATTTTTGGCGCCGTTGCCGGGGATTGGTTTATTTTTAATCAATTTGTTTCTCTATGCCCAGATCTCAGCGTACAGGTGACTTGATTTACAATCCGGAAATCGAAAAAGAAGCAAGGCGCTTGGCAAAGGAAAAACGAGTTGAACGTGGTCAAACTTCTAACCCCCACGAGGACCCGGAGGTTGAAACCGCTTCATTAAGCGATATAGAACCCGATTCTAGTCCCGACCCCCGCCAAGAAATTCCCGAAACACCACCTTTACAACAAAATCCACCCATTATTGAACCAATTGAAATGGCGGACGGAGGAGAGTTTCCCGAAAGAACTTTGAGGCAAATGATGGCGACCGATGTTACACAAACTCCAACCGGTATCAATTACCCAGTTTTGGAAGGAGGCTCGGAGTTGAAGTCAAGTTTAGTCCATCACCTACCAACTTTTCATGGATTGGAGAATGAAGACCCTCATAAGCATTTGAAGATGTTCCACATTATTTGCACTAGCATGAAGCCACAAGGGTCAACCGATGACCAAATCAAGCTAAGGGCATTCCCCTTTTCATTAGCCGATAGAGCAAAAGATTGGTTATTCTATCTCCCACCGGGGTCGATCAACTCATGGACCGACATGGCAAGAGCTTTCCTTGATAAATTCTATCCCGCCTCAAGAGTCTCGAGTCTTAGAAATGAGATTTGTGGAATCCGCCAAGGTCAAAATGAGACTTTCCATGATTATTGGGAGAGGTTCAACAACTTGTGCTATAGTTGCCCACAACACCAAATTCCGGAACAACTCCTTATTCAACCCTTCTATGAGGGATTGTTGCCAATGGAGAGAAGACTAGTTGATGCCTCAAGTGGTGGAGATGTCTTTAGTAAAACCCCACAACAAACGAGACAACTTTTCAACACTATAGCCGCAAATTCACAACATTTTGGCCCTCGCCAAGACATGAAGAGAGACACACAACACAAAGTTAATGAAGTGGGAACATCGAATCTTGAGTCTCAAATAAAAGATCTAACATCCGTCGTCCAAAAGCTAGCCATGGGACAAACTCCACAAGTGATGGTTTGTGGAATATGTGCAACAATGGGACATCCTACGGATATGTGTCCCATCCTTCAAGAAGACGCGGATCATGTGAATGCCACGGGAGAATTCCAAAACTACCACAACAAACCATCCGGGTACCAAAATGCATATAATTCAAGTTGGAAGCCAAATCCCAACGGAAGCTACAACCCAAGACCATTGCCTCACAATGCATTGGTTAGACCGTCCTATCCACCACCACAACCTCAATACCAACATCAACAACCACACTATCAATCCAAACCGCACCCTCCACATCATCATCAACAATCTCCTCAATCTCAACCAAGTAGCTCCGGAATGTCTCTTGAAGACATTGTCAAATCTCTAGCCACTAGTACCCAACAATTCCAAAAAGAGACAAGGACTAGTATCTCCAACCTTGAAGCACAAATGGGAGATATAGTTACATCTATAAGCAAGTTGGAATCTCGTGGTAAACTCCCTTCTCAAACCAAAAAGAACCAAAATGTCAATGTGGTGACCTTGAGAAGTGGCAAGCAAGCCGGAGAAAGTAGTTCAAAGAAGAAGCCAAGGGAAGAAGAGGAAGAAATAGAGATCATTCCCATTGAATAACCTACAGTCAAGAACGATGCACAAGCCAGAGTTCCAAAGAAGTCCACCCCTCTAGTAACACCAATAGCCACTCAACCACCATTCCCTTCCTGATTTGCAGCTTCAAAGAAGAATATGGAGGAGAAAGAGATTTTGGACACCTTCCAAAAGGTGGAAGTAAACATCCCTCTACTTGATGCGATCAAGCAAATTCCGAGATATGCAAAGTTCTTGAAAGAAATTTGCACCAACAAGAGGATGTTGAAGGGAAATGAGAAAATTTTGATGAATGAAAACGCATCCGCGGTTTTACAAAGGAAACTTCCACCCAAATGCAAAGATCCCGGAATGTTCACGGTTCCTTGCAAGATTGGAGATGTCACTTTTAGTAGTGCTATGCTTGATATTGGTGCCTCTATCAACGTCATGCCCTACTCGGTGTATGAATCATTGAATGTCGGACCCTTAAGTGAAACCGATGTCATAATCTCTCTTGCGGATAAATCAAGTGTCTTTCCTAGAGGTGTTTTGGAAGATGTCCTAGTGCAAGTGAACCAATTGGTCTTCCCGACGGATTTCTATGTGATTGATCTAGATGAGCAAGTATCATCCAAATCAGCTCTAATCTTGCTTGGGAGACCGTTCTTGAAGACGGCTAGGACAAAGATCGATGTGTATGCGGGAAGTTTGACAATGGAGTTTGATGGTGAAACAATAAGTTTTAATATTTATGATGCCATGAGATATCCTAGTGATGTTTCATCTTTGTACTTTGTTGATGTTGTCGAGCCAATTACTCAAGAATTGTTCGAGTTATCTAACAGTGATATATTGGAGATGATCTTAAGCAAAGGGTTCGATTGTGGAAAGCTAGCCGAGCAATTAAAGCTTTATTATTTGAATCCGGAAGTTGAGAAGGTAGTAAATAAAATGGAGATGAAGAAATCCACAAGATTAGATGTCAAGCAAGTTGAATTGCCCCCAACTTATATAAAATTGCCCCCATCCCTTATTCAAACACCTGAATTGGAATTGAAGGTCTTACCTCAACACTTGAAGTATGCCTATTTGGGGAAGAATGAAACCCTTCCAGTTATCATTTCAACTCACTTAACCAAATTTGAAGAAGAACAACTCCTCAAGGTGTTGAAGGAGCATAAAGAAGCCATGGGATGGACAATTGCGGATATCAAGGGATTGAGCCCCTCCACTTGTATACACAAGATCTTAATGGAAGATGAATGCAAGCCGAAACGGGACGCAAAAAGAAGGTTGAATCCGCCGATGATGGAAGTGGTCAAGAAAGAGATTTTGAAGCTCCTAGATGCGGGGATGATCTATCCAATCTCGGATAGCAAATGGGTGAGCCATTTCAACAATTACATGCTATTTGGAAGTAGTGACTTTGACTAAGGAAATTTTTATGAGTTTCTCTAGCCATTTCAACAATTAAGAAAAGTCTAGGTAATCTCAAGCTCCTTGGATTACTATAACCAAATTAAAGATTTAAATCAAAGTATTGCACTATTGGATTCTAATGATATATTCATCAAAAGTCAAAGTGAGGAAACTTTAAGTCAACCATCTCTCCCTTATTGATTTTACATCAAACTCTTATTTTTGTTGCATTTGTCTATTTAAATCATAGTTAACTCTAGTTTGTTTCAAGTATTTCAAAACAACAACCCCCCCCCCCCCCCCCCTTTATTTTTATTGTCATTTTACAAGTATTTTTACAAAGAGATTTTTCATAGAGTTATAAATTGAGCCAATCTCCGTGGATTCGATCCCTTTACCACTATACACTATTTTAGTGTGTAATATTTAGGGTTATTTTTTGTGTTGGCCTCGACAACCACCACAAGGATACATAGTGTGTTCTCAAATTTTGATTATGATTACGACATCCCTCTTCATAGTTCGAATTGTGAGAACGTGACACATAAAATATTATGGCAAAAGATTGATAAAGTATCACATTTTTATGTTAGACATTATGCATCATGTCCCATACACTTCGGGTATAGGCTCGATTGCAAATGCTATAATATTTGACCATTCTAAAATTTTCCAAATGTCTAGCGCATTAAGAGGGAAAAAGGACTAGAATCAGTTTTGACTAAAATAATTAAACAACTATCAAAGGACGATCCAAAGTTCGCTGAAGATTGGTTACTTGTGAGTAGTTGGAAGTATGGTATTGGATGGACCATATCGAAATTATTATGAATATATAAGATTCTATTAAGAATGAGTTGTCATATGGAAAATATGGAAATGTTTCCATATTGGGAGTTAGATATTGAGAATCTATATCTAGATTAGAAACTTTTATGCAAGAAGGATGTTCAAAGGAATGTACTTTGAGTGAGAGACATCATATCTATAGAATTGCTTCTGATAAAGATTGGCCAAGTCTTGATGATTTTGAGCTATGGCTTTATGAAAGGATCATTGCATAAAATGTTAGAATCTAGCATATTCTATAAGTGACAAGAATTTGATATTCTTATACTTATGATAAGAATTGGGAGTTGTGAAATGAGTGTGATTGGAAATGTGTTCATTAGATCTATTTCACAAAGTAAGGACCATAAGTAAACATTGTGTGCATGCTAAGAGCATGGGACAATTGTAGTAATAATTCAAGTAATAAGTTAATTAACCGAAACAACAAATAATGAGTAATCGATATGGTGATAAATAAAAGGTGTTTTATTTATACTCAAAGGTTTGGGACCATATAGGATTAGTATTATTCTTGTATTTCACTTTGCATGTTTTGACTTCCTGAATAATTAATTATTTTAGAATAATCAAATTATTCGAATGGTCCACAGTCGTTCATATGTTGGAAGTAGGTATGAATGAAGACTGTCATGAATTTGTTTGTAGATTGTCTAAAGTATATTAGACATAGCAAAGGTTTTTTACGACGTTCATGAGTGCTTATGAATATGATTTTGAGCATTGGATTAAACCTACGCTCATAAGAATCATTTCATGGGTTTTATCACGAGTGATTGTGAGTTGATAATATTGTATATTATTGAAACCAAGACGCGTGAGTTGTTATTTGCTGGTCAGTTGCACATTGATGATAAGTAAACGCACTGGTAACTTGGTGTTATAAAACTTATTGTTGTGTCTGATTCGATGAGTGGGTACAAGAAAGCATCGAGTCGCAGTTTATCCGTTTCTTTTCCAAAGTAGGATAAAAAGTGATATATGTGGGCCCCTCGATGATTTAGTGATGACACCCTAATCGCTTGGCCAAGTCGGGACTAATTTGATGTGTTCAATTGTAGTCTGTTGTCAGTCATCATAAATCGGAAATAGGGAAACATCACATAGACTGAGAGAATGATTTCAATCCATGTCTCACATCTATGTGATATCAAGAATGGAGGAATATATGACCCCTTATCTAAAGGACACGCTTCTGATAAGATCAGAGTTGACAACGGTTTTTGAAAGCTACTATTGCTAATCAGGATCTGAAGTCATACGCAAAATAGTTATTAGACTTATCCAAGTGGGAGACTGTTGGATTAGTGTCTAAGTCCATAACTATTTTGGTATGTACTTGACCCGATTGTGCATGGTCCTTTTGGGTTGCCTTCACACTGGTGACTAGACATGATGATTGTTGAGGATAGAGGCTGGTTTATTGTTAAGAATAATAAATTAGGGTATAAATATGATTTGTTAATATATTATATGAATAATATATTAATTTGGGATCATATTATTAATTAGTATTTAATCAGAAATTAATTTAGAATTAATTTTGGGATTAAAGGAACTGACTGAAAGTGAAGGGGCTATTTTGTAATTATTCAATAGTTGAGGCTTTGTGCCATTGGATCACCTTTATTAAGGCTTGAACGAAAATCCTAGAAGGATCTAGGGGTTTTCGTCCAAGGGCTTAAGGAAAGGAGTCCATGGAATTGCTTAGGCCTTAAGCTAAGGGATTAGGGTTTACACCTTGAAACCCTAGTTAGCTTTAAGTAGAAATAGCACCCTAAGGCACTAAGATTTCATCCAAGCTTTGGGAAACCCTAAAAGGGACGAATTCTAGGGCTAGATACCCTTCTCTCCTCTCTCTCATATTCATCCTTTTACCTAGTGTGTTTGTGAGCCATTAGAGGTACTACACTTGTGGTACTTGCTTTCAAGAGCTAAGGAAATTCAAGGAACTAGTTGTTATTATTATTTAATAACAAAAGGTATGTATTGTATTCTTCTATGTGGATTTCGAAAATAGTACTAGCATGCCAAGATTCTTTTTGTGTTCATAAAGTTGTATAACTAATAGTGAAAACATAGATCCAACTCTAGGGTTGCATGCATACATAGGATTGTTTGTTTAAAACCCATCACAAAGATGGCTCAAGAGATTGCGACTACTATTCATAAGCGTACTACGATCAAACCAATTGGAAGAGCTATCAATGTAAACACGATGATCAAGGGCAAGATTGACACGAAGATTCATACTGTGATGTTCATTAGGGGCGAAGATCAAAAATGCCTATTTGCTCTTATTGACAAACACCTGTTCTCTACTCCTTTCTTGGAACATATTTTGGGGATCATCTGTAGGTGTAATCAGAACAATGAAGCTGACAAGAAGCTGTTTACTGGTATGCTTCATTGGTATATTCAGTTTCGGCAGACGCTTCTTGCTATTATTCCTCGGTTGTTTAAAGTTGTGAAGCAAGTCAAGGTCACACAACCAAAGTGAAGGTCTCACCCCAATTGACGCAAAGGGAGAGATTGTTGGGATTATGATGTTGTGTGTTGGGCTCGTTCCTTTTAGCCTAGTTTTGTAGCCGGTTTGGGCCTGTCCAACCGTGATTACTTCCACATGTTTTTGGGGCCTTAAGGCTTCCTTATATAGTTAGGCTATTAGGGTTGTCAAACAAGGAAACCCTAATTTGACTTCTTAAGCTCCAAGCAGCCCATGGACTCCCTCCTAGAAGCCTTGGACTAATACTTATGAGTTTCCCCATAGATTTCGTCCACTCCAACTTCCATGGAGTCCATTAGCCCATTTATGCAACTATCTTATAATTATAATATCAGTCCCACTTATTTAATTAATCTCTTTTAGCCACATAACTAATTCTTGTTT
This sequence comes from Lactuca saligna, assembly GCF_052625555.1. NCBI lineage: Eukaryota > Viridiplantae > Streptophyta > Magnoliopsida > Asterales > Asteraceae > Lactuca > Lactuca saligna. The sequence goes on along the minus strand of NC_136424.1, from coordinate 185,222,770 downwards.
AATATTAATTAAACTATATGATTTCTCTATTAATATATTATTCATATAATATATTAATAAACCATAATAACGTCTCTCTTCATAAATCATCCTATCAAATTGCTTTGGTGAAGACAACCCAAAAGGACCATGCACAAGCAGGTCAAATACTTACAAAATATAGTTACGGGCTTAGATACTAATTGAACATACATATGGTGTTTATGTAGGTGTGCGTCTTTATAATTTATGTACTGAAAATAACATACATTTATAAAAATAAAAAGATAAAAGTTTGAATGAGTAATTGGTGCTAACGGTGCATATGGTTGTATGTGTGTTTATATTATGTGTAAATTAGTCAAAACAAAGTAATCAAAGTATAACAATGTTGTAAAAAATGAAAAAAAAAACGATAATTGACCACCGAAAAATAAAAAGTGCGAAAACGATAATAGGTAAATACCTATGGATCACCTACAAATATCCATTATCCGTAGGTAATTGCCTACAGGTTACCTATAATAGTTTTTCTATAGTTGTTTTTGAATGATTAAACATCATTTTTTGGCTTCATTATTTTTCAGAACAATATTATATTTTAATTATTTTTTTTTCCAGGAAGTTATACATCATATAAACATACATATAATCTTATATACAATCAAAATTTATGACTCTTTTCATGTTTTGTGATTTTTCTATATAAACATGCATAGACATGTCAATACATATATAAAATATAAACACATATACGTATACATTGAAATATATCCACATAAATACACATATATAAAATATATATCACAATAATAATAATAATAATAATAATAATAATAATATTAATAATAGAAATAAATATTATATAGTATAATACGAAGGATAAAATAAATAAAATAAAAAAACATTAATTGTAAGTGTATAAATAATTATAGTAATAAAAAATATAATAATTTATAAATGTAATAATACAAATAAATTAATAATTATATTTATAACATCAATAATAGATATAATATATTAAATATTAGTAATAATTTAGACAATAAAAATGAGGAATTCAAAGTTTACTAAGGATTATATACCCAATACCAAGAATTATTATATGTTGCAATTTAGTATGTGTTCTGTAGCAAATTACATACCTTCACGATTATAATTTATGGATATCGTGTAGGAAATCTATCACTAAATTAGGGCAGACATTTTTGGTAGTAAATATTTCGCTATTCTGTATGTATTTTCTACATGTTTTGTAGGTATGTTTTGTAGCAACTAACCTAGTTTTATGTTAGGGTTGCCATTCATTTTGTTTATGATTAGGCCTTCTACAAAAGAAAATTTTCTATTAACTATAGCTTTTTGCTACGACAAGAACTTAAACGATTGTTTTTTTCATGGTAGTGTTTGTACAATAAATTATGTACTCCATAATAACATTAACATCACCCTTTACAGAAAGAATACGTTATATGTCTAAGATAATTAAATTTTACATAGCACCAACATTCATGCAACAACAAATTGGAACCGAAATAAGGCATCTTGTGGAAGTAACAAGGATGACTTACCTTGATAATTCTTATTAAAATCAAATCACTCTTCAATTTAGTTACTTTTGCGGAAAAAACGTAATTACTTCAACTCATTTAGTTTATTAGAGCGCAATGTCTTTTGATCTCACTGGCCTTGCCGGTTAGAACTCCAATTTTTCCCATTTTCACCATTGTTGCTTGAAAATCTTTAAAGAATGTGTACCCATGAGACTTAGCTTGAAGCTTGACATAAGCACTTGTAGTTTTATCATTTACAAGTGCAGCATCGGACTGAAACAAGCCTCTCCTTTTCAAGACAACACTGTAGTAATCCTCATCGAATGTTTTTGAACTCCTTGGATCAATTGAAAGGAGTGTGGTTTTGTCGGTTGGAAAGCATATTCTTTTCAATTCGGGTACATACCTCGGGTCTAGGGATGGATCAGTGTCACCTTTGTCTGTAAAATTGTACAACCTCGTCGCAATGGTGAGCAGTGTGAAATCCCGATAGTGTGTCCTCCTTTAAACAAATACAATTTTAAAAGTTATATTGGTTGTTAACAAACAATCTTTAATATTGGGGTATAAGTTCACAAAAAGTTAAAACTCTTAATTTCTAAAGCCAAAATCCTTTTTTTTTTCTACCATAGAAAAAGTTGCATTTTTCATATATCCTGCTCCAATAAAAAAATGATTTATACCAGGTTAGGCAATTGTCTTTTTTCTTACGTATTACAAAAAGAGAAATGAAAAGAAAATGCATGGTATTGAAAATTATTTAAAAGGATAATCCGTTTTGTATGCACTAGTTATTGCAGTTAGATGTACTGATCAAATACCTGAAAGAACGGCCAGGTCTTTAACGCTGAGACCCTTGGAGACAAATTGTACTTTGAGTTGAGTAATGTTGGCAAAAGGAGCAGGTAGTGTAAAACTCTCGGATGCTATTGATACTCTTCCATCTCTTCTCCCTAATGGCGCTGGCCAATATGGGCCCTTAATCTGAAAAATAAAAAACAATACGTAGGTTTTTTTAGAATAATGTAAAAGACATAAACACGCCATCATTAATGTGCCCTAGTGAAGGTCTAGGAGTCAACCTCAGATATTTCTTAATTATATATAAGAAAAGAAAGAAACAATATAGATTTTCTTTTTCATGCAAGTATTTATCGTGACAAGTAAATACCTGGTGGATTGCATCTCGAGCTACCAAAGATAGGATGTCTGCACAAGAGACAACACCAGGACATGCCGCTTTTATAGCAGTTTTTGCAGCATCAATAACTTGAAATCCTATGAGGGAAAGATTTGGAATTCCATCTTTCTCGGCTTGGTTACTTGTGTTAGAGTTTATCAACACTAAACCATCACATCCCTGGACAAACATCATATATATCATTTCATCACACATTTTCTGCGTTATATTTCAAATAAGACAAATAAAAATAAATAAGCATTGCTCGTTGTTATTGTACATACCCTCACAAAGCAATCATGAAATTGCATTCTGAGCAAGGCAACAGCCAGAGAAGGAGCACGATAAATGTAGTTCGATGTTTTCCTTTTTACGAACTCATATTGAGGACTCGGGAGTATTCTAGATATGAGCTGCGGGCCAGATAGGCATTCCAGACTCGTACTAAGGGCCCAGGGGTAGTCTGTAAAGCTGTGGACCATTGCGTGTTGTTTCAGATTGTCATGATATGTTATTGTTGATATGGTTATGTGGACTGTATGTGTATCGGTATTTTGGGGTAACTCACTAAGCTTTTTGGGCTTACAGTTTCAGTTTATTGTTTCAGGTACCTCTGGGGATCGTGGCAAAGAGAATGTGTGATCGTACAACTCCTCCTATTATGTTTATGTTTATGGGAAAACTCTGATAATTAATAATTTTGAATACAAAGTTGTAATGTTTTGATGAACTTGACACGTTTTTAAAAGTTTAAATTGGTTTGAAATTTTGACATGTTACAACAATGTTCGAACACTTTCAGGATATATGAAAGTACTGAGGTGAAGGATCATATACATAACTTTAATAGGACCACCTTAGATTTACAAGTTGTGAATGTAAAGATTAAAGATGAAGATTAAAAAATTATCCTCTTATGTTTACTAATGAATTCTAATGATAATTTTGTTGATAACATGTTGTATGGTAGGCAATATTGTTAAACCCGACAAAATACTTAGATTGGGACCTATACTGCCAACTCGGCCAAAAAAACTCAAAAATCAAATAAACTCAGATAAAATTAGACTAAGGGGTCATTTGATTTCCTTTCTAACTGGATCCAAAGCTAGGACCTAGTCCTCAGTTAAAAAATAGCTTGTTTGTTTTCCCTTTCTACACCCTTAGACTCAGTCCAAATGAAGGACTCGGTCCCTAATTTTGTGTTGATTAAGTCCGTTCTCTCAGGTGGCACAATACTTGCTGCAGACATTTCCATTTCTGAATGTTCAGATCAAATCTTTAATCTTATTGCACTTCCTAGAAGTTAATAATTCTCATCTCCACTTTATAATCTCTATCTACAATCCCTATTTGTAAGCAATGGTTTTATGGTATTTCTTTTAGGGAGGAATGCCTGGTTCTATTCGATTAAGAGATTGTAAAACAATCGAAGCAATTACCAGAAAACAAGTTGAAGAAAAAGGGTTATATGGAGATTGTAATACGCAAAATTCCTACATTTCGAGCAGTAAAAACAAATCTTGAAATTTCAGAGGAATTAACAACAAGTCGAGGCCTTGTAACTTGCTTTCAATTCTCTATTTCACTAGTTGAGCAACTTTTCACTTTAAATTTATTAAATTTAACTTTCATTTTACAATATTAACCTGTGTTAATATCTTTTCTTTTATAGTAATGTACTATGTTTTACTTTCATTTTTATAGAATTCTACTTTTATTATTTTTTTTTAATCTAAAATAGGGTCTGTAAAATGGGAAAGAATATTGTAAAAATGGAAGTTGATAATGTTGTATATAGCATGATAATTATTGTAAATCATAAAAGGAATTATTAAAAAAATGTTGTTTGAGGGTAATATAGTTAGATCGGACAGTCAGTTAGATGTAAAATCAAACAAGTTTCAATTAGAAGTTAACCCCCTCAGAACTTCTAACTAAGCCACCTTCTAATCCAATCAACTCTAACCCAATTAGCAACTATCAAACGATCCTAATTTGATCCAATACAAACCTTGTTATTTATTTTTAATCAACACTTTCACTAAACCTAACAGTTTAGTTAATTCTTCCGATTCACGAACACACGGTTCTTTTGTGTGGAGGGATTCTTAAAAAGCGCTCCTTTTATAAACTCCATGTGCCAAGATCCTTTCATCCGATAAGGTATGTGGGACTACATCCATTTGCAAAAAAAAAAAAAAAAAAAAAACTTTTTTTACTTATATCCCTTACGTACAACACCGACACACATAATACCCTAATTGTGCTTCAATATTTTTGTTCTTTTTATCAGTACCTTTACGTGTTCATTTCTTCGTATTTAAGTTGAGTTTATCTTTATAGTTCAATAATTAAATGATAATGCTTAATTTTTGTTGTTTGTTCCTCTTTTTCTTCTAAAATATATATATTTGATTTTTTTAAACGGGAAACTAACTAACCAACTCTTAAATAACAACATATGTCTCCACCGAGACCCAAAATTTTTTTTGTGTTAAAGCATGTTACTTGTAAAAATAGTTAACAGAAACAAAATTAAAATCCTTCTATGAGATGAATGTATCATTTTGAAAGATATATGAAAAAACTTATAAATTATGTCAGAAACAAAGTCAAACCAAAAGGTTTAATCGCAGAGGTGATATTCTGCTCTATGTATCTTGAGGGTATGCAAACTAAATTCAACATTGCTGATAGAAATGATGATCCAGGCCTTCCAACAGGGCAAATTTATGTAACAGTGTTAGCTTAGGAAATTGTTGAACTTTGTAAAGATGCCAAAAAATCATTGCATTATTGCGATGAGGATCAGATGAGTAGCTACAAATCTTAAGTTTCTGATCTATTAACTAATATGTTTTAACTATTCTAATTGTTGTGTGCCATATTCAGTGAATTCAAATCAAAATTGTCTGAAAGTGATTTCAAAATGGAGTTTCCTTTGTGGTTCAAAGAAAAGGTAAGTATGTTATATATTTATAATGTAAAACTAATTTATTACTTAAACGGACAATTTTATATTTTCTTACAGATTTATTGTCTCCGAAAAGATATGGCTTCAACTGTACTGATGGATTAAGGACATTGTCATATGGTCCGTTGTGTGCATATTCTTACATTACATTCATAGTAAATGGTGTTCCAAATTACATACGTACACGATTATAATTTATAGATATCATGTAGGAAATCTATCACTAAATTAGGGCAAACATTTTTGGTAGTCAATATTTCACAATTCTGTATGTATTTTGTACTGGTTTTGTAGGTATGTTTTGTAACAACTAACCTAGTTTTCTGTTAGGGTTGCCATTCATTTTGTTTATGATGAGGCTTTCTACAAAAGACAAATTTTTATTAAGTATAGCTTTTTGCTACGACATGAACTTAAACAATTGTTTTTTTTCATGGTAGTGTTTGTACAATAAATTATGTACTCCATAATAACATTAACATCACCCTTTACAGAAAAGATAATTAAATTTTACATAGCACCAACATTCATGCAACAATAAATTGGAACCGAAATAATGCATCTTGTGGAAGTAACAAGGATGACTTACCTTGATATTTCTTATTAAAATCAAATCACTCTTCAATTTAGTTACTTTTGCGGAAAAAACATAATTACTTCAACTCATTTAGTTTATTAGAGCGCAATGTCTTCTGATCTCACCGGCCTTGCCGGTTAGAACTCCAATTTTTCCCATTTTCACCATTGATGCTTGAAAATCTTTAAAGAATGTGTACCCATGAGACTTAGCTTGAAGCTTGACATAAGCACTTGTAGTTTTATCATTTAGAAGTGCAGCATCGGACTGAAACAAGCCTCTCCTTTTCAAGACAACACTGTAGTAATCCTCATCGAATGTTTTTGAACTCCCTGGATCCATTGCAAGGAGTGTGGTTGTGTCGGTTGGAAAGCATTTTCTTTTCAGTTCAGGTACATACCTCGGGTCTAGGGATGGATCGGTGTCACCTTTGCCTGTAAAATTGTACAACCTGGTTGCAATGGTAGAGCAGTGTGAAATCCCGATGGTGTGTCCTCCTTTAAACAAATACAATTTCAATAGTTATATTGGTTAGTCTTTATATTGGGTTATAAGTTCAGAAAAAAGTTAAAACTCTTAATTTCTAAAGCAAAAATCCTTGTTTTTTTCCTACCATAGAAAAAGACGCATTTTTCATATATACTGCTCCGTTAAAAAATTGATTTATACCAGGTTAGGTAATATGTCTTTTTCTCTTACGTATTACAAAAAGAGTAAAACGAAAAGAAAATGCATGGTATTGAGAATCATTTAAAAGGAAAGTAAATCCGTTTTGTATGCACTACTTATTGCAGATAGATGTACTGATCAAATACCTGAAAGAACTACCAGGTCTTTAACGCTGAGACCCTTGGAGACAAATTGTGCTTTGAGTTGAGTAATGTTGGCAAAAGGAGCAGGAAGTGTAAAACTCTCGGATGCTATTGATACTCTTCCATCTCTTCTCCCTAATGGCACTGGCCAATATGGGCCCCTAATCTGAATTAAAAAGAAAAAACAATACGTAGGTTTTTTTAGAAGAATGTAAAAGACATAAACACGCCATCATTAATGTGCCCTAGTGAAGGTCTAGGAGTGAACCTCAGATCTTTGTTTATTATATATAGGAAAAAAAATAGATTTTTTTTTTCATGCAAGTATTTACTCTGACAATTAAATACCTGGTGGATTGCATCTCGAGCTACCAAAGATAAGATGTCTGCACAAGAGACAACACCAGGACATGCGGCTTCTACAGCAGTTTTTGCAGCGTCAATAACTTGAAATCCTCTGAGGGAAAGATTTGGAATTCCGTCTTTCTCCGCTTGGTTTTTTCTGGTAGAGTTTATCAACACTGAACCATCACATCCCTGTACAAACGTCATATAAAATGTCATATTACACATTTTCTATCTTAAATTACAATTCAGAAGATTAATTAAAATAGATAAGCAATGCACGTTGTTATTGCACATACCCTCACAAAGCAATCATGGAATTGCATTCGTAGCAAAGCAGCAGCAAGAGAAGGAGCACGATAAATGTAGTTTGCTGTTGTCCTTTTTACAATAGCTTCAGCTCTGGGACACGTCTTTTGGTAGAACCCTAATTTTAGCGGATAGCCATTGGCGATGTCAAAGACAAGAGCAACAAGCAAAAATTGTAGAAGAAGTGAAATGTGCTTTTGGATTGCCATATCGCTTAGAGACGCATGCACAGAGGGAGAGATGATTAGGAAGTTGTAGACTCTTCAATTTATAGCTTTGATGATAACTAAGTCATCTGTGAATGCGTCTATGGATGAGCTGTTTTAGAGTTTATTTAAATCCAAACTTTTTTGATGACCTTTTAATTTCATAGTCTGTCTTGTTTTACATTGTCAACCTTAGCTCCATTTACCAACTATATTCCAATCAAACAGGGCGTGGACCTTTAAACGCTGAATGTGTATTGTATGTGTTGGCACAATATCTTATTATTCTCAAACTCAGTAAGTATATATTTAAAAATCCTAACGCCTTGTGAATATTGGTAAAATAACAAAATAATGATTTTGTTAATCACTCCGTGTCTGAGAACTGGCTTCCAAGTAATTACAAAACGAATTCAGCTACAAATTATATAATTATCGCTCTATATGTTTTCCATGGGCAATCTTCATTTACGAAATTATGCTGGTTAAATAAATAATCTTTATAAAAAACCAAAGGGCGTGTGGCTTAGTGATCCCCGAAGTTATTGGACCGATAGGTGTCCTCAGCAGATAGGTTGATGGTTGAGTCCGCTTGAATAGAGGTGTAGATTTCAGGTATATTTAGGTGTGTCTGATTTATCCTTCAAAAAACAGTATCAAACAAAAGAGAAGAGAGTACTGTTTCTTATATCTGGTAATTAGAACATTTTCAATATCGTAAGATGAAAACTAATTATGGAGAATCTTTGTCCATTTGACCAATTCTGATGAATAACAGTGAAAACCAAATAAGAGATAATCTATGCAGTCACATGGAGGCACGAAGGCTTCCACTTGGCTGTATTTAACAATTTCATCTGCATATGAATATATAAAAAATAAAAAATAAATAAAAAAAAACAAACTGAAAAATAAATATAATTTAAATGATTAACAATCATTTGATTGACTAGTTCTTGTACCTATGTCCTGTTGCCCTAATAAAAGGTCATTCCTTGGGTTTATCACGTCTATCAATAATCGTAATCTTTGTATTCTCTCTATTCTGTTCAATTGTTTCTCCATGTCTCTTCTCATCTCTCCCTCTCTATAACAAGGTTCCACACCTAGTGTATGGCAAAGAACCACACTTTGTGTGGAATACCCCTATGTGGCAAAGGAGTGTGGTTCTTGTGGCACTAATCCTTCCATCCTTAGGTCCAAAATTTTGAAGTTAATTAGCGACCCGATGCTGCTGCAAAATAAAACCTAATCTATCATGCACCAAGTAATAATACATAAAAGAAAAGGATATTAAGTAATCTAACATTTGGTGATAATTAATGACACGACACGAGAAAAATACACGATACGAAACAAAATTGGAAGGAAACTGAAATTCAAATTCATGTTCATGTCGTATTTGTGTGAAATCTAAAAAAAAAATGTGTCTTGTTCGTGTTCGAAATTCGGCACGAAATTGTCACGATTTAATATTTGTTTGTCGTGTTTTTCGTATTTATCGTGTTATGTATGATTAAATATTATTTAAATAAATCAATTGTTATATTATACTATCTTTGTTGTGTTGTGTCGTGTTTCTCATTTTTTAATTGGTTCGGTTTCATGTTATTTTAAAAAAAAAGCAAACATCGTGTCGTGTCGTTTCAAAAAAAAACACGACACGCTGACTCTATTTGCCACCCTATATCTAACTTATATAAATGAGTTTTTTAAAAGAAAATAAAAACTTCTATTATGTTTTTGAATAATCACCATTTTTTTCCGGACTATTGTTCATATTCTGGAGTTTATTTCACGCTTTTGCGCAACGATAATGTTACATATGTATAAAAGTGTCGTGCATAATTATAAAAGGTGCGGAAAAACTTATCCTTACAATGCAATCCAAATGAAAACTACGTTATTACATATTCCTATGCAATTTATCATAACTTTCTAAGTAGCTGCTCCAAAAATCCGTTCATCGAATCATGTGATCGAAATCATTTCTTCGCAATCAGATTCAACTCACTTCTTCCTTTAAGCTTTTTCTCTTTTTTTTTTTCGATCCTACAAAACATCAAAATGTATAATCTTATCACATCATGTATTAAGAAACTAAAATAGGAACTTAATAAACTTAGATAGTAGATTCTATACCTGAAGTAGAGCCATAAGTCTTCACTCTCCTATTTCTTACATCTCTCAGGTAGTCAGGACAACTTCATAACCAATGCCCCCTCTTTTGGCAGTACAAACATATGGATTCTTCAGGAATGGTACACGGGACTATCTCAGACTTAGTCTTTCTCTTGCGAGCTAAAAACTTTTCTGGACTTCCAATGTGGCCATTGCCCATAAAAGGTTGGGATATTGATTTACCAGAAAAATTAGTCAACCAGTACGCCAAATCATTTCTGATTCAGTAGTAATATGCAAATAAGTCAAATCAATGAGGGCCACATCGTGTTCCATCATATACTACTCTCTAACGAACTTACCATATGATTCGCGAAGTGAGTGAAGAACCAAGTCAACAACCAACTTTTCTGAGACACCGACACCCAACATTCCCAATCTATCAATATCCAACTACATATCCAAGACATGAGCACATACTGATTTTCCATCTTCATGTCTTTTCGCCAATAGGGCTTGAGTGACCTTGAACTACTCAAGTCTTCGAACACATGGGTCAAGAAGAATTATTGGAGGAGGTGGAGGAAGTGAAGAATGATTTCCATTTCCACAATCCAATCGTGAAACATCATCTTCAAGTGAAAAACTTTTTCCAACGCATTCTGAAAGCCCATAATTGTTAGAGTTTGACATCTACAAAACGGGATAAAACTCATGTTCGTTGATTGAGTCCTTAATAAAATACCCAAATGAAATGTTAAGGCTAGGACCCAACACAATATTCTACAATTTGGAAGAGGGATGTTGTAATCTAAATTGCAGAACATTTGAATGTAGGTAAATGACGATTTACCAATTTCCATCATGAAAAACGAAAAGGAAATTTAAGTTTTAAATGAATTGAAACTCCTAGATCTTTTGGGATTCATTGAACTTTTCAATGGCATGTTTAATCCTGATTGTGCCCTTCATCTGTGATTGGGATGCCGAGGATCACAAACAAGGTGTGGATAACCAAGTAAATTAGTTTGGTACTCTTGATGTTACAAATTACCTAATCAATGTGTCAGTTAACCACACACGCTCAATTGATCTATGATAAACATCAAGCTATCCATTGACATCCTTCATTGCTCCTATATTAGTGTTCCAGTGAACCACAAACGCTCCACTAATCGACCAACAAGGTGCAATGTGCAACTTCATGTATTAGCACTAATTCCATATTTTTCCTAAAGCAACTAAGATTTGAGAATTTATAAAAGTTTTTAGTTACTTTGTATTTCATTATACTTATAATGGAAGGTTGCGTTCTATCCTACCCGTTCAGCTAACGACCCTCCACTAGTCAAGAGTGCGTTGGGTAAGAGTGGATACTCATTCAATCGCCATTTTATAGGCAATTTTCTTAAACACCCATTAAATATCAGCTTCGTGAATGACGCTTACGAACGGTAAGTGTAACACCCGTTTAGTTATTAAGTAAATAAATAAATTAATGAACGAATAATAGCCCTAAAATAAATAATTATGTATAAAAGGATGGTCTCGAAGAGCTAATTGCCACCATTTTAGAAGTCGAGGGTTAAAAGTGTAATTTTCAGACTCAGTTTATAATTATTTATGAGCTTAGGGGCTCTATGGTAATTATTTGAATTTAATTTATAAGGAGATGAGGTGGAAGGGTGATTATGTCATAATTAAGATATGGGGGGTTGTTTGGTAAGTTTTGTACCTAGGTTGCAATGGATTTTTAATGCTGGGGTTTAAAAGGTAAATATGGGATTTATTTTGAGATGATTTCTGAATGGAGGGGTTAGATTCAGCATTATGGAAAAGTTATCATAAGGGATCGGGTATATAGCCTCATTACCGCCAAACCCTAACCCTAAGTGTCTCATGTTGCAGCCGTCGCATACATCCTCTACCCCTCAGCTGACACCTCCTAGCCTCATTGGAAAACCGATGGACATCGCCACTGCTGCCTAGCTTGTTCCGATAACCTTCCCTCCTGTCTTAAGATCATCATTCCTAAACCCTAACTCTAGAATGCCATTTCTCCAGCCGCCACTGCCTTGGAGCACCTTTAACCATCGCTGCTTTGTTGAGGACCGCCGCCATCGCAGCTCCGCTACCAGGAGTGTCGCGTACAGTCGGGTTCGCCGCCATAGACCGATGATTAAGCTGAGTTGTGGATGCAAGGGTCGTGTGTGACCGGAAAGCTTCTGGTAGGCCCATCTTCCACCTCTCCCTCTTCCCTCCTTCACTACTCTCGATGAGACGACAACTTGTACGTCGGTTGTTGCCGCCAGCAGCACTATGGTGGTCGTTTAGCTAGTTCCAACGTCCTCAGCCACCTAGTCGGTGGTTAGGAGCGGAGATGTCACAAAGGGCGTGGGAGAGTGCTGCTATTGAACCCGATGCATATGGTGCGGGAGTTGTTGGCCAAAGATCGAGGAAAGAAACACCGTGGCCACCAGCCATGGTGGCCGCCGCTGCTGCCGTCGGTTTGTACTTCTACCGTCGCCAACCGCCACCATGAGGGTGGGTGGGCCCGGTTGAAAGCAAGAAAAGAGTGTTGGTGTTTGTTCTTTCTGTAGCATGTGTTGTGTGTAGCTAGTTGGCCGGAAAAGCCGCTGCCACCACCGTGAGGTGGTGGCTGCCGCCATGCACCACCGTGTTTATGTGTATGTTAGTAGGTGTGTGTGTTTATTTGAGATTTAACATTGTAATTGTAATTTCCAAAAGACTAATGAAAAGGAATGGAAAACCACAACCTTAGGGTGGTGGCCGCCGCCGTGAGCCGCTATTAACCACCACTACCCGAGGTGGTAGTGGGTGGTGCCCCTGAAGCAAACCCTAATGGACCCAATGAAGCCTAATGGGCTTAGTGAAAACCCTAATGGGTCTAATGGACTCAAATTGACACAATGCAAATCCTAATCGACTCAATGATATTCTAGTGGGCCTAATAAGCCCAATAAATCCCTAATTGATATAAAAGGCCAACAAATTGATAAATGAGCTAATATTTGGATTGGAAATCCCTAATGCCAATAAAAGCTTAATTTGAGGAATTAATCGTGACACTGGGGAATTATTAACAACTTGAAATATTAAATAATGAGCATTGGCAAGATTAATCTAAGTGATATTGGACTTAATGGATTAAGTCCCTAGAGGATTAAGTCCTTATTAGGTTAAGTAGGAAACCTAACCCTAATTGTAATTTTATGTGAAACCCTAATTTCATTTGGGTATATTATTGGGCCTAAATGATTGAGATAATAATGGACCATCCAAGAGCAAGAAATTGAACTAGAATAATTTAATGGGCCGAGGGTAAGTCCCATGTAAGGGGTTTAGGCCCAATTTGGAAAATTGGGCCATTGATGGGCCATAGTTTGGGCCTTAATGATTATATAATGTTGGGCCTTAGAATAAGATCATGTATAGGCTTGGGCCCAATTTGGAAAATTGGGCCATATGATGGGCTTTGACTCATAGTTGACTTTGGGCCTACGGATTGGGCGTTGGGCTTGAATAAGCCAAGCTTGGGGTAATGTAAATATCCAAAGTAAGTGTTTATGGTTATGTATTGGGACCCAATTATTAATTGGGTGTTATTTTTGTGTTGATAGTTCGGGAATCTGTCAGCCAGTAGCTGGGGTCGAGTCTGCGGGACTTCAGCAAGTGTGGGATTGTGTTGACGGGACTTCAGCAGTGTGAGGTGAGTTACTTTCCAGTAGCGGTGGGTCTAAGGCCACAATGCCGACCCACCAGTAGGAGATGTATGATAGATGATTGTCTCTGTGATATCATCTAGGTTTGCTACTACCTGATATGTTATATGCTAGCATGATATGTTGTATGTGATAGTAGTGGAGTTCGGTTGTTAGGACCGAAGGGTAGTTAGACACCCCAGATACGTCTGACAGTATGTGATGATATGTTGCATGCTGGCTTGTTATGTTTTATGCGATAGAGGTAGTAGGAGGGGCCTGTCCCCGAGGTTCGGTTGTTAGGACCGAAGGGTAGTTCAGACATCCCATATATGTCTGATAATATGTTTATGTTATGTTATATGTGATAGTAGTAGTAGGGGTGAAATAGTCCCCGAGGTTCGGTTGTTAGGACCGAAGTGTAGTCAGCGCCCCAGAATGGCTCGACATGGGTAGTCAGCACTCCAGAATGGCTTGACGTGGGTAGTCAGCACCCCATAATGGCTTGACACGGGTAGGTCGGCACCCCAGGAAGGTCGTACCGGGTAGGTCGGGCACCCCAGAAATGTCTGACGATATATGTATGTTATGTGATTATATGGTATGTGGTATGATGGGGGAACTCACTAAGCTTCGTGCTTACGGTTTTCAGTTTTGGTTTCAGGTACTTTGTGTTTAAAGGAAAGGAGTCTGCTTGATCGCAGCGCATCACACTATGGTTTTCCGCACATGAGATCTTTGGGATTACACTCTGATATTATTTTATGATAACACGTTTGATTATTTCTACTTTGGTTTTCACATGACATGATATTACGGATGTTTTATTACACTGTTGGTTTTATGACGACGTATTTAAAAATGAATTGACTCTTTACTCATACATATATTGTATGATAACACGTTTGATTATTTCTACTTTGGTTTTGACATGACATGATATTACGGATGTTTTATTACATTGTTGGTTTTATGATAACGTATTTAAAAATGAAATTTTTGGCATGTATTTTTGGGATGTTACAGTAAGATTGACTCTTTACTCATACATGTATAATATTAAACTTTTAATTTTATATATAATATAAGGGTGTATTTTACACTTTTAAAATACTAGGTGGTCTAATTAAATAAATTATACATTTTAATTTAATTAAATATAAACCATATCATTATGACTTTATTAACTATCTTTTAATTATACACTTAATTAAGTTAATAAAACCATAAATGTATAATTTTAACTTTTCAAAGTACTAGGGTTTTAGAATTTAAAATTTTCAAAATTAAACTTTTAATCAAAAATTTAAAATTCCAAAACTTGAGGACAAGTTTTAAAACTTTTCAAAACATTAGGGTTTAGAATTTAAATATTTCAAAATTAACTTTTAATCAAAAAATATAAATTCCAAACCTTGAGTACAAGTTTTGAAACTTTTCAAAACTATCTAGATCAAATTACAAATAATTCAATTGATCAAATAATTGGTGATTATCTAAATATGATGTAATTCAATTTCATGCAAGATAATCCATCAAATAATTCAAATAAATAAAGTTTATCATATAAGACAATGATTATCTAATTAATTTGACAATTATCTACTATTTTGGTAAAGGTAATCACATAATATCAATAAAATCGGATTTTATCAATAAAAAATGTTTATGGTAATTATCCCACAACCAAAACAGTAAAAATCCCGAAAATTTTTCTATCTGACCCTGGGACTTATCGACTCGGCCTGACTTGCCGACTACATCAACTGACTCGCCGAGTTAGTCAGGCATAGGACCAAGAACTTTGATTTTCAGCCAATGAATGATTAAACAAGCATCAAATACATTAAACAAACAGCCTAGGCTCTGATACCACTGATTGGTTTTAAACACTACATCAATCCTATGCTGTACATGCAAACCCTAAAGATTTGGATCTAGTTTATCTAATAAACATGCAACAATCATTCAATGCTCATAAACCTAGATCTAGCATACAATAAATGAATTAAAATTTGAATTAGGGTTTAGATCTTACCTTTCAATGGTTACAAGAGTTCTTTGATCTTTAAGAAGCTTAGTGTCACAAGTGTCACACCTCTAATGTCTCACAAACACCAATGCTCATAAACCTAGATCTAGCATACAATAAATGAATTAACATTTGAATTAGAGTTTAGATCTTACCTTTCAATGGTTCCAAGAGTTCTTTAGTCTTTAAGAAGCTTAGTGTCACAAGTGTCACACCTCTAATGTCTCACAAACACCAAGAGCAACAAAATGATATAGAGGAGAGAGGATGAAAGGCATAAAAACGTCCAAGAACCCTTAGAGATTACTTCCACATGTTTTTGGGGTCTTATGGGTTCCTTATATAGTTACACTATTAGGGTTGTCAAATAAGGAAACCCTAATTTGACTGCTTAAGCACCAAGCAAACCATGGACTCCCTCCTTAGAAGCCTTGAACGAATTCTTATGAGTTTCCCCATAGATTTTGTCCACTCCAACTTTCATGGAGTCCATTAGCCCATTTATGCAACTATCTTATAATTAAAATATCAGTCCCCATTATTTAATTAATCTATTTTAGCCACAAAATTAATTCTTGTTTAATATTAATTAAACTATATGATTTCTCTGTTATTATATTATTCATATAATATATTAATAAGCCATAATAACATCTCTCTTCATAAATCATCCTATCAAGTTGCTTTAGTGAAGACAACCCAAACAGACCATGTACAACTAGGTCAAGTACTTACAAAATATAGTTACGGGCTTAGACACTAATTGAACATACATATGGTGTTTATGTAGGTGTGCGTCTTTATAATTTATGTACTGAAATAATATACATTTATAAAAATAAAAAAGATAAAAGTTTGAATGAGTAATTGGTGCTAATGGTGCATATGGTTGTATGTGTGTTTATATTGTTTGTAAATTAGTTGAAATCAAGTAATCAAAGTATAACGATGCCGTAAAAAAATGAAACAAAAAAAATGATAATTGACCATCGAAAAATAAAAAGTGCAAAAACTATAGTAGGTAATTTATAGGTAAATACCTATAGATCACCTACAAATAGCCATTATCCGTATATAATTGCCTACATACTACCTATAATAGCTTTTCTATAGTTGTTTTTGAATGATTAAACATCATTTTTTAGCTTCATTATTTTTCAGCACAATACTATATTTTAATTTTTTTTTTCAGAAAGCTATACATCATATTAACATACATATATTCTTTTCATGTCTTGTCATTTTTCTATATAGACATGCACATACATGTCTATACATATATAAAATAAAAAGACATGTAAGTATACATTAAAATATATACATATAAATACACATATATAAAATATATATCACAACAATAATAATAATAATAATAATAATAATATTAATAATAGTAATAAATGTTATATAGTATAATATGAATAGATAAAATAAATAAAATAAAAAAATATTAATTATAAGTGTATAAGTAACTAGAGTAATAAAAATATAATAATTTATAAATATAATAATACTAATAAATTAATAATTATATTTATAACATCACTAGATAAAAACACATATACGTATACATTAAAATATATCCACATAAATACACATATATAAAATATATATCACAATAATAATAATAATAATATTAATAATAGTAATAAATATTATATAGTATAATACGAATAGATAAAATAAATAAAATAAAAAACATATTAATTATAAGTGTATAAATAATCATAGTAATAAAAATATAATATATATATATATATATATATATATATATATATATATATATATATATATATATATATATATATATATATATATGTAATAATACAAATAAATTAAAAATTGTATTTATAACATCACTAATAGATGCAATATATTAAATATTAGTAATAATTTAGATAATAA